>NC_090646.1:374609814-374936481 GCF_040937935.1 Hyperolius riggenbachi
CCTAAAAAGAACAAGGATCTTTTAGACCCCGGGTCGTATCGTCCTATATCCCTGCTCAACTGCGATGTTAAACTTCTTTCTAAGATTTTAGCACAACGTCTAGCTATTCTCCTCCCTGAGCTGGTAAAGGACTCCCAAGTGGGGTTCGTCCAAGGAAGAGCGGCGGTCCTAAATATTCGAAGGGTCATGGCTGTGTTGGAACACGCGCGTTTGGGAGGCCCTTCTCTGCGTCTGGGGGCTATTTTATCCCTGGATGCAGAGAAGGCCTTCGATAGTATCAGATGGGACTGGCTAGATAAAGTTATGACAAAAATGGGATTTGGCGGAACATTTTTAAATTATATCCACTCAATATATGATTCCCCAACGGCTAGAGTAATAGTGGAGGGTGTTGCTTCATCAGTTATACAACTCTGCAAGGGCACACGTCAGGGCTGCCCCCTCTCCCCTCTCCTGTTCAATCTAGCAATAGAACCACTCGCAGAAATTATAAGAACAGGGGAGGTTTTTCAAGGATTAAAGCTGGGAACCAAATTTATCCACTGCTCTCTATTTGCTGATGATATTCTGTTATACATAGGGAACCCCAAGAGAGATCTACAAGGAGTTTTTGAGATGTTAGAATATTTTGGAACATTTTCGGGCCTCCATATAAATAAAACAAAGTCAGAAATCCTGTTTCTAGACCCTCATACACCCCAATCAATAGTACAGTATCTAACGGAAAATGTGGGCATTCAGATAGCTAAAGAGCATATATACTATTTGGGAATAAAAGTACCTAGAGATGCAACAAAACTCTACTTTCTTAACTTCACCCCCATTATCACAAGGGTTGTGGCGGAACTGGAACAATGGAGGGGGTTACCTCTGTCTCTATTAGGTAGGTCACACCTTATTAAAATGGTTAGCTTTGGTAGACTTCTTTATCCGCTCCAGACTTTACCAATACTTTTGAGACACAAAGATATTCAGACCATGACACGAGCTTTCAAAGCTTTTTTGTGGAAAGGAAAAAGAGCAAGAATACCACTTAGACTTCTACAAAACCCAAGGGAGAGTATTGGGGTTAATTTCCCAAATATCAGGGCGTATAATCTGGTGTCTATCTTGAGGCATGCCAGAGATTGGCTAGGTCACACAAGCTTCTTCACGAACACCATTCTTGAAAACGAACTATGTCTCCCATGGTCTCTACCTGGGATCCTACATTCCAGAATAACTAAACTACCTGATAAGATAAGGAAAAATATCTTATTGAGAGATACGTGTTTAGCCTTTAGAGAATTCCGGAAATACATTTCTCTCCCAGGTCATATCTCCCCATTACTACCTCTGTGGTCCTCTCCGGACTTCCCGGGAGGCCAGGGCACGAGTATTTCTAGGATATGGGAGAAAAGAGGGATAAAAAATTTAGCTGATGTATTAGGCCCAGATGACCGTCTGCTAAGCTTTTCCTCATTACAGAAAAAATACAAGCTTCCTAATAACTCAGTCATGGTATATCATCAGGTGAAACACTATATAGATACATCTATAGGCCCAAAATCCTCTCTCCCTTCCCACAAGCAATTCCATAAGATTATTACTCCCTTACAGGAAAAAAAATCCATTTCTAACTTATACACTGAACTGAGGTTATTTAAACTCGGCAATGCTCCTTTTAAACACCTTTCTTACTGGGCTAAAATGCTGTCCACTACCACGGAAGTTATGGCCCCGTTGTTGGAAAAAGGATGGACAACAGTCTGTTCAACTATTACGGCGGAAACATGGAGGGAAATGCAAATGAAAATTATACACAAAGGGTACTATGCATTTAACTTTAAACAAGCAACAGGAAGGACGGATTATCTGACTTCCTGCCCGAAGTGTGCATACTCCTACCCAGACCTCTTTCATCTATTGTGGTCATGTCCTACTATACAACAGTTCTGGCTTGATGCTCGTGTCATGTGTCTGAAACTAACTAAAATACAAAGAGGGAATGACCCCTGGAATACTCTTTTTCATGTTTTAGACCCTGCTACAAGTGATATAGGTACGCCAATAAAACCACTTGAACATTTAGTTTATCTGGCAGCTAAAAAGTGTATTTTAACGCAATGGGTTTATTCAACTCCTCCAACATCCAGAAACCTAGTTGATACAATGAGCAAACTAATGTACATCAACAAATTTGATGCCGAACAGTGTAAATCAAAAAACACAGCTAAATTCTTTAAAACCTGGACTCCATTCATTAAATATTATGTTGCAGGGACGGATCTGCTAACTCTTATGGAACCATTTAAATATACTAAATGGTATCTCACTAGTCATATTGCGGGCACTTTAGGGTTTCTGGATGTTGGCATCTGAATTCCCTTTTATTTTTTCTTCTTACGTTGATACGCCCACAAAATAGAATACCTCAGAACAAGCCTGAAATGCCCATTTTGCTTACAGGAAAAAATTCATGGATAGGTTGTGTGGATCTAATTAATAGAACTAAGGTGAATAAAATCAAAGGTCAAAATTGATGTGAAATGTTAAGATGTGATGGAAACAGAAACATCATTAGGATCTGTATGCTGTAGTTTTAGAAAAGGTTAAAGCCATTGCTGCGTTATATCTGATTAGGCACATTCCCTCCGGGGAGGGAAGGCTGAGGTAGTATAACACTGGGCCCAGTTTATTAGCCCCATAAGGGCTCCTAGGGTTGTTTCGAGCAAAGGTCATGTTCACACTGGAACCTTCACAATCTAGCAATGGCTATTTTGTTTTTGTTTATGTTATATATAGAATACGGAGGAAAAAAAAATAAGGGAAAAAAAATAAAGGAAGCTAAAATATACAAGGAGAAAAGGAAAAAGACATGGACTACTCTGTTTGCAAGAAGAATCTCCTTTGGTCATAATGTTATAACTGTTGACATTATTAATGTTTTGATCTAATGGTGTTTTTGATATTGCTGAAATGTACCAATGATGTCTGTTGCTAAGCTTTCTTTAAATAAAAATTATTTTAAAAAAAAAAAAAAAAAGACCATTATCGCGAAAAAAGTAGGCAGTTGAAATCTGACAGAACCGACAAAAAACTGATACTAGTTTCAGAATTTTCACAAGAAATTTTTGTATGAAATTTTCTCAGTAGACACTGTTATTTATGCAAAAAAAGGTTCACGCACTACACTAACATAATTTCACAAAACGTTCAGAACGTACACAACAGAATTCTGTGAGTTGCAAGTTTGAACATAAAAATGCGAAATTGCCATGTGAAAGTCAGAATTCCACAAAATCCACAAAGATGAACATGGGCTTGAAAGTATATGAGAGCTCGATAATTTATACAACATTTTTAAAAGATTCATAAATACAGTTGTACAACATTTTGCCAGCCCTTTTAGTCATTTTAGTAGTTTTAATTAGGTAATATAGTCATGTATCTACCTTAAAGGATACATTTTCAAGGAGTGATTAAAGTGTAACTGTCGGGCATAAAATAAAAAATCAATTCTTTATTTTTATCTGGTAAACAATAAGGATCCTAACCAGGCAAGTTAAAGTTAAAAGTTAAAATCAGTATTACTTTTCTTGTTGATAAATGATCATTCCCCAGTTTACTTGACTCTTAGTTGGTACACACAAAATTTGGTACACACAAAGGAAGTTGCAGGGCATGCTGGGTTGTCCCTCCGGTTTTACCCTCCCACACCTCTGTTCCTCTCTGATTGGCCAATATTTCTTATGCTGAGACAATGCACTTTCTATAGTGGAGGGTGGGCAATTCATACACAATCGGGCAGAGGAGAATAAGGGAGGAAATTACATCAGGATTGGCTTCAAAATAGCCACAGTTAAAATGGAAAATGCTAAGAAGGATTTTCTCTTTTTTACTGTAGAAAAAACACTAAAATTAAAATGTGCAATACATTTGTTATGAGCAATACATATGTTATGTAAGTAGAGCAAGTATTTATCTACTTATAAATGTGTTTTTTTTCCTGAGATAGTATGGCTGACAGCTCCTCGTTAAGACGGTAAATGGAGGGGGTGTAGAGGCAGTAATGGAAGGGCAATAGATGGAAACATGAATGCAAGCCTGCCTCTTCCTCTTATCTGAAATTTTGTCTTTAGTCAAATGTCAACAAAATTTTCAAGGAGCACGGTAATTACAGGGACTGGAGAAAAAGAGGTCTTGGTTACCAGGACAAAATCAGAAAACGTTGGAGTTCTGCACATAGTCTCACATGCAAAGTCCCCACCTTCTGGAACATAGGATTATTTCTCCAAGACTGAGTCATACATACAATTAATATGGCTTATAAAATGTAAACTGAGCAATAGAAATACCTGGTCTACAGAGTGGAATGTTGCAGTACTCCCATCGAACACTGGGATCTGTTGTATAACACCAAGGGCGATCATATTCTCCTCCTGGATTTCTACAATAATTTTCGGAATTGGTGAGCTCTTGAAAAACATCCGGTATTTTCCTATGTAGATGAGGTAGCTTAAATAAAGTGAAAAGTCTCCTTTAGCATAGAAATTTTAATCAACACTTCACAAATATGTTTTAAAAAAAGCACAATTAAGAATAAGTATACATGTGAAAAATATTAAGCACATGAAAAGTGTTTGTGTTTGGCTGTGACTACAAAAACCATAGTCTCCCTTGCATTTTCTATGATTTCTGTTACTATGAAAAATATTTTGTAAGCTATGTTCTCACTTTAAAAACTGGTCAACTGAAACGTTGTCTGGAGAATGTTTCAGGTAGCAGTTGTAATGATCATTGTATAGACACGTTGTTCAGCTTCACACTGAAGAACTGTCCTATGACAGGCCTGGGCAAACTTGGCCCTCCAGCTGTATGATGTTCCTGTAGGGAACAATAAGCATTGGGGGTCAGGGATCTGACCAGATAGATCACTACTAGGGAGGCCAGTGATGTCAGGGTCAACTATATACACAACCGTCAATTATTTTGACTGAAGCACAGCCATAGTGTGTAGTTAGCTTTACACCACTTTGTCAAGTATGCCCTTTAAATATTACAATAAATCATTTTTAAACTCAACTGTCCAAAACAATGGCATAACAAATTGTCTATTGCAACTGCTGCTAATTGATAATGCTTGCCATTGCTGGGCAGAACTATTAGATTGTGCTGTTAGTGTACACAATGTGAAAACAAGGCAGACAAGCTTCTGCTGTATTCTAGGGGGGAAGCAGGTAACTTTATCTATTCTACAGTATTTTCTCATTAATCAGGTTTAGTTCCCTAAAAGTTCGTACCCACAACGTGATGTTTTCTGTGTTTTTTTTTCCTGCAACCCATGACTTTTTCTGCAACGCGCAATTGTTTCTGCGTACTTTGGGTATGTTTTGGTCGTCTTTTGCGACACGCGGCAAAAACAACCATCACGGCGGACCAGAATGTTTAGATCCCACTTCCGCACAAAGTACTGGGAACGCAGCTTGGCTTCCTATTAGAGGTAGCTAACAGAGGCGGAGAACGGTGGGGGGGAGCATCTTATCGAGGGTGCGATATGGAGGAGGCTGATTAACAGCCTCACATAAATAAAGCAGGCTAGCGACAAGCAGATTGTCGCTAACCTGGCGATCTTTTAAAGGGGAACAGCAAAGCGCAGGGGGGGCTGGCAGCGGCGATTCCCATTCCTGTCCATCTGGCTACCTTTGTACTGACCTTCAGTAGTCTCCCATTGTGCTTAAACACATCCTGTCCTGACCTCACCTAGTTCATTGTTGTGCATCGACTTGTCTGGCACTAGCCTGTATTTGGTACTGCACTTTACCCTGCCTCGGTGCCTCCTTGGCATTTCCCGCAGTGGGCTTTCCCCAGGTAGCAGAGATGGGCAATACCTAGAAATTCTAAGCAGCTTAAGGCCTGTACCCACCTCGCAATCTTTTCAACAATTTTTCCTATGACTGGCGATTTTTTGAGCTAGTGAGGGGGAGTCACTGGATCCATCTCCCTGCATCGCGAGGTGAGTATTACATTGCGGCGCAGGAAGCACCCAGTGACGTCAGCGGGAGCGAGGACATGCACGGCTAGGGTTGCGCAGGCACAGTGGTTTGCGACATTAAAGTTGCAAATACCAAAAGTGAGGCGGGGGACCGGGGGATCGTTTTGTCCCAGCGCGGGCACATGATGTCTGCAGGGGGCTGGTAGAAGCCCCAGGTAAGATAAACTCATTTTTTTTCCTCATTACAGTATTCCTTTAAGGTTCAGGAGCCCACTAGAAGCACCATTAGATTGTCCATTGCTGGTTGCTCTAGTGAACACCAGGGTGCTCTTTAGACTCAATGCCCTGGGTAAGCCCATGTCACCCAATGTCCTTTTTGAAAAACCTAGGATTTTCCTTGCTTTGCAGCTGCTGCTTGGTGTTGAGTGCTGCTGCTGCATAGCATACTGTTAACCAGCATTCTTTATCTTACATTGATCATGGTTATTTTTGATCTGCCATGATTTTACACCTAATTTTACTTTATGGTTCTGATCTTTGGGTAAAATATATGTATTCTATAAAGAGCTTTAAACACCACATCATTTTGTTCAGTCTACAGAATCTTAAAATTTGAAACTATGCAACATAAAGAAAGAAAACCTTCTTGTCATATAGATACATGTGAACAATAAACTTCCAAATAAGTTATTTTCTCTTTAAAATGTACTAAACTGGACTGTAAATAGGAGCGCAGCTGCAGCCACTTATCATTTCTTCGAGCTGTTACAGGGACTCTGTTTATGTCTCCAGTTACTCATTTTAAAACCAAATAAAGCATTAGAAAATCCTGCTCTGTTGCAACAGAGGACTATGCAGGTGCCTGTGCAGAATAGCAAATATTTTTCAAAGGTCTCAGATGGATAGGAATTTATTTTATTAGCTCTTTTCCCATATTAAGATTACATATTGGATCTTGACGTTCCTCTTGAGAGAAGGGAGTCAGAATTGAGCAAATGTTCATATCGGAGTTACCGGACTGCCTTGACCTTAGTATTTTGGTTATGGGCACTCTGTCATCTTTGTAATAATATGAAATAAGATATGTTACCTGCTGGCTCCATTTCTGACAAGGAGTTCCTGAAGCTGTCATGTTGACGTTCCCCTGATAGTGTCTTCCTTTGCCTTTATAGCATGTTTCTAAAGTACAACAAAATTGGTGAGAACATAACTGACTGGTCCAGCTGATAAAACATTAGCCACAGAGGGCGTATTATCATATGTTTCCTGCTTAGCAATGCAACACAATGGTCAATCATTTATCTTCCTATCGTATAGTGCAAGTTTGCCACTTACACTTGATACAGACATCTTGCAGAAGTCACTTCTGACTATTGTCAGTTTGTCACTAGATTGCATGGCAGTCTCTTAAAGAGAATCTGTATTGTTAAAATCGCACAAAAGTAAACATACCAGTGCGTTAGGGGACATCTCCTATTATCTTCTGTCACAATTTCGCCGCTCCCCGCCGCATTAAAAGTAGTCAAAAACAGTTTTAAAAAGTTTGTTTATAAACAAACAAAATGGCCACCAAAACAGGAAGTAGACTGATGTACAATATGTCCACACATAGAAAATACATCCATACACAAGCAGGCTGTATACAGCTTTCCTTTTGAATCTCAAAAGATCATTTGTGTGTTTACCTTCTGTCCCCTGCAGCTCTCATGCACGGACCATTACAGGCTTCCTGCAGACAGCTCTGCATGTGCCTGTGTTTGTAATTCCTCAGTATGTGTCAGCCAGCTACTTTCACAGCCTTCTAACACACACAGCCAGCTAACAGAGGAGGATTTTTATCCAGCTCTCTTCTATCACTGATAAGCAGAGATGCTGCTGGCTTATGTAAATAAAACACACACTGGAGTGTGCATAGAGGAACAGAGCAGCATGGAAGAGTTGGCAGCCTTCCAGACACAGGCCGACAAGTCTGACAAGGGAAAGATACATTGATTTATTACAGAGACCGTGATAGTACAAAGTGCTGCAGTAAGCCAGAACAGATTAGAATAGGTTTAGGAACTTGTAGGATGGTAGAAAAAACGTTGTAATTTTTGTTACAGAGTCACTTTAAGGCATTTTACATGCGCTGTACCAATGGGGAATAAAGAGGAGGCCTCTGCTATGGGGGAACACATAATCCACTGAAAAATATTAAATTCAACTTTGATTGCTATTTACCTGAGAGAAGTCTGCCACTTAGATAAATGAGATGATGGGAAACAATGGGATCGAGTGTAGCATTTGCATGGATGACGGTAAACAATGGTAGCAAGCTTGAGTGAGGCGTGCGTAGCCATCTTTTAACATGAACCGGCCCTTAGGGATCCTTATTTTATGGATCCCAGCTTACCCCTTAAACTCTTACCTCCTGCATACTTATTAGTACACCAGCCAAAACCCTGAATTACCCTTACGCGCCCGCACACTATAGCATTACTGCTATAGTGGTGCCTGGTGTCGCGCAAGGTGCTGAGCATCATAGGCCAAAATCACCTGCTTTGTACCAGCTGCCAAGATGCCACCTCCATGTCCAGGCACACCTCCCCCCAAAGTACTCAATAGAAGGGGGGGTGAAAAAGCAGGCCCTGCCCTTCCCACAACTCCCCATCCTTCATTCCTGAACCTCATAGTATTGCAATCCACCATGCTGCCTCCACCACTCTGCTGCATCTTGATCACACTTCTTGCCATTCACACCTCCAATAGCAACTATGGGAGAAGATTAGTTATATCACATCTCTCTCTAGAACAGTGTTTCTCAGCTCGGTCCTCAAGGATCCACAACCATGCATGTTTTGCAGAAAACCACAAGCATTCACAAGTGAGAATTGTGTGTCTTTGCAGAGCCCATTAGCTACCTCTGTGGATTTTCACAAAACATGCACTGTTGGGGGTCCTTGAGCACTGGGTTTCGAAACCTTGTTCTAGAACATGGTGTGGGAGGTTGAGCATCTGAGATGTGATGACCCTCCTCCAAAAGACATCGGGTTGTCAGCCAGAAGCTGCAAAATGAACTTTGTGGCAGTTGTGTGAGTAGAGATGGAATTAGAAGAGATTTTATAGATACGGAGGGGGACCCTGATAGGATGGCCAGGAAAAAAACCTGGTCATCAACAGTAGATGTAAACATTTTTTTATTATCACAGACTAGTATTTAACCTCTGAAGGATGTTTAGCATTACAGCTGCATTGATTTACATTGATTTGCAAATGATGTAGCCAAAGCTAGCTTGTAGTGGGAATAGGAAGAGAAAAACAGGCATAAATAGGAAGTGGTTAACCTCCTTGCCGGTCTAAAAAATCCGGCAAGGAGGCAGCGCCGCACTTTTTTTTTTTTTTTAAATCATGTAGCGAGCCCAGGGCTCGCTACATGATAGCCGCTAAGCGGCGGCATCCCCCCACCCACTCCGATCGCCTTCGGCGATCAGAGTATGCAGGGAATCCCGTTGAGAACGGGATTTCCTGCAGGGCTTCCCTGGTCGCCATGGCGACCGGGCGGGATGACGTCACCGACGTCATAGACGTCGTGACGTCAGAGGGAACTCCGATCCGCCCCTTAGCGCTGCCTGGCACTGATTGGCCAGGCTGCGCAGGGGTCTGGGGCGGGGGGGGGGGCGGCTCGGCGCGGCGGGTAGCGGCAAATCGGCGGCGAGCAGCGGCGATCGCGACCTACACGCAGCTAGCAAAGTGCTAGCTGCGTGTAGGGAAAAAAATTATGCAAATCGGCCCAGCGGGGTCTGAGATATCCTCCTGCGCAGTTTACCCCGAGCTGAGCTCGGGATAACCGGCAAGGAGGTTAAACGTGACTCTTTTTTCTGTGCAGTAATGATGCACATACCATCAAATTCTTAAATGCATCAAAGTGCAGCTAGCTTTACAATTCAGACAGGTGTGGAGAAAGTAAGGAATCTGCCTTTCTGTGTTACGAGAGCCAAGCAAGAAGTCCCCAGAGAAGCATGGAGTATTGCCCAACCTTCACCATGGATCCTAAAGTTTGGATTTTGCTTCATAATGCTAGGAATATAGCATGAGTTTTTTTCGGAAGATAGATGGTTCAATAGATAATTTCCGACAGGTCCGATCTGATTTTTTTATCGTTTTTCTGATCGTTTTCTCATAGAAGTGAATGGAAATAGATCAGAAAAAACAATCAAAAAATCGATCGGACAGTAAATCTGATGAAAAATCTCATTGTGTTTTCCCAGCATTGGACTCTGAGGGTGTAGTCCTAATTACTGCCCAGAAGTAAAACCCTGACAGGCAGACAGAAGCAAATCACTCCACTACCACTCCCAGCATCCTGTCACAAACAGGGTTGCCAACCTAATTTCTATTTTTTTACGGACAAAAGACCCAAAAAAGCAGGACACCCAAAATTTTGGACGGACAGGGGGAGGAGTTGGGGGCGGAGTTAAAAGCGCACTATTAAGTAGAGTTGTGGGTAGCGCTAAGTTCTGAGCACTATTCAACATTTTTAGTATTCATATAGCCAGGGCTGTGGAGTCAGACTCTGTGGCAGTCAATTGACACGGAAAAGATCAAATTACAGTTGTGATTAGACACAAATGAGGGGGAATTAGACAGGCTAAACTCTCTAAATACACACAGGGTGCATTTCTCCGTTTTCCTTCTTTCCTGTGCAAGAGTTCAGGTCCACTTAAAAGTTCCAGCAGTGTGCCTGTGTTTATAGGAGGGGAGGAGGAGCACTGTGTGTGACTTTATAGAATGCAAGCATCTCAGTGACACAGACCTAGGCTTCTACAGAAAAATACAACTGAAAACTGAGCTGCCTGTTTGTGCTCCATCAAAATAGTATGCATGTGGAACTAACCTAGACCTGCTCCAGCTGGACAGATTAGGAGGTAATTTCCTGTCAGAGCAATGCACTTTTTTTTTTTTTTACCTTCGGTTCAGATGAGCAGTGCACAGCACCCAGTGACAGGCTGTCTCTGAGGCAGCATGCTGTGCATTCCACTCTGGTGCTCAAAGTGGGGGAGAACGGAGCAGAACATATTCCATGAGCCATGGAGGAGGGAGCTGGCTGATGAGGGCAGAAAGCTTCTCTCGCTGTGCTTCAGAGGCCAGGCTCAGCTGCTTCAGCTCGGAATCCTCGGATGGGACCAGTGAAGTGCGCGCTGATAGATGTGTGGGTGGTGGGCTGGCTTTGCTGCCTCTCTCTCTCTCTATTGGCAAGAGAGAGGCTGTTGCTGAATGGGAGCTCTTCCTGGACGGGTGTTGAGTGGGGGGCGGGCTCTCCTGGCTGCTTCTCTCTCATTGGCTGGAGAGAGGCAGAAGCAGCAAAAAGAGCACTGCTGATTGGAGGGCGGGAGGAAATAGGGAAAGAAGCCTGGGGCTTCTTACAGAGCTTCCCGGCTTGCTGCCTCTGTAGCCGCGTGCGCACATGCGCACACAAGTCCGCGGCTCTACTTTTAGACGGACGCTTAATTGGAAGTACGGGCAACTACGGACAGGGGAAATTTCCTGTCTGTAGTACGGACTGCCCGTACTTTCACGGACGGTTGGCAACCCTGGTCACAAACCAAGCACAGAAAGTATGTTGAAGCAGGTGGCAAACAGAAAAACAAACAAACCAGAATCTCAGGACTGGTCAAGGTCATAAAAGCAGTAGAAGAAAACAGCATACACAGCTGAGACATATAACTCCTATTTACAAGATACCCTACTGCTATTTACAAGAGTGGAGATATGACCCAGCCTACTACAGAGGCATCTGTGTGAGCAGCACACTGGGAAAACTGTTCAACAGCATCCTGAATAAGAGAATCCTCACCTTTCTCACTCAGCACAATGTTCTCAGTAAAAGTCAAGCAGGATTTGTACCGAACCATTGCACCACAGACCACATCTACACCCTGCACACCCTTATCAAGCACCATATACACAGACGAAGGAAGGGGAAACTATTTGCCTGCTTTGTGAACTTTAAAAAGGCTTTTGACTCAGTGTGGCACCCAGATTTGTTCCCGAGACTTCTAGAGAGCGGAATAGGAGAGAAAACGTACAATGTCATCAAGAGCTCATACACTGGGAACAAGTGCAGTGTGAAAGTGAATGGAAAAAGAACACCTTTCTTCCCCCCGGGGTCGAAGGGTAAGACAGGGCTGCAGCCTGAGTCCAACACTTTTCAACATATATATCAATAAATTGGCCTCTGCCCTAGAGGCCTCACCAGCACCAGGACTCGCACTACATGACACAACAGTAAAGTTCTTACTGTATGCAGATGACCTCCTATTGCTGTCGCCAACTGAAGAAGGTCTACAAGATAGTTTAGCACAACATGTGCACTCCCCATTAATCTAAAGAAAACCAAAACCATGGTGTTCCAGAGGAAAAACAGGTCAGCCCAAAGCCCATCCTTTATACTCAATGACTGTGAAATCAGCAGAACTGATAAACATACCTACCTTGGTCTTGAAATCAACCAATCAGGAAGCCTTAAGCCAGCCATGAAGGCCCTAAAAGCCAAAGCATGCCAAACGTTCTATGCCATCAGGAAAGAACTGTACCACCTCAAACACCAGTAAAGGTCTGGCTGAAAGTATATGACAGTGTCATCACCCCAATCCTACTGTATGGAAGTGAAGTATGGGGCCCCACCACTAGTGTTGGGCGAACATCTAGATGTTCGGGTTCGGGCCGAACAGGCCGAACATGGCCGCGATGTTCGGGTGTTCGACCCGAACTCCGAACATAATGGAAGTCAATGGGGACCCGAACTTTTGTGGTTTGTAAAGCCTCCTTACATGCTACATACCCCAAATTTACAGGGTATGTGCACCTTGGGAGTGGGTACAAGAGGAAAAAAAAATTTAGCAAAAAGAGCTTATAGTTTTTGAGAAAATCGATTTTAAAGTTTCAAAGGGAAAACTGTCTTTTAAATGCGGGAAATGTCTGTTTTCTTTGCACAGGTAACATGCTTTTTGTCGGCATGCAGTCATAAATGTAATACATATAAGAGGTTCCAGGAAAAGGGACCGGTAATGCTAACCCAGCAGCAGCACACGTGATGGAACAGGAGGAGGGTGGCGCAGGAGGAGAAGGCCACGCTTTGAGACACAACAACCCAGGCCTTGCATGAGGACAAGAAGCGTGCGGATAGCATGCTTTGTACCACCATGCAGTCATAAATGTAATAAAGATAAGTGGTTCAATAAACAGGGGCCACGCGGCAATGCTAACCCAGCAGCAGCACACGTGATGGAACAGGAGGAGGCGCAGGAGGAGAAGGCCACGCTTTGTGAGACACAACAACCCAGGCCTTGCATGAGGACAAAAAGCGTGCGGATAGCATGCTTTGTACCGCCATGTAGTCATAAATGTAATACAGATGAGAGGTTCAATAAACAGGGACCGGAAACGCTAAACCATCCCAGATGTTCATCGGTCATGTTACTTGGTTGGGGTCCAGGAGTGTTGCGTAGTCGTTTCCAATCCAGGATTGATTCATTTTAATTTGAGTCAGACGGTCTGCATTTTCTGTGGAGAGGCGGATACGCCGATCTGTGATGATGCCTCCGGCAGCACTGAAACAGCGTTCCGACATAACGCTGGCTGCCGGGCAAGCCAGCACCTCTATTGCGTACATTGCCAGTTCGTGCCAGGTGTCTAGCTTCATGCCCGGTTTCAGGTCCAGCGGTGCCAGCCACAAATCCGTCTGTTCCTTTATTCCCCTCCAAATTTCCTCCCCTGTGTGCTGCTTATCCCCAAGGCAGATCAGCTTCAGCAACGCTTGCTGACGCATGCCAACAGCTGTGCTGCACTGCTTCCACGATCCTACTGCTGCTGGTGCTGGGTTAGCATTTCCGGATGAGGTACAGCTTTGAGATGCGTTGGAGGAGAAGGAGTCAGAGAGGTAGGTGCTGCTGTTGTTATCCAGCTGTTTGCGGCGTGGGCAACACCCGCGCCGTAGCAGGTGAGGAATCGCTGCCAGGCTCCACAAGGTTCACCCAGTGCGCGGTAAGGGAGATGTATCGACCCTGGCCGAACGCACTCGTCCAGGTGTCAGTGGTGAGGTGAACCTTGCAGGCAACGGCATTCTTCAAGCTTCGGGTTATTTAGCTGACCACGTGCTCATGCAACTCAGGCACTGCAGAGCGCGCAAAGTGGTAGCGGCTGGGAACCACGTAACGTGGGATGGCCACTGACATCATGCCCTTGAAGCTGTTTGTCTCCACCACTCGATATGGCAGCATTTTGCAGGCCAGAAGCTTGGCTATGCTGGCTGGCTGTTACTGCCACGGCCCGGGGGTCATTTGCTGGCAATTTCCTCTTGTGCTCAAACATCTCAGAGACAGACAACTCAACCGTAGCGCTGCACACCGAAGGGCTGTTGGTTGTTGTGTTTGATGAACACTGGGAGACCTCAAGAGCACTAGTCCGGAAAGTGACAGTGTCAGCATCGTCTGATGTTTGTGAATGTTGTGAACCACGCAATGGCTGGGCTACTGCTGCTGCTGAGGCGGGTCTGGTGGTGAGTCTGGTGAACCCAAGGGAGGCAGTGTTGCTGGTGGTACCCTGTCCTGCCGCGTTTGCCCACAGAGTGGGATGTTTGGATAGAATGTGGCGGCTCATGCTGGTGGTGGAGAGGTTGTTAATACTTTTCCCCCTGCTCAGGCGGGTCTTGCACACCTTGCAAATCGCCATGGTAACATCCTCAGTGCAGTCTTCAAAGAAAGCCCAGACTTTAACTGGCTGAGGACTCGGACCTCGTGCGTGATGTGCTGGTGCTGCTTAACCCACTGCTGGACGCTTGAGAGGTCATCCAAGTAATTATCTGGTCCTGTTCTTTTGGATCTGTGAGGGTTGTTGTCCTGGACAACATGGGCAGCATTGAGTGGGTTTTCTTGGGTGCTCCCCTGTGGCCTGTACGTGAACCGTCAGGGGAAACACCTCTTCCCTTGCCCCTCCCTCTTTCACCGGATTTCTTCCTCATTTCACTTATCCTTAAAGTACACGCTGACTGGCAGCAGTACAGTGGCAGTACAGAAATGCTATACAGTGGTGGGTGAGCGGTGTACCACTATTGTCAGCAGTGACACAGAGCACAATGCTATACAGTGGCGGGTGAGCGGTGTACTACTGTTCCCAGCAGACACAGAGTGGAAGTAAACACAATGCTATATAGTCTGGCTGAGCGAGCGGTGTACTACTGTTCCCAGCAGAATCAGAGTGGCAGTAAACAATGGTATATAGTCTGGCTGAGCGGTGTACACAGAGTGTCAGTAAACAATGGTATATAGTCTGGCTGAGCGGTGTACACAGAGTGTCAGTAAACAATGGTATATAGTCTGGCTGAGCGGTGTACACAGAGTGGCAGTAAACACAATGCTATATACTCTGGCTGAGCGAGCGGTGTACTACTGTTCCCAGCAGACACAGAACAGTAAACAGAATGCTATATAGTGTGGCTGAGCGAGCGGTGTACCACTATTCCCAGCAGACACAGAACAGTGAACAGAATGCTATATAGTGTGGCTGAGCGAGCGGTGTACCACTATTCCCAGCAGACACAGAACAGTGAACAGAATGCTATATAGTGTGGCTGAGCGAGCGGTGTACCACTATTCCCAGCAGACACAGAACAGTGAACAGAATGCTATATAGTGTGGATGAGCGAGCGGTGTACCACTATTCCCAGCAGACACAGAACAGTAAACAGAATGCTATATAGTGTGGCTGAGCGAGCGGTGTACCACTATTCCCAGCAGACACAGAACAGTGAACAGAATGCTATATAGTGTGGCTGAGCGAGCGGTGTACCACTATTCCCAGCAGACACAGAACAGTGAACAGAATGCTATATAGTGGGGCTGAGCGAGCGGTGTACCACTATTCCCAGCAGACACAGAACAGTAAACAGAATGCTATATAGTGTGGCTGAGCGAGCGGTGTACCACTATTCCCAGCAGACACAGAACAGTAAACAGAATGCTATATAGTGTGGCTGAGCGAGCGGTGTACCACTATTCCAAGCAGACACAGAACAGTGAACAGAATGCTATATAGTGTGGCTGAGCGAGCGGTGTACCACTATTCCCAGCAGACACAGAGTGGCAGTAAACAGAATGCTATATAGTGTGGCTGAGCGAGGTACACAGAGTGGCAGTAAACAGAATGCTATATAGTGTGGCTGAGCAAGCGGTGTACTACTATTCCCAGCAGACACAGAGTGGCAGTAAACAGAATGCTATATAGTGTGGCTGAGCGAGGTACACAGAGTGGCAGTAAACAGAATGCTATATAGTGTGGCTGAGCAAGCGGTGTACTACTGTTCCCAGCAGTGACACAATGACAGGGGGGACCCTGGCTAGCGTGGCTGGAGCGCGAACTACCCTGCCTGCCTACCCAAAGCTAAACCCACAGACAAATGGCGGAGATATGACGTGGTTCGGGTATTTATTTACCCGAACCACGTGACCGTTCGGCCAATCAGAGCGCGTTCGGGTCCGAACCACGTGACCCGTTCGGCCAATCACAGCGCTAGCCGAACGTTCGGGGAACGTTCGGCCATGCGCTCCTAGTTCGGCCATATGGCCGAACGGTTTGGCCGAGCACCGTCAGGTGTTCGGCCGAACTCGAACATCACCCGAACAGGGTGATGTTCTGCAGAACCCGAACAGTGGCGAACACTGTTCGCCCAACACTACCCACCACCTACCCAGACCAATCAAAATGGGAATCCAGCCAAACAGAAATATTCCACCTGGAGTTCTGCAAACACCTTCTCCATGTTCATCAAAGTACCTCAAACAATGCCTGCCGAGCTTAGCTGGGGAGATTCCCATTACTGCTTGAGATACAGAACAGAGTGTTGTCCTTCTGGGCCCACCTACAGAGCAGCAGCCCTGACTCACCCCACTACAAAGCCATGCTGCACAATGAAGACCAAGAAAAGCCATGTGCACTGAAAGTAGTGGTCTTCTCTATACTCCCTCCCACCCCCAACCCACAGGTCATAACAAAAATCCAGATAAAACACACCACAGCCAAGAGCAAAGAGGACTATGTGGAAAAATGGAGGAAATGTGGAAAAGTGAAATAAAACAGTCACAAAAGCTAACTATATACCAGTCTCTACAAAGAGAATATAAAATGGCCCCATACCTGGAAAAGCTCCAAAACTCTCAAGAGAGGAAAATCCTCAGTGTCTACAGACTGAGTGCTCACAACCTCAAAATAGAGTCTGGGAGACACAGACAGACGTACAAACCCAGGGAGGAGAGACTGTGCCAACACTGAGCAGAAGACCCTTGAGGATGAAAGCCACTTCCTGCTGCACTGCCCCAAATATACTGCAACCAGGGACACTTACTGTAAGAAATTGATGGAACTATTCTCAGACTTTCTCACATTAGAAGATGAGAGAAAAACATATCTTACTGGGAGAAGAGAAATCCACAGTGACAATTGCTGTGCGCTATGTCACAGCATGCCACAGACTGAGAGGAACATAACGGAACTGTAAACCTAAAAATAATGTCCACAGACTGCATAGCCACTGTCCCCCTACCCCACCCCCTTCCATGTCCCCCTTTTCCCCTTGCTTTGGCAAGACCTGTAAATAATCTTGGTCATGCCAATAAAGCTATATTTGATTTGATTTGATTTGATTAGAGCATTAAAAGGCAGTTTTGTTTAGGTGGTGACACAGTGCAGTGAGCAGGATTTGCACGACCTAGTAACATTACAAGAACATTCAAATGTAACCAGGCTCCCCTTTTCTTTTAGCAGATAATGCAAGCCTTGAAACAGCAGTGGTACAGCAATAGCGGATGCAGAGTTTAAGACTGTACCTGGGCCCTAGAACCTGAGCTTCCGCCTAAAGCCTCTCCTTAAGTTGTTGCTTTCATTGGTAATATAATAGTAATGATTTCCCCTCTATTACACTGTTGCCTTTAGAAAGCAGGTTGGCTATATCATGTAATAGTGGTTCTATAGTGCTCACTCATGGGTTCCAAGTATAAAATTGGCACTGGGACCTGTGGTTTTCCTAGCTAAGCCACCATGTAACCGTGTGCATATCATTTATCAAGATGGAAAAATCCAGCCATGTACTCACATTTACCTTCTCCCTTACAGCCATTGCATGCAATTTATTTAAAGCAAACCCTAAGTGGCCAAAAACAAAACAAAACTTAGCTACTTACCTAAGACGAGGGAAGCCTCTGGATCCTCCAGAGGCTTCGCATGTCCTCCTTGGCCCCACTACCGCTGCCTGGGACCCTCTTTTAGTTTGCAGCTGCACTCCCCTTTGTGCATGAGCGGAATCTTACTGCCCCTGTAAGAGTATGGTCTGTGTGCAGCGCAGCCATACTGGTACTTGTACATGGTGGGGAGCACAGCCATAACAACACGCCTGACCAGCTCTTGTCAGATATATTCATGGGGTCCATGTGTGGCAATGGTGGGGTTGAGGAGGACCAGTGGCGTACCTAGGGCATTTGGCACCCGGTGCTGGGTATTAACCACTTCACCACTGAGGGGTTTTACCCCTTGAACATCAGAGCAATTTTCACCTTTCAGCGCTCCGTCCATTCATTCGTCTATAACTTTATTATTACTTATCGCAATGAAATGAACTATATCTTGTTTTTTCCGCCACCAATTAGGCTTTCTCTAGGTGGGACATTATGCCAAGAATTATTTTATTCTAAATGTGTTTTAATGGGAAAATAGGAAAAAATGTGGGAAAAAAAATATTATTTTTCAGTTTTTGGCCTTTATAGTTTTTAAATAATGCATGCTACTGTAATTAAAACCCATGAAATGTATTTGCCCATTATTCCCGGTTATAAAACCGTTTAAACTATGTCCCTATCACAATGTTTGGCCCCAATATTTTATTTGGAAATAAAGGTGCATTTTTTTCAGTTTTGCGTCCATCCCTAATTACAAGCCCGTAGTTTATAAAGTAACAGTGTTATACCCTCTTGACATAAATATTTAAAAAGTTCAGTCCCTAAGGTAACTATTTATGTTTTTTTTTTAATTGTATTTTTTTTTTTTTTTTTAAATTACAAAAAAAAAAAAAAAAATTGGGAGTGTGGGAGGTAATGAGTTAATTTATTATGTAAAACAATTTATTTTTATGTGTAAAATGCATTAGGGTGTAGTTTACTATTTGGACACAAGATGGCCACAGTGAGTATGTTTACATGCGACCTGTAAGCGACCGGAAGGACGCTTACAGGAAGCAGTAGGAGGCTGGGAGACTCACAATGATCGCGCTGTTTCTGAAAGAAGCAGCAGATCATTGCGGGAGCTTAGATCAACGAACGGGAATGGATTTTCCCGTTCATTGATCTCCGGGCGAGCGGGCGGCGGCGTGCACGAGCGGCGGGTGCGCGCGCACGAGCGGCGGTAGCGCGGACAGCGGCGGTAGCGCGGAAGGTACGGATTTCTCCGTCCCTGGTTTTTTAGGAGGGAAAAAAGGGACGGAGAAATTCGTACCGCCGGGGGTAAAGTGGTTAAAAGACACCCCCCCCCTTAAACGAAATGGGCGTGGCCACAACCGGCAAAAAATTAGGCGTGGTCATGACCGGATGAGGGCGGAGCTAACTGTAATTTAAAGTATAAGCTAGTATATTTGCCCCCAGCAGAGCTAATATAGTTGCCCCCCAGTATAGCTAGTACAGTTGCCCCCAGTATAGCTGCCCCAGTGAAGCTAGTATAGTTGCCCCCAGTATAGCTAGTATAGTTGCCCCCAGTATAGCTAGTATAGTTGCCCCCAGAGCTGCCCCAGTATAGATAGTATAGTTGCCCCCAGTATAGCTAGTTTAGTTGCTTCCAGTATAGCTAGTTTAGTTGCCCCCAGTATAGCTAGTTTAGTTGCCCCCAGTATAGCTAGTTTAGTTGCCCCCAGTATAGTTGCCCCAGTATAGCTAGTATAGTTGCCCCCAGTATAGTTGTCCCCAGTATAGCTAGTATAGATGCCCCCAGTATAGATAGTATAGTTGCCCCCAGAGCTGCCCCAGTATAGTTGCCCCCAGTATAGCTAGTATAGTTGCCCCCAGTATAGCTAGTATAGTTGCCCCCAGTATAGCTGCCCCCAATATAGCTAGTATAGTTGCCCCAGTATAGCTGCCTTCAGTATAGATAGTATAGTTGCCCCCAGAGCTGCCCCAGTATAGCTAGTATAGTTGCCCCAGTATAGCTAGTATAGTTGCCCGCATATAGTTGCCCCCAGTATAGCTAGTATAGTTGCCCCAGTATAGCTGCCCCCAGTATAGCTAGTATAGTTGCCCCAGTATAGCTAGTATAGATGCCCCCAGTATAGCTAGTATAGTTACCCCCAGTATAGCTAGTATAGCTGCCCCCAGTATAGCTAGTATAGATGCCCCCAGTATAGCTAATTTAGTTGCCCCCAGTATAGCTAGTTTAGTTGCCCCCAGTATAGCTAGTATAGTTGCCCCCAGTATAGCTAGTATAGCTGCCCCCAGTACAGCTAGTATAGATGCTCCCAGTATAGCTAGTTTAGTTGCCCCCAGTATAGGAGGGGGGAAGCAGCGCTAGAAGGAGGGGCAGTGGGGGCAGCGGCGGGGAGGGGAGAAAGATCCCCCCCCCTCCCTCACCTGGGTCCCCTCCTTCTGCCTCTCTTCTCCTCCAAATGACAGCGGGGGCAGCGGGCAACTTAGAGTAAGGGCGGCAGGGCGGGCGGGCAGAGACTACTCACTTTACGTCTGCGTTCCAGCAGCTGGAGCGCTCCGTCGCCGTCGCGTGCCTCTGCACCTCCAATGCGTGTCACAGCATTGGAGGCGCAGAAGAGGCACGTGACGGCGACCCAGCTTTCCAGCTGCTGGAACGCAGAAGTAAAGTGAGTAGTCTCTGCCCACCCGCCCTGACTGTAAGTTGCCCGCTGCCCCCGCTGTCATTTGGAGGGGAAGAGAGGCAGAAGGAGGGACCCAGGTGAGGGAGGGGGGGGGATCTTTCCCCCCTCCCCGCCGCTATCCCAGTCACCCCTCCTTCCAGCGCTGCTCTTCCCCTCCTGCACTGTCTGCAACAATGGGGGGTCGTGGCGACACCCCCCTGGCTGGCTGTCACCCGGTGCGCCACGCCCCCCCTGCGCCCTATTGTAGGAACGCCACTGAGGAGGACACAGGAAGCCTCTGGACTATCCAGAGTCTCTCCGCTACCTAGATAAGTGTCTATTTTTTCGCCACTTTGGGTTCACTTTAAAGCAAACTAAACATTAAGCTCTGCTATAAGGGAGACCTGCTGATTACAGTAGATCTGAAAACAGTCAATTAATTTGCTATGAGAAGCCTGAAACACTGGAATGGGGTGGGAGCTTTATCTCACAAGCTGATTAGTTGATTGCTTTCTGAAATAATAATCACAGTCAGATGATTCAGCTACAAATATCTGCATGTGATAAGCATAGTCTATAGTCTAAAAAAGCTGTGTCCCCACTTGGGTGGAGAACGGACATTTTTTGTCTTTTCCCCGATCATCGTAAAACTGACCGTTTACACTTGCCACTCTGCAACGCATCCTTGGGATAGGGAGAATTGGTCTAGTGTTTCCTATGGAGAGCCAAATGCTCGGTCAGCATCCGGGATGAGTACAGAGGGACTGAGAGGTGATGAGACACATGAGCGGCGATTGTTTCGGATGGGAGGAAGTGGACATTGCAGAGGGCATGCAAAATGGATGGAGAGCGTCCACTTAGTGGATGTGCTTACTGTGTCCATTTTTCATCTGCTCCAGTGGTAACTGAGCCTAACTCTTAATTTTTGTCAATGAAGGAAGTAGTAGGTTTACTTTATTTATTTGAACATTAGAAACCAGAGGAACTGATAACGTGTATCTCATTCTGGACTTCCTGCGTGATCCAGCAGCATTTAATTATATTATAGGAGGTCAAATATTCAGGAAGCATGGGATAAAGCAATCATATTCAAATTAGTAATACTGTATTCTGTAGTAAATGAAATGAAATACTCTTTCCGAAGAGCAACAGATTTTTCTTGCTTTCTTGTAATTTCAGATTTGGGTTTTGAAACTTTAACACAGAAAAAAAGAAGAAACACATTTTTGCAGGGAAGAAAATATTTTCCAACTTACTAGTAATGTTTTCCTTATGCAGCTCTGGAAAAGAAAAAAAGTGACAATGTGATTGCGCTCTTTTATGTAAAAACATCAAAATGCTAAGGAATATTATAAAAGATCAACTAAATAATAAAGCAGAATTCCAACTGAAACTTATTTTACATTGAGGCACTGACAATGAATGGGCTAAAGCCGACCTTCATTTTCTTTTTTTATAAGAATCCACCAGAGGCGTAGCTAGGGCTTTCAGCGCCCGGGGACAAAGACTATTAATGCGCCCTGTAAAAAGGGGGTGTGGCCATGCAACAGAATGTGGGCATGGTAATGGGTGGGGCCAAATATACATGACCTTAGCAGTGGTGTAAAAGTTCTGCCAGGGAAGTTTGAGCTCTGCCGTAGTGTATCCCCCCAAAATACATGTAATCTGATAGCAATTCACCAAAAATACATGTAATTTGGTAGTGGTTCCTCCAAAATACAGATAATATGGCAATGGTTCCCCCAAAATAGACATAATTTGGCAGCAGTGGTTCCCCCAACATACATATAATCTGACAGCTGTTCCCCAAAATACACTTAATCTGGCAGCAGCGGTTCCCCAAAAATACAGTTCCCCCAAAAAAGGTGCCCCCCAGTATAGGTAACCAGGTCTATAGGTGTCCCCAGTGGAAGTAACCAGGCCTATAGGTTTCCCCAGAATAGGTAACCAGGTATATATATATCCCCAGTATATGTAGCCAGGTGTATATGTGTCCTCTGTATATGTAGCCAGGTGTATATATGTCCCCAGTATATGTAGCCAGGTGTATATGTCCCCAGTATATGTAGCCAAAGGTATATGTCCCAAGTATATGTAGTCAGGGATATAGCTGTCCCCAGTATATGTAGCCGGGGTATAGGTGTCCCCAGTATATGTAGCCAGGGGTATATGTGCCCAGTATATGTAGCCAGCGGTATAGGTGTCCCCCAGTATATGTAGCCAGGGTATATGTGCCCAGTATATGTAGCCAGAGGTATATGTGCCCAGTTTATGTAGCCAGCGGTATAGGTGTCCCCAGTATATGTAGCCAGGGGTATATGTGCCCAGTATATGTAGCAAGGGGTATATGTGCCCAGTATATGTAGTCAGGGGTATAGGTGTCCCCAGTATATGTAGCCAGGGGTATATGTGCCCAGTGTATGTAGCTAGCGGTGTAGGTGTCCCCAGTATATGTAGCCAGGGGTATATGTGCCCAGTATATGTAGCCAGAGGTATAGGTGTCCCCAGTATATGTAGCCAGGGGTATATGTGCCCAGTATATGTAGCCAGGGGTATAGCTGTCCCCAGTATATGTAGCCAGGGGTATATGTGCCCAGTATATGTAGCAAGGGGTATATGTGCCGAGTATATGTAGTCAGGGGTATAGGTGTCCCCAGTATATGTAGCCAGGGGTATATGTGCCCAGTATATGTAGCCAGCGGTATAGGTGTCCCCAGTATATGTAGCCAGGGGTTGATGTGCCCAGTATATGTAGCCAGAGGTATATGTGCCCAGTATATGTAGCCAGCGGTGTACGTGTCCCCAGTATATGTAGCCAGGGGTATATGTGCCCAGTACATGTAGCCAGGGGTATATGTCCCCAATATACAGTATGTAGTCAGGGGTATATGTGCCCAATATATGTAGCCAGGGGTATATGTGCCCAGTATGTGTAGCCAGGGGTAAATGTCCCCAATATATTTAGCCAGAGGTAAAGTAGTCCCCATATTAGGTAGCCTTGTGTCCCCCAGCGGGAGCGCAGAGAAGGGGAAGCGGTGGGCACAGTGATGGGGAACGGGGGACGTCTCCCCCCCTTTCCTCACCTGGAGCTCCCCCACTCTCGCTCCCTTCTTCAGATATGAGTGGCGGGCCGGCGGCAGAAGACTTACTCTATTCCCGGCGATGGAGATCTGTGCTCCGCTACTCTGGGCTAGACCAGAGTAGCAGCGCACAGATCAGCCGCACCGGAAATAGAGTAAGTCTTCTGCTGCCGGCCCGCTGCTGATATCTGGAGAGGGGAGCGAAAAAGGGGGAGCCCCAGGTGAGGGAACGGGGGGGACATCCCCCTTCTCCACCGCTGTGCCCACCGCTTCCTCTTCTGTGGTTTTGCACTATTTAAAACTGAGTTGTCCTTACTGATATTCACTCACTTCCTATTATGTCACTTACAAAAGGAAATTTCTCTAAGAGTGCCCATACATTACTCGACTGTGCGAGCCGATCGACCTTCCGTCCAATAATTTTATTGAATCGGAGGAGAATCAATACTGCAACATGACCACTCCAATGAATTTTTCAATCGATTTCTGTCTGAAATCGGAAAAAAGGATTGATTGTGTATTCTGGAATACCTTGGTCGCAAGTGCTCGATCAGGCGCACGTCGGTAATGGTGATCGATTTCCCAACAACTGACGGACCCCTGGTCATTGGTGTATGTGCGTTTCTCATGCCCATGGTAAGTGTTGAAGGCTCATCTGTGCACTGGCATGACTCCTGGCTTCCTCCGGTGTCCTTGAGCACCTGTACCATGTGACACCATTGCATGTAGTGACATCATTACATGTATCAGTGTCACATGGTACAGATGTTTGCGGTCATGCCAGACACCAAAGGAGGCCGGGAGTTGCACCAATGGGCAGGTGAGCCTTCAACACTCACCATGTGCATAAAAGGGGGACACATATAAACTTGGGGGTGGCATGGTTGGATATCGGCGTGCATGGTTGGATATCGATGTGCAGAAAGGGATCAATTGCCTGTCCACACACTGCACACTAATAGTCGATCTGGTGGCAGATTGAGTCACGTATGGCCACCTTAATAGAGATGCACATTGGAAAACAAACATGGCAGAGGTTCTAATCCTCTCACACACTGTGCTAACCTAAAATACAGTTGTCTACATTTCTACTTGATGTTTCAATTGGTGAGATTTTCAACTAGGTTCCATAATCTCTAGGTTTCTGACACTATCATAAATAGTCTATCTATGTGTATGTTTGCATAAGAAAAAAGATAGAGCCATTCAATTCCACAGTGGCTTACCAAAATAAGGAATCCTGATGCATGATCTGGGGTTCTTCTGCAAGCTTGGAAGCTTTTCACAATCAGGAAGTGACATCAGCATTAAACTAGGTTTATATATTCCTCTACGGGAATTGTCTTCCATGGATAACCATTCTTTGAAGCAGTAGAGATCTTTTACAGCAAGGCAATGTTCCCTGAAAAAGCAAGATTAAGGGTTTATGATTTTAGGATTAGGTGGTAAACCAGGAAGAGAAAAAAAAATGACTGTACAAATTCTATCAATAGGGGCCAAAGCTAAGGGTTGGCGGCTGATTTCAGTTAATTTTGATGTAAAAATATCAGTATGGAATTTTCAATGAAATTTGTTAGCTACAATCCAACTAAATGTTATTTTATCATTCGTTATTACTATCATACTTCCTATTATTGTTGCGCATTTATATACTGGATAGTACTGACACTTTTCCAAACAAACAAATCATGAAACTCTATCCTCTGTTCTTTTGTCTTGTTTAACTTCGCAAGTGTTTTTCTCATCTAATTGTACACTAAAAACATGTTGTAAATCACCTCAGTCTTATTTGAAAAATGTGAGCTGAATCTAGTATCGTAAATACCAACATGACAGATAGAGTTCAAAGGCCACCCTAAAAACTTTCCTGCTACCCACACTGACTATCCATGGTCAAACCTCATACATTTTCACAATATATTGCCCAGTCCTAACTTATTGGACGCCCTGTATATTTTTTCATTTAGTGGACCAAATAAAGCCTTAGTTAGATAAGAAAAGGCTAAATGGTACCCTAGGCATCTTTGAAGGTCACAGGAACAGTCGCTAGCTTTATATCATGAGGTTGTATACATAATTCCATTCTTAACAATTTGCCTCCGCCTACCCTGACCCAACAAGCATCAACTACATAGGTGGACTGACACAAAAGAACATGGTAATACCATACCATACAGTAGTAGTCAGCGAAGAGCTAGAGGAAAAAGGTCACATTCTGCAGTGTGGTTACAATACGGACATTCTTTGAGCACCTTTGTCCTCAACATATGGTACGCATACCCCTGTGGGAACCTGTGTTGTTTTTTGGGGGTAGTTAAACTTGTTATAGTCAGTCTATTTACTATCTAGATAGTATAGAGATTTTAATCTGAATTATGCATAAATAGGCCTTAATAAATATGTTTAGTTAATTTAAAGCTTAAGGGAAACCAGAGACGAGAAAATATGACATTTTTATACATACCTGGGGCTTCCTTCAGCCCCATCCGCACAGATTGCTCCCACGCAGTCTTCCTCCGCCTCCTCCAGCTCCGGTACCGGGTCCCGTAACAGTGCGCTGTTTACTTATCTCTCCAGCAGCTGAACTCTGGTCCCCTACCTTTCATGTTCCTATCTTTCCCTCTAGATTGTAAGCCTTCAGCAGGGTCATCCTCCTTGTATGTCCTACCTGATCATGCACCTCCATTACTATGCACCCATGCTATGCATTTGTGTGAACTCAACTTGCCTAATCCCCATGCTCCCATCTAGTGACTGACTGAGTATTACCTTGTACTCATACTGTGCTGCATGATCTGTTTTTTCTTATATTCCTGTATTGTCTTGTCTTATTGCTGTATGTCACCCCTAAATATTGTCTGTAATCTTAACTAATGTCCAGCGCCGGGTAATATGTTGGCACTTTATAGATACAATAAATAAATAAATAAAATAATAAATAGGTACATGCTTTAATAGTGTTGATAAACACTTCTCTAGCAGCTGTACAAACTGGACTTGAAAAGCTAGATGAACGTCACATGACTTCTAACCTGAGACAACATAGGTACCATTTTGGTATTGGCACTTTTCAAATTTTTTTACAAATATTATGCAGTATTAAACTTTTGTGAGGAAGATGGGAACAAGTGTGAAAATTACTTGGAAATTGCCTATAGACATAAATGATTATATCATAAGATTTAAAGCAGAATTCTATACATTTTTATGAGAGAAAAGCCCACCTTGGACCCCTGTCCTTATTCAATCATGGGCTTTTGTTGACAAAATAAGATATTTCCAACATTTTTACAACATTCTACAGCTATTTATGTGTTATTCCCTGAGTATGGGAAAGAGGCAGCTCTTAGTAAAAATCGAAAATACACATAAGACACGATTTTGGCCGCTACATAAGTTATAGCCCTGTCAACAGGGCTGCAAACAGAATTTTCTCAGTCCATAAATGGTAAACTCAAGGACCAAGTACAGGTATTCTTCTTGTATTCCATGTTGACGTATCAGCTATAAAAGAACAATCACATCCAAGATGCTGTCAACATAACCAAAGCAAAGGGAATCAAATACATTTCAGCAGCTTAAAATAGTGTACTATAACTGCCAACCCATTGGATTCTGGTGTAGTATAAACTGTATGTATGCCTGCACTGACATATGACGTGCATAGTTTCTGTATCTGCTTCCTAAAAAATGTCTCGGTGGCAGGCACTCTAAAAGGGACTTGAGGAAACATCAAAAAATAAAGAATAATACCAGCAGCCCATCTCATGTAGTAAGTATTGCAAAGGGTGAATAATAAACAATAGTAAATGAGTACTCACAAACCAACTGGCAACCACTGTAAAAGCAGGTAGGCATATACCCATCTTTACAGATGGTCCCACTGATGCCAGTGAGAAATGGATCACTTCACTTTTCAAAAAACCCTGAAAAAACAGACCCTAAAAAGTGATTGCACAGGAGGAGCCCAGCAACGGATAAAACAAAAAAAAGTAAAATAAAAAGTAAAGACAAAGTGTAAGTATAGAGCTACCTCCTCAGAAGTTAAACAGGTTAATAACCACAAAAGTTTATGTGGTACTCAAAACAATGGGTTTTATGGCTAAAATGATCACTTCATCAGGCCATAATCATGTCTTAAATGTTGAATGCATGTGGCTATGAAACCACTAAAGCAAAGTGGATAAAGGCATCTTATTAACAGGGCCACAAGCGTGCCTCTTCCTGAATAAAAATTTGACTTTAGCCAAAGGTCTGTTTTTTCAAGGAGTGAATGATGGGAGTGGAATAAGGAAAGGAACGGACAATGCACAGGGGTATGTAGATCCAGAACAGATTACTTTATGTAGTTTTGCTTGAATCTTTTAAGGTCCCCCAGTTTCATTTTTCACCCGTTCTGCTAAGTTTTGGTGAGATCATGGAATTTGCTACAATCAGCCTTCATATGATGTATAAATGTGACCTAGATGATCAGTGAGTAAATGGTTCTATCCATTCATTGAAAATTGGCTAGGATTGGTGGCTTTATCAGTGGCAATGTTTTGTACTAGATGCAGAACACAAGTTGCACAACCCAATACAAACATTGTAACAGCTGCAAGAAGGTTGAGGGTGAGTATATGCACCCTATGGAAAGAAACACAGAGACAACAGGAGCACAGATGGGGCAGTAAGTCACAGAGATTAATGAATAAATTAAATGGTGTTGAAATAATACTCACAAGGTTGCAGAAGGGCAACCGACCACTGCAGGCAGGTGGAGATGCACAAACCTCAACTCGGGGTACCAGGTGACCTGGTGAAGATCACTTTCTTGAAAAAACTCTTGCACACTGGCAAACTAGGTAGTGACAGAGACCACCAGTGGGCAGGTGTAGGAGCACCCCACGAATGGGGTGAGACACAGTGGAAAGGGGATAAAGAGGCACCCAAGGTGAATAAAATACATTAAAAGCAACTAAAATATAAATAAATTAGGTGGCTTACCTCAATGATGACACACCCATATCGGAATGGGTATTTATTAGTAAAAAAAAAAGCACAGGCAACGAGTTTCATGGGAACTCGCCCACTTCCTCAGGCCAAATAAAGTGCCACTAAATGTCGGTAGCGGGACTCAAGGCACCTTGAATGCGGCTACTAGAATTTAGTGGCACTTTATTTGGCCTGTGGAAGTGGGCGAGTTCCCACAAAACGCATTGCCTGTGCTTTTTTTTACTAATAAATATCCATTCCTATATGGGTGTGTCATCATTGAGGTAAGCCACGTCATTTATTTATATTTTAGTTGTTTTTGATGTATTTTATTCACCTTGGGCACCTCTTTACCCCCCTTTTTATTCTAACAGCTGGCTCAATGGTGTAAATAATATGCTTCTTATCTTTTTGGGTATTAAAATCCAAATCTCTGTTCTCTTTTCTTTAATAAATTATATTAAAAAAGTATTGTTTTTGTTAGAGTTGGTTGTTGTTTATGGAAGTTTTCTCTTTTCTTCAATAAATGATATATACAAAAAATCCAAATCTCAGTGGGTTGTACAAGCTGGTGCTCAATGGGACTATCCATAAAAGGCACACAATGCAACTACTTAACATAGCAGCATGTTGTTATTGAAAACACTATATTATAATGTAATTAGACTTCCCCAACAATATAAACTTTTTTGTTATTGATTATAAGGTAAACATATTTTAAAGGCAATAGCGAACCTATGGATAACAGAATACGCGGAGGCATGTGTAAGTCTGTCATTAACTGTGTATTAGGTAGCCTCTCCAATGCAAGGCATGTTAATGACATTACTATTTATACTACAATGTTGTACGTGAGGCCCTTTCTCATTCATTACCCATACGATATACAAAGTCCTTGAGTGAGCCGTGGAAATGTCAAGTGACGTCAAAGCTACGAGACACTTGTGCCTCTCTCCTCACCGGTCTGAAGGGCTGGTATGTTGTTCATGGTCAACATTACCAGACCTTATCACTATTTAATCAACCACTGCGCAGTTCTCACATGGATAAATAAGTACAAAAACAGTAGGTCTAAACAAGAATTCAACTTGATCTTTACCAATACAAACAATTTGAGTTTGAACAAAACACAATATATACAAAAAACTGACAGCACTGCTACCTTGTTTCAAATTTCACTGATCTTTTTAATGTGTTCACAGGGCCGGTTTAAGCAACAATGGGGCCCCAGGGCAAAATAAACCCGGGGCCCCCCCAACATATACCCCGGAACAAAAATCGGCATTAGGGGACCTTTTTTGCAGCTGGTATAGTCAGGTTGTGAAGTCCCAATCGGTCGGAGCTCCACATTTTGGCTATCCCAGCCTGCATGGGGGACAAGGGGTTAAAAAGTTTCAGGAGGGGGGACCCCACATAATTTTGTTTTTTAAAAAATTCCCACACTCTAAACATAAAAAAAAAATTGGGAAAATAGGAAAAAATGCCAGGGATCTTCATACAGCCATATTGCGGCTGTATAGCGATCCCTGGCCAAAGCGTTGCGGCTGCGTATAGACCCCCTGGAAACCCCGTCACGAAATTTATTGCGCTTTCGTTTGATGCATGTAAAATTACACTGCCGTTAGGTTTGCTACTAAAAGTGACATTTACCGCATTTAAAAGTATACTTTTTTACATTGAAAATTTAAAATCGATTTTCTCAAAAACTATAAGGTTTTTTTGAAAAATTGTTTTTCCTCTTATTCCTAATGATCTCCTTAACATACCCTGCAAATTTAGGGTTTCTAGCATTTAAGGTGGATTTGCTATTAACCATTAAAGTCGGCAGGTTTTTAAATGTGTATTTTTTTTTCTTTGAAACTTTAAAATCGATTTTCTCAAAAACTATAAGGCCGATTTGATTTTTTTTTCCTCTTGTAGCCACTGGGGGCCCCTACAAGCTCTGGGGCCCTGGGGCAGCTGCCTCCTTTGCCTCTATGGTAGCGCCGGCCCTGTGTGTTCATGTAATGATCATGCAAAATTATCACATAATATATTAGTATTTGAATTTACTTAGCCAAGTAAGTTTAGACTTACAAGTATTTGCTCGATGTGCACAAACAATCTAATGATCAGACAGTATAGAAATGGTTAGCAGCATGTAAAACATTAATTTTACAAGCACATGGCTTTGTGGTGTAGTACCAAATGTAAAATTTCTGTAACACTCTAGTGCTAGTTGGCCTACACAGGCAAGGGAAAATGAATCTAGACCAGGTGATTTTTCTTTTAGTGTTCTGTTGCACCTCTTACTTGTATATTGTTAGTGGGTGTGGGAATGAGTACAACTGACTGGTCTGGGTAGGTTGTGTGTGATGTACTGAGGGAGAGAAGCTTGTGGATGTATTTAGGAGACAGTGGCTGAATGATTGAAGGGTACCACAAACTGACAGACCTCAAGTATAACAGGTCCCATCCCAAACAACATAGTAGAATAATTCCATCATCTACAGCCAAGCTATAAGATGACAGAGTTCATGTTATGAGCAGGTAAAGTATACACTGTTCAGACAAACCTTCAGATCTATACATTTTATTTGTGGAGATTCCATGTTTTTATTGATAAACATAATACTTTTGTACAGCTCATAGAACCATAAAATAAATTCTGGTCAGTCATAGTATACTCCTTGTATCTTCATTCATCCTGTATAAAAATATCTTGAAAGAGGACATATAGTTAATGTTATACATTATTGACCATATCCAGTTTTACAATTATTATGGTTTCAGCATCAGAAACACTTCTTATATCTATATATTGCTGTTTATTGGAATGTAATCCCACGCTCCCAGTGATGCTTAGCCTAAGCTATGATGTCACAGCATTCTACCCCAGAGAACTCTGGGAGAAAAAATGCTGTTTCTTATCTCTTAACAACAAACATCCCACAGTGATGCTCCTTGCCAGCGGTAACAATGTCACCATGTGTTATAAATTTAAGAATGTAAATCTGGGAGAGGAAAGATTTTACATCTGGCAAATATTGACTAAATCATTTATTAATACTGTAAAAAGAAATAAAAAGTTATATTCACTAAGATTCACCTTTAAGTTAAGTAAGGGAATAGCCTGTGAAGGATCTGTAGCTTAGTATTAATACACTTCTTGATTTTGAGCCAGAACAGTTAAAACCTGGAGGTCCACCACCATATTTGGATTAAACACCTTCTTTCTGAGCGTCATCACATTCAGTCTGTCCTCATTATGTGGGCATATTTTATGTTGTCTCATTTCAGTATTATAACATCTAAACATTAGTGTTGGGCCGAACAGTTCGCCTGGCTAACCTCTCTGGGCCTCTTACTACTTCCGGGTCGCAATGACCCGGAGTAGTACGCCTGCGCTGCCCGGCGGAGCGCGTCTTAGATCGCGCTCCCGTTGCCGGGCACTCTCTGCGCATGAGCGTGACGTCACTCATGACGTCACGCACATGCGCAGAGAGTGTCCGGCAACGGGAGCGCGATCTAGGACGCGCTCCGCCGGGCAGCGCAGGCGTACTACTCCGGGTCATTGCGACCCGGAAGTAGTAAGAGGCCCATGGATTTAGAGATGTTCGCCGGCGAACGGTTCGGGAACCGTTCGCCACATCTCTACTAAACATTACCTTTTAAGAGATTTTATTTTATTATGTAGATCTAGCCAATTTTATTTTGTATTATATATCTTAAAAAAAATCCTATTTGAGACAGAAACACATATCTCACTTTCCAGCTGAACTTTTAAAAAAATATTGGTGGAATGTAATATTTGTCAAAAATATTTATATATCAGGGATACACTGTCCCTTGTCTCTGGGTTCCTACTACACGTTTCTGCATAAAAAGTAATTTCAGGAGGAGAAACAAAAATCAGAGACCTCATGGAAACCTACTATTTAATGTCACCATCAAAAAGCTTCTTTGCCTTAGCCTTGTAGTACAGTTACATGTTAGAAAATGTAGATTTCCAAAATTAGTGCTTTTATAAATAGTCAATCTATTGCTTTATGTCTTCTGACAACTTATTCAAGTTAAAGTTTTCTGTCTTCCCATAGCAATTGGTTAGACAAAGACTGTATCAGACCCAAAAACTTACTGGAGACACAAACAAAGATGTGCTAAATGAACATTTTGGAAGCAAACTCACCCTAACCACAGTTGACCTTCTAGTCACTCTATGGATTATAATTGTGAGGTAGAGTTGATAAAAGTGCTTAAAGCGCTATTAATCTCTCTACATGATGAATAATAACAAAAATGATTTGGCACTCTCACGATAAATGTACTGTACCTGTGACACATTTTATTGTTAAAGCCTGGCACCATAGTAAATACATTTCTTTATATTCATCCTGGGTGAGCATCCATCTTGAGCTCACTTCTGCATGAAAAATGCAATCGCTCCAAAATCACTCCAACAATCACCACAGAATCGCTCCAAAAATTGAAACCACTCCAAAATTAGCAATCGCTCCAAAATTGCAAACGCAGGAAAGAGCCAAAGACTCGTAATCCCTGAAAAAAACTACTTCCTCTTTTTCGGCTAAGGAAATAAGGGACTGCAGGTTCAAATAGGTACATTTATCTGACTTATTATAACTATTTATGCGGGGGACTATTTATATACTGTACATTTCAATTAATGTAGAATTCATTTTTTATTATTAGAAAAAGCGTTTAATCCTGCTTGAAATGTTGCTGTAGGATGAGAGTACGAGGCCATCAGCAAGTTTAAGTGTTCATGCAGCTGTCTAATCCCATATACAGTATCAAAAATTTTTCCGGCATCTGTATTGACTAAAGAAAGCCCTGTATTGGTGAGTCATGTAAAAAGAAAAACAAAAGTTTGCTTTCTTAAAACAGAAAGAATTTGCGATAATTCAGGTTGGAGTGAGCTTGACATGTAAAAAGGGCACCATGCGTCCGAGCACATTTAGGTGCCGCCATACGTCCTAATGGGAATTTTAGTTATAGCTGTGTCCAGAGAGTCATTTGGTGCCGGCAAAAGACAAAGCTTAAATTATAAAAAAAACAGCAGAATTTGGCTACTAGCATTCACTGAAAATCAAAATGCATCTTACCCCCACTGTACAGAAGGGGGAATAGTATATAACTCTGCCAGGAAATTTGCCACAGCATGCTGAGCCTTTTTCGGCTTCATCGTGCACCCAAATTTCCGGGCACACTTTTCACATGATGTATGCCTGTACTGGATCTATTCTCATCTTGTATAACATTTAGGTCCAGTCGTTCATAACAAAACTGATCTCATGGCCTGTTGAAACAAACTTGGTACAGAGCTATGCTTACTATTCTCCGCTGCCTCTTTGCTGCTGCCCAGGCTCCCAATCAGTACTGCAGCACCATTAACAGGTAACTCTACTCCATCACACTCCATCGCAGCAACCCTTTGCAGCTTCAGGTAATATATTAAATAACTGGGGACAATTTTGTTTTTCATTTGACTACGTTTTTCACGGGAGAGGGATATTTTATGCTGTCCTTTGGGTTTCTGCAGTTCGTTTGTTAGCGCAGTCATATATTATTGTCTACTTTGTGTCCTATGCTGATGAATTCTGCTTGAGGTACAGCTGTATGAGCATGCCATATTTATTTCCTTTTAAACAATACCAGTTGCCTGGCTGTCCTGCTGAGCCTCTGCCTCTAATAATTTTAGCCATAGACCCTGAACAAGCATGTAGCATATCAGGTGTTTCTGACATTATTGTCAGACCTGACAAGAATATCTGCATGCTTGTTTCTGGTGTGATTCAGACATAACTGTAGCCAAATAGACCAGCAGGGCTAAAACCACATACCTTTCATTACATTTGTCCTTTAAAGTTTTCTACTTGAGTCCCATTTTACACTTGTTTTGCAAGTGTGTGTTGCCTTACTACTTTTTACGGCAGGGTAACGCCACAACAATGCAAGGCAATGGGCCTAGCACTCTTGTCACGTCATGTCGCGCCAGAAGTGCCTAATCGGCCACCGACCGGTAGCAAAGTCAACAATGCATTACTGTCGGACTTCTGCATTAGTGGTAGATGTAATGAAAGTCAATATGTGATTCATAAATGGCAAATATGCTGGTGCATGGCACATGTTTGGAACTACATGAATAGGATGGGGAAACGTGGGAATCCCAGTGATGTACTTCCAACAGGGCGTGGGAGGGTTGCTCTATGCATATGACCCTGTCGGCGCACAAATGCAGTTGAGGGGCCATTATTTCTGAAGATCTATCGTTTTCGCTGACTGGTCAGAGCAAGTGGCTGGTAAAACTTTGGAAGATGACAGTTTTAATGATAAGTGCAAGAAAATAAATAAAAGATCTATATACACAAATTATATTATTACCCAAAATAAATCTGCAAAGGATACAGAGATTATTCCCAGGGCAGATACTCCTCACTGGCCCAAGCTCACTGAACCTACATGACAAAGCCTATCTATAAATGTTATGAGTGGTGTGTAGCCAGTTTATAAGAAAAAGTATACACTTTATTTAAAGCCTGGGTGTTTGCAGGTTGAAATATTGTTCTGGAAATTCAGAAGAGTTGGAAAAATCAATCGAGACCAAATATAAAACAATTACAGCCTAATTTGGACATTAGCATTAATGAATCTGCCATATTGGCAATTGGGTATACGAATTGGCAGTTGGGTATAAACATCCTATAAAGCTTACTTTGTTAGGAGTTCTGTGGTGCCTCCTCCTGCAGTTGACACTCCTCGTATTTGCCTGGTTCGTCCATGCCTGAAAACGGCCCTGGACCCAACTGAATACTGCAATCTTTTGCCACATAATAGTTGACAGTCAAAAGCATTTCTGAATCACTTGTGATGGTCTCACTGGATATGCCTGGAAATCTCTGAAGATGCTTTAGCAAATGAGTCTCATTGTGTCAACAGCTCAGGTCATTCCCTTATTTCCTTCTTGTTTGATAACATTTAAAGTCCTTTTAAAGTGGACTTGAACTCTTGCACAGGACAGAAGGAAAACATAGAGAAATGCACTCTGTATGCATCTGTGACTAATCACCACTGTAATTTGAGCTCTTCTGATGTGTCAGCTCAGGAATCTCCTCTACTACGGCAGAGCCGTTAATTTGTAAACACAGGATGCTAACCCTATGCCTGCTGAAAGCAGAAAGTAGACACACTAAAGATTTATTGTATCAGCTGTAACAAAGAAATGTTTTTCTTTAAGGGTTATTATGCTGTTGTGTATCTTTTTAGAGCAGAGAAGAAGTTCTGAGTTCAGGTCCGCTTTAAGAAGTAACTTTATCTTGCTAATCTAGTACAGAACAAACTGCACTCATACATAATTCACAGCCAGGGGTCCCATTTATCACACCCTGGAAAGCCAGGTCAGCGTGACAACAACTCGGCTCATCACACCAACAACCGGAAGAAACTGTTACCCAAAGATTTATGGAAATGACTAATGTACACCCCGTACCATGCCATCCCCTGCTACAAGCCGTGTAAGCATGAACCTGCTGGTGTCTGCCGAAATTCCACAATGTTGCAGTAAGTCCATGTTCACAACTTTATCAGCCATCCCGGAGGTCAGGAACTATCATCATGAAGTCTGCTTAGATATATTCACTGACAGAAAATATTGATTCTGTCCTTGCATGCAATATGGATTTCATGATGGATTTTATCTTCAGCGCTTCAGCTGTCCCTGTCTGGATTTGTTGTTGCTGCCAAGGAAGGTTCTTAAGCCTAGATTTATCTTGAACAGAGCAAGCTCTTCCGTCAGACTTACAATGCCAAAGGTTTAGTTAGTCAAGTTATATGAACTTCACGGCACAACACTGTGATTTCATTAAATGGCAGTGCATCAAATCCATCTGACTGCTATAAAGGATTACAAGTGCAAAAAAAACATTTAAATAAACAGAATCTTCATTTTTCTGATTCAAATGAAAAAAATATTGTTTTCTTTCTATTAACTGTATTTATGTGGCTTCCAATGTGCATTTTATAATTTACCTTTTTACATGTTCCAGTGAACTGCTCTTGATATCATTGGATAGATATACTGATACAATTTGATTGTGGTGTACGATATCCAAAAATTAAATGACACCATACACAGCACAAACCATTTGCACTGACCCCAAACTCTGCTCACCTAACACTAGCCTAACATAAGCCCCCCCCCCCCCCTACTAGTTCCTGGCATCCACCTGAACCCTGACTGACCTATGCCTAACACCACCTGAACCATGCTAGCCTGACACCTTCACAAACAGTGACATCTCCTCCCCAGTAGATATAATCTGAACTTTGTGCCTAGCTATTAACTTTTCACTGATGGTGGTCTAAAAATAACACTGACTTTACACCTAACTCTAACTCCAAAATGATTTCCAGCTAGGCCTACAATGCTGGTGATAGCCACTGCATTGTCTTAAATTCTTATTTAGTAGATGTGGAGAGCTTTTGCAATGCCTATATCCAGGAATCCTGTAATAGTACTGCTGTGCAAACAAAAATCTCATGGGCACGTCTTCCTGTGCATTTGCCACAAAGATTGATGTCTACATGACCTTTGAATTTTTAGTAAGCAGTATCATCGTCATCTTGGTGGCAATCAGTAAATGTGTGACATCAGACATAGCTACTCTTGGCAGCTGTCAATCAAAGACTTCTGTGAATAGCTTGTAGTTGACTGACCAAAATAGGTGACTGATTTCATGAAACACATCATGAAGAAGGGGCGACATCAGATTGGTATATCTTTAGACAGTGACTATGCTTACATAGTCAATTTACCTACCTTATTTTTACAAAATTGTTTCAGAGCCTTTAATCTCTTTAAGTCTAAAGCTGGGTACACACACACTAGCATCGGTGTGGCGTTCAAGGGAGATCATCTTGCTGATGTCTTGGGGCCAACATATGCACACATTCTTGCCTGAGGTGGTCTTTAGTTGCTGCCTCACCTGAGTTTATTCTAGAGTGAGTACAGACCTTAACACTACATGTTCAATGATAATAAACTGGTATACTTCCAAAGCCAGAAGGAGGAAGTATTGGAGTCACATGTAACACAGGTCTGGTCTTCATAAAGGCTTCAAACTGAGGTTGCTGCTAAACAAAAATGTGAATATTTTGATACGGTATACAGTCCCATTTAGCTTTCATGAAATTCCTGAAAAATGTGAATCTTAAAAAGTTGGCTCTGACATGAGCTATGCTGGTGAAGCATTCTCCTAGAACAGCACTGATATGTGAACAAGTCCTCCCCTCACCGGCCCCCATGTCAACATGCCTGAGTCAAATGATTTTGCTATATAAACCGTTTGGGTGTCATCCACCAGCTAGGTGAACGGCGCATGGAAGTCAGCCCACCGTACAATTGACTGACATCAACACCTCATTTCATGAAGGTCAAACAGCAGCTGTCAACATTAAAATATAAATGCACTTACCATCACGCTAATTCTAAGGCTTCTTGTTTTGGCTACTCATGATTTTTCAAATAGCTGCTTTAATGCCATAAGGAGGACTTCCAGAACCGATGAAAAGAGTTCATTCTCAGAGGGATGATGTGAAACAGTTCATAGTAACTCTGTACTGTACAAATGACTTTCTCATGGCAGTTACATAAGTCTGCTGGCTTTGAGCAAGCATAGTTCTACAGCAGAGGCGGCAGTCTGATCAGCTCTGTTTATCTCTCTATGGCCCTAAAGCCTAAAACTTCTCTGCAAATGTTCTTTTCACATGTTCTCTTTCTGTCTTTATACTGTATATTAGCTTCTTAGCCTAAGGCTCTGTTACCACTTATTTCTTATTTGTACTCAATTAGAGTGACCAGATTTTTGTAGGCTCAACCTGGGACGGGGTGAATTGGGGGGGGGGGGGGGGGCGGCGCGTCGAAAAATAGGGGGGCGCCGCGCCGAAAAATTTGGTGTCTGCAGCGCGCGCGAAAAATGGGCGTGGTCATGACATTCTATGGGCGGAGCTAACAGAATGATGCAACAGCGAGGCATAAGAAAGCAGTGTTTACGCCGTGATGTGGTCAAACGTGGATTCACATCATAGGTGTGCAGAAACTGTGTGATGCTATTTAATAGTATGCCATAGCCACAAAGCAGCAAACACAGCCAACTATGACCATTAAATAATAAATGCAGCAACAGTTACCCCAGACACCACAAAATAAACGCAATGGGCAACATTTCAGCACAAAATAATCGCGTTGCGGGCAAACATGTCAGCATAAAATAAACGCAATGGGGGCAAACATGTCAGTACAAAATAAACGCACTGCGGGCAAACATGTCAGTACAAGATAAACGCACTGCGGGCAAACATGTCAGTACAAGATAAATGCACTGCGGGCAAACATGTCAGTACAAGATAAACGCACTGCGGGCAAACATGTCAGTACAAGATAAACGCACTGCGGGCAAACATGTCAGCACAAGATAAACGCACTGCGGGCAAACATGTCAGTACAAGATAAACGCACTGCGGGCAAACATGTCAGTACAAGATAAACGCACTGCGGACAAACATGTCAGTACATGATAAACGCACTGCGGGCAAACATGTCAGTACAAGATAAACGCACTGCGGGCAAACATGTCAGTACAAGATAAACGCACTGCGGGCAAACATGTCAGTACAAAATACACGCAATGCGGCCAAACATGTCAGTACAAGAACGCACTGCGGGCAAACATGTCAGTACAAAATACACGCAATGCGGGCAAACATGTCAGTACAAGAACGCACTGCGGGCAAACATGTCAGTACAAAATACACGCAATGCGGCCAAACACTTCACCTGCAAGAAAAGGCATTTACTCACCTGGCAGAAGACGTCCCCTCACGCAGCCGGCCTCTGGTGCCTCAGGTGCAGCTCCCCCTGGCCTGGACGATGTTCAATCTCCCGCTCAGCCTCTCACAGGCAGAGCAGGGCTACGGCAAGATGGCGTCCGGAGGCGGAGCCCTGTACTGGAGACAAATAGTCTCAAATACAGGGCTCCGCCTCCGGACGCCATCTTCCCGTAGCCCTGCTCTGCCTGTGCCTGCCGGAGGAGAACATTGCAGGCTGGAGCGGGGCTGCGGGGAATGAACTAGCGCAGTGTCTAGTAGACGCTGCGGCTAGTTCATTGTACGGTGGCCAGAGTCCCGAGGCCGGGACGTCCCGCTGCTAAAAGCGGGACGTTTCCCGGGACCTCATGCAGCCTGGGACAGCGCCCCCCGATGGCGGGACGCGTCCCGGGTAAAGCGGGACGTATGGTCACCGTAACTCAATTGCCCTAATTGAAGAAAGGCCGATGAAATGTATGTGCGTGGACAGTGCATGCAAATCTTACCAGCATATAGGTGTTACATAAATAATGAAGCTCATGTTATGTACTCAACTTGCACATAATCTGAGTTGCGCTATTTGCATGAACACCTGGAAAATTTGCATGCACTGTGCTCACATACATTTTACTGGTGTTTCGTGAGTCAGCATCAATGTGTGCTAAATGCTGATAAGAGTTGCACAGAGATGGTAGTATTTTCCAGCTAATGCTCCTGGCCATGCTTTAATTCACTCATTTCCTTTCCCTTTCTAAGTTGGTTCCTTTTCAATGAAAAAAATAACTAGTCCGCCAGTCAGCCATATTAATTCCAACTGAAATCTCCATCTTAGTTATCCAAGATAAAGGAATGCTATATACTGGTGTGTGTGTGTGTTTGTGTGTGTGTATGTGTGTGTGTTGGTTGTGTGTGTGATGGTGGTTGTGTGTGTGTGTGTGTGTGTGTGTGTGTGTGTGTGTGTTTGTTGTGTGTGTGTGTGTGTGTTGGTTGTGTGTGTGTGTGTTGGTTGTGTGTGTTTGTACGTGTAGGTGTGTGTGTGTGTGTGTATGTACGTGTAGGTGTGTGTGTGTGTATGTATGTGTGTGTGTACAAGCAATCTTGTGATTTAACCACTTCCTCACCCCGTTATTTCCCCTTAAAAGCCAGATCATCACAGTCCTCCCATTCATTCGACAATAACGTTATCGCCATTTATGACACTGAAATGATCTATACATCCTTTTTTTTCCACAAATTAGGCTTTCTTTGGGTGGTACTTTTTGCTAAGAATTGTTTTATTTTAGCTACATTTTAAAGGGAATAATAAGAAAACAATGAAAGAAATGATTATTTCTCAGTTTTCAGCCATTACAGTTTTAAAATAAAATGTGCTATGATAGATAAAACTGACACGCTTTATTCATCTAGCAGTTCATGTATAGACAAACCCAGTAACCATTTTCCGTTCAGGTGGTTATTATATCTTTGCCTCCCAGACAAGGTCAAACAGTTCTGACATGTTTTCTGAAATAATTGCATTTATGCAATTATGGAATTTTATTTCTATAACTATTTAGATACAGGCCTTACCTGCATATGGGCTTTGGAGCTGGACCTTCTCTTGTCGGGTTACACTCTTGGAAAAAGTAGTTGCACAAAAGAACTTCAGCAGCAGGCCGACACAGAGGGCTCACTGTCCTCAGTTCTGTCCATACAGTCTGAGCCAGCATCTCCTGGCCTTCTTCTGCTTCACTATTAGATGTATTAAAGAAGACTAAAGAGTCCTTTGGAAGCACTGTGCTACACATGTCCCCTCTGTAGGTGCTGCAGTAACCGGTTTCTCCTTTGTATAACCTGATAAATGAACACGCACACAGTTCATAACAGCAATGACAAGGAAGCACAACTGCAGTGCACATCAGTTTCTTGTTGATATCATGTCAGACATTATCACTGCCGATATATTAAACTTAACCAAGTATTTAAGTAAAATATAAATACAAAATACATTTGTTGCAATTCTTATTTATTGCGATGCATGTAGAAAATAAACTTAATCATCAATATGAAAATGTGTGCATTTCTATAGGGTCAATTAAGCAGGGAGGCCAAATGGTGATGATGAGGCATGATCAATGAGATACTAATAAATCTGACATGCATGCCAATTTTATACAACTTGGATTTGGGCCAATCAAATGCACTTTCTGCCAATTTAGACTGACTTAACTCCAAAGTGAACACGGGTAACATCACATTTGCATGCAGTTTGGAATTATTAGCATCTCATTGACCATTCTTCACCTGGATTTACATTCTTAACCACTTAATGACAACCAGACTTATAAAAACGTCCTGCTAGAGCCTCTTAATGGCTCCAGGACGTTTTTATAAGTCAGACAGTGCTGCTGCCGCTGTGCGAGTGCACATGTGCGTGTGCACGTGCGCGCTCCCGCGCGTGCATGTGCATTCCTGTGCACGTGAAAATAGTGGGGAAAAAAACCACCAAAGAAAAAATACACCTTTATTTCCAAATACTATTTTGTCACCATACTTTGTACTAGGGACATAATTAAAATCTTGTGATAACCAGGACAAATAGGCAGATAGAATGTGTGGGTTTTATGCACAGTAGCAGTGTTTATATACTATAACTATAGGGAATGAAATTAGAGAAATAGTGTATTTTTTCATTTTTTTCCTTGTTTTTCCCTTTAAAATGCATAGAAAATAAAGTCATTACTGAAAACAAATATCAACCCCAAAAAGCCCAATTGGTGGTAAAAAAAAAAAAAAAGATATAGATCATTTCATTGTGATTAGTAGTGATTAAGCTATTGGCAAATGAAAGGGATGAGCACTTAAAGGTGAAAATCGCTCTTGTCCGTTAGGGTAAAAACCGCTTTGGGGTAAAAGGGTCAAATTTATTACAAGTGGCAACATCTTTACTGCTGTGAAGGTGCATCATGGCGGAATGTTTGTTGTGTGTAAAAAAATGAGCAGAAACAACACCTGGTCTCCCAGAGTGCACTGGGGCAGAAGGCTGTGTGACATCATAGCCTAAGCTAAACATCACTGTGAGGGTGGGGTAACATGAAATATACAGCAATATATGGAAAGAGGACATCTTTCTGATGCGGAAACAGGGTAATTAACAAAAAATATTGTGGATAATTTACTACATTCTGCTACATGTTGTTGTGGTACCTCTTTAAGGCCATTCCATGCCTCCATTAGATACAGCTGAGAGTGGAACCATCAAGGTGTATCAGTAATTCCTAGGTCTTCTAAACACTTTGACAGACACATATGAACAGGCTTAGCCTGACAGTGGACTGGTGGAGTCAAAACTCCTTTGAAATATCCCTCAAAAATATTTCCGTAGGCCAAGACATACTTTAACAAGTCTGTATTGTGTAGATCAGACTTGGAAATCACTGACAATCCCATCGATTGATAAATTGGAGTTTAATTTCCTGAACATTCGTTCATTTACTCACCTTTAGCTACTGCTAAATGATCTACATCTTACACATGTTTTCCGCTTAATAGACAATCTGGGTCAAGCTAGCTGGATATCTTAAAGGGATCCTGAAGGAAATTTTGGTACTTACCTCAGGAGAGGAAAGTCTCTGAATCCTGCAGAGGCTTTCCATATCACCTCATGCAAGCCCACCGCCAAACCCTTGTTGACGGGCTTGTATGAGGTCCCTGTGTTTGAACGGTAAGGACAGAGATGGATGGGGGAAGCTCCTGAGGTAAGTATCATAAATTTTTACTTTTAAAAGTCCCAGATTTACTTTATTGAAATAGGTTATAAATGTATGGATTCCTGGTTGCAATTCAGCTTTATATTATTTAGAAACAAAAGTATCCTACCTCCATTCTGCAGTAAAGATGAGTTCCCAGAAGCATGTAGAAGAAAAAGAGAGACAGTAATTAGCCACGGTAAATCTATTAATTTTGCCATCAGATCTCAAACTGTAAGAGGTTTTTTTTATTTTATAAACAGCACTATATAACAAGCTGGTCATGTTTCAGTCTCCTTTATGTGAGCCCCCAGCTGAGTATGGACAGGTGATGAGGGTATTTCAGAAAGGGAGATCTTTGTTATTTATGAAGTGTGAAATATTGGAGGAAAGCCAAGAACAATATTTGGTCAGCGTGAAGTCCAGAAAAAGCTCATGAAATTTCATGAAATCTCAATGCTATGAAATTAAATGAATTGTAAAAAAATTTAACACATCACTGCACTTAAAAAATGCATATATTCAGAAATTATCCAGAATATATGCTGCCAAGCATGAGTGTTTTGTGATTTTGACTAGTTTGCGCTTTCCTCATAAAGTGCATAATAAGATTACAGTATATGCTATCCAGCATATTAACCACTTCAGCCTACAGGGTTGAATTTTTTTTGCATCTAAGCAACTTTCACCTCCCATTCATTTGCTAATAACTTTATCACTACTCGGCACAATGAATGGATCTACCATATATCTTGTTTTTTCCGCCACCAATTAGGCTTTCTGTGGGTGATACATTTTGCTGAGAATTAATTTATTGTAAATCCATTTTAACAGGAATATTTAGAAAGAAATGGAAAAAAATCATTATTCCCCAGCTTTTAGCCATTATAGTTTGAAATTAATACATGCTACCATAATTAAAACCTATGTACTTTATTTACCAATTTGTCCCGCTTATTACACCATTTAAATGATGTCCCTATCACAATGTATGGCGCCGATATTCAATTTGGAAATAAAGGTGCATTTTTTCAATTTGTGTCCATCACTATTTAGAAGCCCATAATTTAATAAATCATATTGATATACTTCTTTGAAATGCATATTTAAAAAGTTCAGATCCTTAGGTAACTATTTATGGATTTTTTGTTTTTTTTTATTATTGTAATTTTTTTTTTTTAATTAAAACTTGTATGTGGGTATTTTTTGGTGTGGGAGGTAAACAGGGGATTTTTAATGTTTAAAAATGTATTTATTTAATACAAAGTGTGTTTTTGGTGTAGTTTGCTATTTGGCCACAAGATGGCCACAGTCAAAAAGTCCTGGGAGCGATCGATCTCGCTCCCACTGGAGAAGAAAGAAGACCAGAGTTCAGAAATGCTGCAGCGATCAGTGAAAGGGATTTATAATCCCTTTCATTGATCGATGGGCTAATGGCCAGCAGCGGGGGCGCGCACGGGGGGGCCCGCGGGAGCCCGCGCGACCCGCGGGAGTGCGCGCAGCCTAACTGGATGAAAATTTTCGTCCAGTTAGGCTAAAGTGGTTAAAGGGACTCCGAGCAATGCAGAAACTATGAAAAGATGCATATCGTTTTAAAGCTCTCTTTCTCCTCTTTCCAATGATATATAAACCGCCACCCTACGCCTTTTAGTTTTCGCTATTTTCGCGATCGAATTTGCCACAGCTGCGATTTTGATCGCGAAAATAGAAAAAACTAAAAGGTGTAGGGCCACGGTTTATGTGTCGTCAGAAAGAGGAGAAAGAGAGCTTTAAAATGATATCCATCTTTCCATAGTTACATTGTATTACACAGGACGACTTTTTCTCAAAGTCAGCAGCTCCATTCAGCAGGAAAAAGTCGCCCTGTGTAATACAATGTAACTATGGAAAGATGGATATCATTTTAAAGCTCTCTTTCTCCTCTTTCTGACATAAATCGCCGCCCTACGCCTTTTAGTTTTCTTTATTTTCGCAATCGAAATCATGGCCGCGGCTATTTCGATTGCGAAAATAGTGAAAACTAAAAGGCGTAGGGCGGTGGTTTATATATAATTGGAAAGAGGAGAAAGAGAGCTTTAAAATGATATGCATCTTTCCATAGTTTCTGCACTGCTCGGAGTCCCTTTAAATAAGGGCCTCTCACTACAAAACTATGTGCAGGGTAGGATATCTACTAGTCCCTCCATTATTCAAAAGGCGCTTCCAGATTCCTCCATACTTCTCCTCATTCTACAACTGAAAAGCTTTCTCCTGGTCTCTAGAGATGATGACAGTCCTTAATATTTGACAATGGTGCTTTGTAATGAAGAATTAAAGCTCCATCTTGTATTATCATGTGGGCTGCTTTTGCCTGGAGAATAAGGGGTGAATAAAGTGGGAGCAGAACCCTGATTTTTTATATTTATCTCTTTGTCAAAAATGTAAACATTACTTTTAACAGGTTAAAATAAATGCTCAGAAAAAATGATCAAAAAAGACTCCTCGGAAGATGAACTACCCATTTACCAAAGGCTAAATGTAAAAAAAAATTGCCCCCACTATGAAATCATTATTTAAGTGAAACAAACACACACGTTTTAAAGCTCTTCTGTTAAAATCCAGTACCATAACCTTTGTTTATTTTTTAAAAAGTTTTTTTTCCCTGTTCTTCATTTGTGTTCATCTGTATTCTTATCTGTATTTTTCTGCTCTTTTCTTTTTTTTCTGGCTTGCTTGCAGAATGCCACCTTACTATCTATGCTTGCCACAATCCTTAGCAAATGCTGACCAGGAGTCCCAACATCCGGATATTTGCATTTCCTGCCAAGGCCTCCCATTGGTCTGTTCAACTGGCCCAATGGGAATTCAACTGAACTCTCACGAGACTTTCTTAAATATCCCTTCAGGATTTATTTGAATATGCCACTGACAGTTCCTATTGGTCCAGATGAATGGATTTATCCAAAAACTTGGTCAGAAATTTAAATATCCTGATGCCAAGACTTATGGTCAGTGTGCTGCAAGGATTGTGGTAAGTATAGACCCTAGGGCTGCATTCCTCAAGAAAGCATAAAAGACACAAGGGAAACATAAGAATACATATGAAGAAATGATATAAAAGTCATAGTAAAACAGATGAAGGACAGACAATACGTTTTTTGGAAAATAGATATGTATACACTGGATTTTAATTTTTTTTTTTTCGTAAAACCAGGTGTATTTATTTCATGGAACTATTTTCATTTTTTTCAACATGGCCTTTCACATTTACCGCCTTATGAAAAACTCGTAATGCATCATAAATTATCTCTTTATCTATTTATATTTTATCTGGCAGATAAGGACTCCTTACTTAATAAAGGAGACTTATGCTGGGAATACACGGTTCGTTTTTTAGGTGATTAGATGGTCGGATAGATCATTTCCGACATGTCCGATCTCACTTTCGATTCTTTCGCCGCTTGATTTCTGATAGAAGTGAATGGAAAAATATAAGAAAAACAAGCAGAAGATAAGAGACTCGACAGCAGAATCAAGCAGCAAAAACGACCGTGAGCAGAAATGCATGGCAGAAACGAACCGTGTATTCCATTCCACTACAAGTTCAATCATACTATTACGCCAACCTCCTCCTACTGGGCACTGGCAAAGGGGAGAAGCCCCTTGCCCTAGCAAGTGTAGCACCTGGCCAAGTGTCAGCACCTGAAACTAGTCTGTTTTACTGGAAAAGCATGCTTTATATTTCAGAATAATTAGCTTTAGCAGTTTGGTAGTAAGAATTCCTAATTATTATTTTGAACAAACCTGAAATGCTTATTGTTGCTGAAGCTTTGGCGGGGCCAAAGCTACTAGTATGCTTGTTGTCTGCCATACACATAAACAGTCCAGGTCTGGTTGCTTTAATGTGCAATTTTGAGAAGATAACTCCATCTTTGATACTTTCCTCAACCGATTCTGGTGACACCTTTTCCAAACAAAGACAAAAACAGTTCAGAAATTAAATTTTTCCCATTCAGAACATGAAAGCAGATATCAAAATATACTTTTTTATGGAACCTTCTTATTGTTTTTCCTTGACAGTAAAGGTGTTGGCTGTACAAAATGCACATAGCATCTGTAAAGGATGACTTACTACAGATGGATAACAACTGAGCCATGTAGAGCATAAATGGCCCAGTAAACCAATATTAGACTAAAAAAAAAAAAAAAAAAAAAAAAAAAGAATTGAAAAGTTTAGAAAAACTCCTGTAGTGTGAACAAGCCCTGAGGGTGGTAGTTTTTTGTTTTTTTTTAAACATCTGAATTAAGGTTTACAGGATTACTTATGCTTGTGAGTACTCTCTGTTTACAAAACTTAGCAAATCGACCTAGATGTGTAAAAATCAGTCACCCACAGCAGCCAAGCACATTTCAAGTTACTGTAATCAGATGAAAAAAAATAACTGTGTTATTATTTACCACTGATCTATTACATTCCACTATGCAAAGGCACACATAGAATTATTAAAGTTCATAGAAAAGTCACAAACTTATCAGGGACTTCCCATCTTCAGTCAGTTTTGAATCTTGATACCCTCTCAGCATAGGCAAACGCAGGGGTGGGGGGGATTACAGCTGCCCAGAATCCCCCCTCAGACCAAGGCCAGTGCAGTATCTGGGGACAGGCACACGTTGAGATACCAGAACATCTGCAGGCATCCTGCAGCTCACAGCACTGTCCCCTTTCTTTCCCTGCTACAGTTGACTTTGGATGTTGCAACAGCATGTGTACAGAGCATGGAGCAGCTCTGGGGGACTTAACAGAGTCAGGTATGAGCAGAGCTCTATGCTCTGCTGTGTGAATGCTTCACTCTTCCCTTCATTACCAACATCAGCTGTCCTCATTATTATCTGTATTCAAAATGCTCCTGAACGATTCCGTTGGATACCGTTGGTCGGACGGGAAATTGCATTATGTGTACCCAGCATGATGTCCTACCATATTATTATACTGTATTGTGCATGGCTGTGGGAGACCTTTCAGGAATCCCCCCCCCCCCCCCCCCCTGAAAATCCTGGGTTTGTCCCTGCTCGGGTTGTTTGATTCATAACCAAATACAAATAGGACAAAACACCCATTTTCAAACCACCTGATGGATGGGCCTGGAATGCAGATGCCATGCAGCACAGTCCCGGGTAGGGGGGCTCTAGTGCAGGGATTTGGAGATCACCGAGAGTTGGACAAAGTTTCTTAGCTTATCAACAGCTAAAAAATGACATATATTGGTCAGTTCCCTAGTTGTCTACCGAAAGAAGGTTAATGGGGGGAGCCTACTGGAAAGTCAGGATTATTAAATAACTCATTCACCTGGGATGGATTGGCTTGACAATGCTCTGATCATCTTAAGTTTCATTTTTTTAAATAGTAATGTTTAGAGCAGCAGTTAAATACTGTACTACAACTACCATATTGGGGGAGGGGGGAGCAGAAAAGTGTGCATGTTAGGCAAGTGCAGTATTAATGGACTCACAGCTTTCCCATTTTCAAACCACCTAATGGATGGGACTGGAATGCCGGATGCCGTGCAGCGCAGAGACACTTCTGAGCCAAACGTTATGTTCTGGGATTCTGGTGCCTTTATGATCCTGGCAAGCACTGGGGAGACAACATCAGACGATAATGTCAAAAATAATATATTTATACTATCATCTCCTGACTTCATTCACCTTGTCATTGAAATGGTATTATTCTTTCAGAGCTGTTTTTCATACCTGACTACATATACTGCTTATCCTATATAATAATAGGCAACTGTCCCTGCCTACAGCAGGGACAGTTGTCTCTGTGTAGCTGGGTCCGTGCTTTTGGCTACTGCGCATGTGCACAGCACGGACCCAGCCTCACACAGACAGGAGGACAGGGAAAGGGCCAGGGATCCGGGCGGGCGTGTGAGCGGACGGCCGGGTGTGTGGCGGGTGCTCGCCCAGCGGGTGCGCACACGTGTGGCGGGTGCGTGGGCGCGGCGGACGGGCGGGTATGCGCTTGAGCGGCAGGCGCGCGGAGGCAGACCTAGCCCGTTTTTAAATGGGCTAAGGTTACTAGTGATGATATCAATTCTTAACCTTTTTAATAATTCATCTTGATTTTACAAAGAAATGAAGATGGGTTGCAGCCATTTTATAGAGCAGTGTGAGTTCTTGATCTTGAATTGTTATTCAGATTGTGTGTTTATAATCAGGGGCGTAATAAAAGACCCTGCAAGGGATGCAGCCACAGGGGGCCCCGTGGGGTGAGATATTTATTTTCCCTGTCCTGATAGACTGACCACTAAGGGCACAGAGAGAAAAAACTATTCTGCTCTCTGCACAATTGTTCTAATGACTGTATCTGCTCAGCCACTGATAATGAATCATATAAAGTTTTGTAGACAAAGATTTGTAGACAGTCAATACTCAGTGTGCAGCCGGCTCTTGTGTACAACACCCAGCCCCCAACCCCTCTACCTCTCCCCAAGTGCTCCGTTCTGTAGTGATTCTGGAGAAGTGTGCAGAGCCAGTTCTGCTCCAACAGAGATGGACAGACTGAGTGTAATAAGCTGAGGCTGGGAGCACACTCATCTGTTGGTTTTCTGTATGCATTTTCTGCACACCATGTGTGTCTGTATGTGTGAAAACATTCACGTTTTATCACAGAAGCAAATGTAATTGATAGAGAAAATGCCTGCAGTGCTGTACTGCTGTCTGTTTTAGCTGCATGGGGAAAACACATACAAGTGTGCACTAGCCAATTGAATAACATTGGTTCTAGGTTTACCTGTGCAGAAAGTGAGGGGTCAATCCAAAGTTTTGCCGGGGGGGGGCACAGTGATTTTTAGTTTCACCCGTTTATAATGTATAATACGTATATAACATTATATACCGTAGTAAGCACAGCAATAACAGGCAACAGGCAGCTCTCATAACATTACACTTAGTGAACAGAATTGTTTATATTTACAGTACTGTTATCACAGTAGCCATAAGTTCACTTCCTGTTTTATCATTGTAATTTTTGAGGGGAGCACCACCTATTGGATTTACAGAGGAACTACAACATAGTTATAGAGAAAAAAACTAAAATTAAAAAAGGAAAATTTTCAAACCAATAATGATCATTGGGGCAATTTAGAAGAATTGTTTTTGGAACTAAACTTTTTCCATTTCCTTTGTAACAGAACATTTTAAAATATGGTGCTCACACCATACTATGGCCTTGATTCATGTAGGGCTGGTAAAACTGTCATGCACAGACAGGACACTGCTATATTAGCGGTACTATCACTAGCAGAGAACTGCCCATTGTGCAACATGGATAACGTGAACACTACTATGGTAACACGTGTTACATTACTTGCATAATGCACAATACCACAATAACGCTCACATTACCCATATACTGTGAGGTGCGCTAATTGTGCAACATGCAGTACTCTGCTGGCGTTAGTACCAGTAATATTGGCATGCTCTGACTGCACATGGCAGTTTTACCAGCACTATGTGAATCAGGCCTGATATTACTAATTAGCCTTTATATATCTGAAGGAAGCAGAACTGATCTAAGAAACACATTGTGAAATAGAGTCTACAAAAGTACTCGGGTACTATATGAAGAGGAAAGTTGAACCCCATTTTTAATACAGTACTTTTTATATATTTTATCCTTTTGGGCACCACTTTTTAGATAATTGTTAGCTTTTGAGATTCAAGAGCCTATTACGTAGCTCTGCTTACTTGCAGCTGCCACCTATCCATAGAAGTGAAGACCTCTAGAACCTGGCTAGCATACAATTGCTCAACAATTAATGATGTAGACACAAGGGCCCCTATTCAATTACCTTTTCTCCTAGGTTTTCTCTCAGGAGATAATTTTGTATGTTACCTACAAAATAATATTATTAAAAATAATACTAAAAAGTAGGTAACCAAGAAATGTCAAGCTTATTTTGAGTATTTTCTTGCTTGCTGGGAGTTTAAATGTATTTTATTTATAAGGAGGGAATTTAAAATGCATTTTGACAAGGTGTGAAAATATCTCTTGGGAGAGAACTCCAGAAACAGGTAATAGGGATTATGGTTTCTAATGCAGATCTCCTGTGAAGTGTAGATTGCTACCTATTGTTCTTCATAGTGTCATATGGTCACACCTGATTGACCTACACATCCCCTGAATACAGATAAGAGAGGCACAATTTTAACTGCAGCGGCTATCACATTTTGACCCATGAAATGTCCACAAATTATCTACAATAATGAGCGGTCAATTTGAAGAGAATACTGAGGAGGTCCCCTATACTACTGTGTTGATACTCTTTCTATTTTTCTGTTTGCTATACTGAATGTTGTTTGTACAGTAGAGTGCATACAGACCAGTAGACTTTCTCGGCTGGTAGCATTTTTCTCTCCATGCCCAGTTTCCCGCACCCAGCTCCATCCCCCTATGAACAGAACACGTCACTAGCTTTTCAGCTAGCAAAGTGACTGTCAGCCTTGGCCCTGCAATGTATTGGGTACCAATCCCCACCAGGCAACATGCATCTAGCATGTGTATGGGCCTTAAAGCTTGCTTGATAGGACAAGTATATAGAAAGGAGTCAGTGGAGCTTTGGAGGACAAGATGTAAACACTTGATTCTGCGTTTTACTTCCTGTAGATGGGTTACTGGAGACACGCATGGATTTTAATTCCTTGTTGCTTTCTGGAACTGTGGATTATTTGCTCAGGGCTTTGCTAAATGGACGGTTAATTTGTCTTGTCTTGAAAGATATAGGAATAAAATGTTTTAATGTATCTATCACTGTTTCCTGTCTTACCAGCTGCACCCAACTAGATCATCCCAGGGCCCCTTGCAATTTTCACTGGAGGGCGCCATGGACTTTAGTTAGACCAGGGATGGTCGTAGTCAGCCAACTTCGCTACGCTGGAAATACGCGTAGTTTTATACAATTACGCTTTGCCAAACTACAGCTTTGAAAACAAATATTCGCTTCCTATGCATTTCATAGAATACGCGTTAAAATACGCAATTACGCGGCGTAGTGTATGCAGATACTTATGCCCGTATGCAGAAAATTGTACGCATTCATTTCTTTATAAATGCATATACTGGGAACCCTTCTATGCGTACATTCCCCTTTCCAATGTGTAAATTTGTATGCATACAACTGCATGCGGAAAATTAGACGAGAAAACGCATTCGTAGTTCACTACGCAATACAAATGTTAACTATGCATAGTGGGCGTAACCTAAGCGTAGCGGTACTTCGCTACGCGTAAATTCATAAGCGTAGTTTTTAAACTTCGCCTATGAACTACGATGCGTAGATGCGAACTACGATGCCTAAATTCGCACTGGCGTAGTTTCTGCTCATCCCTGAGTAAAGCCCCATCTACACGATACGATTCTTTGTACGATTCAATTACGATTCTATTTACGATCCGATTAAATCCGACATGTCCGATCATGATTCGATTCGATTCGATTTGCCTTTGCAAAACAATGGCAAATCGAATTGAATCGAATCGAATCATGATCGGACATGTCGGATTTAATCGGATCGTAAATAGAATCGTAATTGAATCGTACAAAGAATCGTATCGTGTAGATGGGGCTTTAGACCCTGATCTTCTATATCCAAACCAATTTGGCCTGTTTAGCCAAACTGCTCTCACACCCACCAGAGGCCTATTCTAGCACCACTAGCCACTGCATTGCATCTATACACTATATTCACTTACCATCTGGATTGCTATTAGAAGGGCTAAAATAATAATACTATTATTACTATAATACTATTTTTTTAAAAATATATAGAATCCTATTAAAATCAGTCACAATATTAGAAGAAAGATTTTTTCTCCTAAACTACATTTGTTTTGTTATCAGAGATTAACCAACATATGCTACTTAAATGCACACATATTACTTCCTGGTACAGTTTAAGCTTATGTTATCATGATGCTGTTATGTTCTGCACAATACATTTATGAGCTCATTAATTTGCTTGTGCACCACTGCAGCTCGTGTGTGCCAAGTCCTCTCTAATTGTTCCATGAGGTCACTTGGTTTTATGTAGCTGTCCCAAGTCATTTCCTGCAAGGTAAATAAATAAAACATCTGGTATGCTGTCATAATTAAAGTCAGCAAGTCAGGCAATCTGTAACTCAACACCACCCCTTCCCTGCAAAGATGCATGTTGCACTCTTTGCCTCTAATACTGAAAGTAAGGGAAGTGTTACATTCTATAGGGCGCTGCAGAAACAGCAACAAGAGATTGGTGGCTTTACTATATTTTTTTAATGCATAAAATTTTTTTTTCATGGGTTCCTTAATCTTTTGCAAACCATGGCAGCTGGGAAAATATTTCACATGACTTATGAATCTTATGGATTGTTAGTATTATTATTTAATCATTATTTATATAGCACTAACATCCTCCATAGTTCTGTACGTAGTACAAAATAATGGGCAGCAAAGATACATGAGCAGTTTAACACACTGTACAATCAAGACATCCAGCAACAGTATTACAAATACATACAATTGTTGTGACGTTTGAAACACCTCCGATGCTGGTAAACGTTCATTTGATAAAATACACAGAAACAGGAAACACTAGGGGGGTGGCCCCTTGCGAGCTTACAATCATCAACAGCTGACTTGCCTAGAGATCCTCAATACTCCCTGCCCACCCATAAGTGACATGTTCTTACAGTTCAACTCTACTTTACAGATGGTATTGTATTATTGTCTTGTATTGTATAGATATGATTGAAAGTGATGGTTTTGACTTCACCACTATTTTTTTTAGAAAAACCAGGCAATAGATTTTGGAAACCATGCCTTCATAGAGGGCATTATTGCAAATAAATAGGTAAAAAAAATAGGTTAATTGTCCCCACCCCCACTTTCCTAATAAGAGAGATCTGTCCATAATTATGGTAGGGGTTAGATTTCAAGCTCCCCAAAATAACGGTTGGTCACATGACTATGTTCTCCTTTAAAAAAAAACGCTGCAGAAAATTACAGTGATGTATACATGATCATAGACATAACCATGTACCTTGAAGTTGTCAGATTCCCACACATATGGAGACCCACAGATATGTAATATAGTCTGCATTGTCAATATAATAGCTCTCTCAAACCACACTTTCACTTTTATTCAGCTTTGGTAGGCAGGTCAGGGAGCACTGCATCAGTCTCTGTTCAATGATTCCACAAACTTCAATATAAAACTGCCTTCATATCCACCTGTAAGGCCCTGAGTCCACTAATACATTTGTGTCCGCTTTTTAGCATATGTAACATTGAGTTGCTGAAAAGCAGACACTTCTTGCAATCTTGGGTGACTGCCCCTTGCAGACTGCGGTTCAAATCTCCCCTCCCCCCCATACAACCTAACAGTAGTGAATGTGTCTACACTACTCTTTAAAGAAAACCTGAACTGAAAATGAAAAGTCAAAATAAACAAACACATTTCATACTTACCTCCCACGTAGTCTACTCCTCAATCTCTTTCTCCTCTCCAGCATCCTGTTTGTCCTTCAGGTTCAGCACATTGTTAAACTGTAATATCGTCCACTTGAGCCATAGGGAAACATGGACATTACCTTGCACATTGATTGTCCTTTCAGTTATAACTGACAGCAACTGATATATTTCAGTTCTGACAAAATCTTGTCAGAACTGGAAGCAATTGTTGTTTGAAGAAAATGGTGAACTTCTTAGAGGAACTGACGGTGAGGTAAGTATGCAAAGTTTATTTGCAGATACATCAGTTGTTTATTTTAAATAATTTGACTCAGTTCAGGTTCTTTTTAAAGTAAATTGAGAGAGGAGTTTTGAAATGGATTGTGGGATGGGAAGGAAAGGGGGTGGTTGGTTTGTATGTTGTCTACAAAGAGCAGGCTGTCAGTTCACAGTGGCAGTCACATGACCACTGCTGGTTAATTTAAAATTACTGTATTTGTGAGTTGTTGTGGCACTTTGAATTCAACCCCTGAGGGGGAGAGGAGTGGTGAGCAGTAGCTTAGCCACCCTTCTCTGTCCTGTAGGGCATTGCTGGTCAACAGGAAGTAAAAGGAACAATAGGTCACAGGGATGATGACATACAATTAATGTACTTGTCTTTTAAAAACATTTTATTCTTACCTTTCAACACTATTAGGAGAAGAGAGCCAGAGGTGTAAGAAAAATTTTGCCTGGAAGGATTCTTTAATAAATCTAAGACAACTTGTATTTTTAAAGCTCCTGGCCAGTCCTAATTGCTTTTTCAAGATTTGCTTAAACAAACGAATGGACAGTTTTGTGTTATTAAAGGATAATTTAAAAAAATTAAATACATTTTTGATGAAAACTTTTTTCTTGCTAAATGGAATTCAGCTAGATAAAAGATTTTCCAAACCTCTCGGGATCTTTTGATGGTTTGTATCAGATGTCAGTAGTCATGGTATTCCTAACAGATGGATCTTATTGCAAGATGTAATGCAGTCCACAAAAGAAGAGTGATTTTATTAACACACAAACTGGCAAATATATTTTCAGTGCTGCTGAATTAAAATGTCATAGCAAAGCAGACTTCGGTTGTTAAATCATGCACTCAGAACCCATTATTGGGTCATTGCTATGGACAAGATCACTCTGAATTCTAGAGATGTAATTTCTGAGAGATGTAACTTGGAAACTTACCCGCTAACATTTCCTCTATGGGTGGAAATGGATTATGTATGATAGAATAAGTAAGATCATTGGGTGTATCATAAAAGTCACTGATTACTGTAAATCAGAACCAGATGTAAAATTGTAGAATAAACCCTGACATGCTTTGTTTACTGCTGTTGTTATAATATTTCACCTAGTTCTATGAACCATCTTGGTCACTATAGTTTTATGTTAAAGGATAACCGAGGTGACATGTGACATGATGAGATAGACATGTGTATGTATAGTGCCAAGCACACAAATATCTAGGCTGTCTTCCTTTTTTTTCTTTCTCTGCGTGAAAAAGTTAAACATCAGATAAACAAGTAACAGTTTCTGTTGGGGTCGGGACAGGGTCGGACTGGGTCAGACTATAGCATAACCCTCACTGATAAGTAATTACAGCCATACAACACTTTCCTGTCTGTAAATAGCTTCTAGGAGCAGGAAAGAGATAAACAGGGTCAATAATTCATTGATTTGAGCTCTGACCTACTTCAATGAAGGTGTAATTGAGCAGAGACAATGAAACAGTAAAAACTTTAAAACTAGATTTAAATATAAAATAAAACTGTAGGATATCTAAAAAAGTAATTTTTAGGAGAAGGAGGATAGATAAAATTGTTTTTTTCATCAGTTTATTTTCACCTTGGATGTCCTTTAAGTGTAAGTTGTGACACACAAGTATATATATATATAAAAAAGCATATGCTAACATGGAAGTAGGCCAAAAACTAAAGCAGCATGCTAGGAGTACAAGTTGACCTTGTGGTTTCCAATAATGGTGATACATAACGAAGTATAATCTGTTTTAACTCAGAGCATTTTTTATTGTACGTTTACTATCATTTACACAGTCTTACATGCCTGTTAAATTTCACAGATGAATCTAATATAATGGTGTAATCATATTTCACCCAAACAAGCCTAACTTGACCCTTTTCTGGGTAATGTTGTCAATATCTGGACAAAACCCTGATAAACAAGGAATGATGTCAGCATGGGTGTGTTATTATGTCACAAGCCACTACAAAAGAAACTGTAGTAATGGCAATGATAAATAACGTAAGAGTAAAACTTAAAAAGAGACTCTAACAAAATTTTCAGCCTTATTTCTTCTGTCCTATAAGTTCCTATACCTGTTCTAATGTGGTCTAGCTTACTGCAGCCTTTTCTAGTCGCACTGTCTCTGTAATATAGCTAATCTTCTTTCCTTTGTCGAGCCTTGTCAGCCCAGAGAGGAATGTGCTGTGATAGGGAGAAGTTATGCACACCTCCCCCACACCCCCTGCAGGCTCTGTGTGTGCGCTGTGTGTATGAGTCACAGCCAGCGTCTCTGCTCACAGCCAGCCTGTCTGTGACCTTGTGAACAGCTGTGAGTGCAGAAAGATCAGTTCAAAGCCCAGACAAGCAGCCAAGGCAACAAGTGGGAGAAATATTACAGCAGTGAAGTCACATTTGAGAGGAGCCTCTGCAAACAAGCACCTGCTCTGATAATGTATTTCCTGTTTGGCGGCCATCGTCATTGTTTACAAAAACAATTAATAAAACAGTGATTTTATCACCAAGAAAGCAGCAGGAGCAGCAAAAATATCACAGAGGGGGCTAGGAGAAGACTACAAAAAGGCTGGTACTTTTATTTACAGTGGGTTCCCAAAGTATTTGGCCCCTTTGAAGTTCTCCACATTTGTCACATTACTGCCACAAACATGCATCAATTTTATTGGAATTCCACGTGAAAGACCAATACAAAGTGGTGTACATGTGAGAAGTGGATCGAAAATCATACATCATTCCAAACATGTTTTACATATAAATAACTGCAAAGTGGGGTGTGCGTAATTATTCAGCCCCCTGAGTCAATACTTTGTAGAACCACCTTTTGCTGCAATTACAGCTGCCAGTCTTTTAGGGTATGTCTCTACCAGCTTTGCACATCTAGAGACTGAAATATTTGCCCATTCTTCTTTGCAAAACAGCTCCAGCTCAGTCAGATTAGATGGACAGCATTTGTGAATAGCAGTTTTCAGATCTTGCCACAGATTCTCGATTGGATTTAGATCTGGACTTTGACTGGGCCATTCTAACACATAGATATGTTTTGTTTTAAACCATTCCATTGTTGTCCTGGCTTTATGTTTAGGGTCATTGTCCTGCTGGAAGGTGAACCTCCGCCCCAGTCTCAAGTCTTTTGCAGTCTCCAAGAGGTTTTCTTCCAAGTTTGCCCTGTATTTGGCTCCATCCATCTTCCAATCAACTCTGACCAGTTTCCCTGTCCCTGCTGAAGAGATGCACCCCCCCCCCCCCCCCCCCCGAGCATGATGCTGCCACCACCATATTTGACAGTGGGGATGGTGTGTTCAGAGTGATGTGCAGTGTTAGTTTTCCGCCACACATAGTGTTTTGCATTTTGGCCAAAAAGTTCCATTTTGGTCTCATCTGACCAGAGTACTTTCTTCCACATGGTTGCTGTGTCCCCCACATGGCTTGTGGCAAACTGCAAACGGGACTTCTTATGCTTTCTGTTAACAATGCCTTTCTTCTTGCCACTCTTCCATAAAGGCCAACTTTGTACAGTGCATGACTAATAGTTGTCCTATGGACAGAGTCTCCCACCTGAGCTGTAGATCTCTGCAGCTCGTCCAGAGTCACCATGGGCCTCTTGATTGCATTTCTGATCAGCGCTCTCCGTGTTCGGCTTGTGAGTTTAGGTGGATGGCCTTGTCTTGGTAGGTTTAAGTTGTGCCATACTCCTTCCATTTTGGAATGATCGCTTGAACAGTGCTCCGTGGGATGTTCAAGGCTTTGGAAATCTTTTTGTAGCCTAAGCCTGCTTTAAATTTCTCAATAACTTTATCCCTTACCTGTCTGGTGTGTTCTTTGGACTTCATGGTGTTGTTGCTCCCAAGATTCTCTTAGACAACCTCTGATGCCGTCTCAGAGCAGCTGTATTTGTACTGACATTAGGTTACACACAGGTGCACTCTATTTAGTCATTAGCACTCATCAGGCAATGTCTTTAGGCAACTGACTGCACTCAGATCAAAGGGGGCCGAATAATTATGCACACACCACTTTGCAGTTATTTATTTGTAAAAAATGTTTGGAATCATGTATGATTTTCATCCCACTTCTCACGTGTACACCACTTTGTGTTGGTCTTTCATGTGGAATTCCATTAAAATTGATTCATGTTTGTGGCAGTAATGTGACAAAATGTGGAAAACTTCAAGGGGGCCGAATACTTTTGCAACCCACTGTATGTAAGATTTTCATCATACAGATTCTCTTTAAAAATACTTGTCATGTAATTTTTTTCATGTCATTCGATCCACAATGAGCCTGCACGTCATCATCATCATCTTAACCACTGGCAGACAAGAAAAAAACTAGACAGCACCAACCGCCATTATTTATAACAACACCCACAAACGTGATAGGCTAAAAGGTTGTTTTTTATAGCTATACATATGCACAGAGGGGGATACTGGTTGCTTGGCAGTAGTGTTGGGCGAACAGTGTTCGCCACTGTTCGGGTTCTGCAGAACATCACCCTGTTCGGGTGATGTTCGAGTTCGGCCGAACACCTGACGGTGCTCGGCCAAACCGTTCGGCCATATGGCCGAACTAAGAGCGCATGGCCGAACGTTCCCCGAACGTTCGGCTAGCGCTGTGATTGGCCGAACGGGTCACGTGGTTCGGACCCGAACGCGCTCTGATTGGCCGAACTGTCACGTGGTTCGGGTAAATAAATACCCGAACCACGTCATATCTCCGCCATTTGTCTGTGGGTTTAGCTTTGGGTAGGCAGGCAGGGTAGTTCGCGCTCCAGCCACGCTAGCCAGGGTCCCCCCCAGTCATTGTGTGTCACTGCTGGGAACAGTAGTACACCGCTCGTTCAGCCACACTATATAGCATTCTGTGTACTGTTCTGTGTCTGCTGGGAACAGTGGTACACCGCTCGTTCAGCCACACTATATAGCATTCTGTGTACTGTTCTGTGTCTGCTGGGAACAGTAGTACACCGCTCGTTCAGCCACACTATAAAGCATTCTGTGTACTGTTCTGTGTCTGCTGGGAACAGTAGTACACCGCTCGTTCAGCCACACTATATAGCATTCTGTGTACTGTTCTGTGTCTGCTGGGAACAGTAGTACACCGCTCGTTCAGCCACACTATATAGCATTCTGTGTACTGTTCTGTGTCTGCTGGGAATAGTGGTACACCGCTCGTTCAGCCACACTATATAGCATTCTGTGTACTGTTCTGTGTCTGCTGGGAACAGTGGTACACCGCTCGTTCAGCCACACTATATAGCATTCTGTGTACTGTTCTGTGTCTGCTGGGAACAGTAGTACACCGCTCGTTCAGCCACACTATATAGCATTCTGTGTACTGTTCTGTGTCTGCTGGGAATAGTGGTACACCGCTCGTTCAGCCACACTATATAGCATTCTGTGTACTGTTCTGTGTCTGCTGGGAACAGTAGTACACCGCTCGTTCAGCCACACTATATAGCATTCTGTGTACTGTTCTGTGTCTGCTGGGAATAGTGGTACACCGCTCGTTCAGCCACACTATATAGCATTCTGTGTACTGTTCTGTGTCTGCTGGGAACAGTGGTACACCGCTCGTTCAGCCACACTATATAGCATTCTGTGTACTGTTCTGTGTCTGCTGGGAACAGTAGTACACCGCTCGTTCAGCCACACTATATAGCATTCTGTGTACTGTTCTGTGTCTGCTGGGAATAGTGGTACACCGCTCGTTCAGCCACACTATATAGCATTCTGTGTACTGTTCTGTGTCTGCTGGGAACAGTAGTACACCGCTCGTTCAGCCACACTATATAGCATTCTGTGTACTGTTCTGTGTCTGCTGGGAATAGTGGTACACCGCTCGTTCAGCCACACTATATAGCATTCTGTGTACTGTTCTGTGTCTGCTGGGAACAGTGGTACACCGCTCGTTCAGCCACACTATATAGCATTCTGTGTACTGTTCTGTGTCTGCTGGGAACAGTAGTACACTGCTCGTTCAGCCACACTATATAGCATTCTGTGTACTGTTCTGTGTCTGCTGGGAACAGTAGTACACCGCTCGTTCAGCCACACTATAAAGCATTCTGTGTACTGTTCTGTGTCTGCTGGGAACAGTAGTACACCGCTCGTTCAGCCACACTATATAGCATTCTGTGTACTGTTCTGTGTCTGCTGGGAACAGTAGTACACCGCTCGTTCAGCCACACTATATAGCATTCTGTGTACTGTTCTGTGTCTGCTGGGAACAGTGGTACACCGCTCGTTCAGCCACACTATATAGCATTCTGTGTACTGTTCTGTGTCTGCTGGGAACAGTAGTACACCGCTCGTTCAGCCACACTATATAGCATTCTGTGTACTGTTCTGTGTCTGCTGGGAACAGTAGTACACCGCTCGTTCAGCCACACTATATAGCATTCTGTGTACTGTTCTGTGTCTGCTGGGAATAGTGGTACACCGCTCGTTCAGCCACACTATATAGCATTCTGTGTACTGTTCTGTGTCTGCTGGGAATAGTGGTACACCGCTCGTTCGCCACTGTATAGCATTGTGCTCTGTGTCGCTTCTGGGAATAGTGGTACACCGCTCACCCGTCACTGTATAGCATTGTGCTCTGTGTCACTGCTGGGAATAGTGGTACACCGCTCACCCGTCACTGTATAGCATTGTGCTCTGTGTCGCTGCTGGGAATAGTGGTACACCGCTCACCCGTCACTGTATAGCATTGTGCTCTGTGTCGCTGCTGGGAATAGTGGTACTGTATAGCATTTCTGTACTGCCACTGTACTGCTGCCAGTCAGCGTGTACTGTAAGGATAAGTGAAATGAGGAAGAAATCCGGTGAAAGAGGGAGGGGCAAGGGAAGAGGTGTTTCCCCTGACGGTTCACGTACAGGCCACAGGGGAGCACCCAAGAAAACCCACTCAATACCGCCCATGTTGTCCAGGACAACAACCCTCACAAATCCAAAAGAACAGGACCAGATAATTACTTGGATGACCTCTCAAGCGTCCAGCAGTGGGTTAAGCAGCACCAGCACATCACGCACGAGGTCCGAGTCCTCAGCCAGTTACAAGGAGCCAGTGGGCACAAAGCTGACACAACCGGCAGCGACACCACGCACACAACTGCCAGATAACCAGTCCGATGAATTACCTCAGGACACAATGGGGTATTCGCAGGAGCTATTCCCAGCCCAACAAACTTCCACCTTTCAAAGGTCAATGGAGGAACAGCCAGAAATGTTGTGCCTGGATTCACAACCGTTAACTGTGGGAAATGCACCGCGCACTGAAATACAAGGCGAGTCCGAAGAGGACTCGGAAACCCAAATCCCAGAGCAATTTGGGCAGGAGGGGTTGCAATTGCAGGAGGTCGGCCGACAAGATCTGGAAGACGACGTTGGAGTGTGCTGCGCAGAGGTTGTTGTGGGGAGCTCTACTCCACGGCGGTGGCCCACAATGACATATGACGAGTTTGAGGAGATGGAAGAGGAGGGTATGGACAATGTGGACAGAGACCCAGATTTTGTTTGTGAACGAGAACATCGCCGTCGTAGCAGCAGCACAGATGAGTCTGTTGAAGAACCCACTGCTGCACGAGTTCGCCTTGTGCCACAAGGTAGGCGGCGCGCAATTTCAGGCACCACAAGCGTGGAAGTTCAAGTGAGAGGCAAAAGAGGAGCAAACAGAAATCGCCAGCAAGGAGGCAGGTGCTCCAAAGTCTGGGCTTTCTTTGAAGACTGCACTGAGGATGTTACCATGGCGATTTGCAAGGTGTGCAAGACCCGCCTGAGCAGGGGGAAAAATATTAACAACCTCTCCACCACCAGCATGAGCCGTCACATGCTATCCAAACATCCCACTCTTTGGGCAAACGCGTCAGGACAGGGTACCAGAAACAACACTGCCTCCCTTGGGTTCACCAGACCCGCCTCAGCAGCAGCAGTAGCCCAGCCATTGCGTGGTTCACAACATTCACAAACATCAGACGACGCTGACACTGTCACTTTCCGGAGTAGTGCTCTTGAGGTCTCCCAGTGTTCATCAAACACAACAACCAACAGCCCTTCCGTGTGCAGCGCTACGGTTCAGTTGTCTGTGTCGGAGATGTTTGAGCGCAAGAGGAAATTGCCAGCAAATGACCCCCGGGCCGTGGCAGTAACAGCCAGCATAGCCAAGCTTCTGGCCTGCGAAATGCTGCCATATCGATTGGTGGAGACAAACAGCTTCAAGGGCATGATGTCAGTGGCCATCCCACGTTACGTGGTTCCCAGCCGCTACCACTTTGCACGCTCTGCAGTGCCTGAGTTGCATGAGCACGTGGTCAGCAAAATAACCCGAAGCTTGAAGAATGCCGTTGCCTGCAAGGTTCACCTCACCACTGACACCTGGACGAGTGCGTTCGGCCAGGGTCGATACATCTCCCTTACCGCGCACTGGGTGAACCTTGTGGAGCCTGGCAGCGATTCCTCACCTGCTACGGCACGGGTGTTACCCACGCCACAAACAGCTGCACCGCCGTCCCTCCCACTGGATAACAGCAGCACCTACCTCTCTGACTCCTTCTCCTCCAACGCATCTCAAAGCTGTACCTCATCCGGAAACGCTAACCCAGCAGCAGTAGGATCGTGGAAGCAGTGCAGCACAGCTGTTGGCATGCGTCAGCAAGCGTTGCTGAAGCTCATCTGCCTTGGGGATAAGCAGCACACAGGGGAGGAAATTTGGAGGGGAATAAAGGAACAGACGGATTTGTGGCTGGCACCGCTGGACCTGAAACCGGGCATGGTTGTGTGTGATAATGGGAGTAATCTCATTCGCGCTTTAAGGTTGGCTAAGCTGACACACATCCCTTGCCTGGCGCACGTGATGAACCTAGTAGTTCAGCGGTTCCTGAGGACATACCCAGGCGTGCCCGATCTGCTGTTGAAGGTGCGTCGAGTGTCCAAACATTGTAGAAATTCCAGTACTGCTTCGGGGGCACTCGCCAAGATGCAGGAGCGCTTCAATCTCCCCCACCATCGCTTGCTGTGTGATGTCCCTACGCGCTGGAATTCTACGCTGCACATGCTAGCCCGCTTTTGCGAGCAGAAGAGTGCAGTGGTCCAGTACATGACGGCGCAGTACCGAGGCGCATCCGGCCAGCTGCCAAGCTTCTGTGGATCCGATTGGGCCAACATGTTGGACCTCTGCCAAGTCCTCCAAAATTTTGAGCAATCCACGTTGCTTGTGAGCAGTGACAACTCTTCAGTCAGCATTACCATACCACTGCTGTGTTTACTGAAGAGGTCGATGTTAAAAATCAAGGAAACAGCTGTCATGATGCAACTGGGGGAATCTGAAGGAGAAAACGATCAGCGTGATGGTACCAACATCAGGCCATCCGCCTCAGGGAACGCTGGCCCCAGCAGCTATGACGAAGAAGAGGAGGAGGAACAGCTGGAGTTGGAGCAGGAATTTCATGCCACCACTGACGAGGGCCAGAGCGGTGCACGTTGGACTTCCACAATTCAACGCGAATGGTCAGCAGAAGCAGACCAGGAGGAAGGTGACGACTATGATGCATCACAACAACTATCACAACGCTCACAAGAGGATGATGAGGATTCTGGTAGGACTCTGGCACACATGGCTCAATTCATGCTAGACTGCATTGAACGTGACCCACGCATTGTGCGCATTCTGGACAACACCAATTACTGGGTTTATACCCTTCTGGATCCACGGTACAAACACAATGTTCCAAAACTGCTTGAAGAAAGAGTCAGACAGGTCAAAATGGAAGAATACCAGCAGGCCCTTGTGGAGACTTTAGAGAGGAGATTGACATCCTCCCCCTCCTCTAGCCAGTTGTACGCAGACAGACTGACTTCCGCAAACCCAGGACGACCAGGAGGGCAGCAAACAACGCAAGCCGCAGCTAGTACCCAAAAGGGAATGGTATCGGCAGTGTCCTTGGAGTGGGAAAATTTTCTGACACCCATGCAGCCGCAGCCCACTGAACAGCAAGCGTGCAGATCCACCTCCAACACCGATCGCCTGGAGAAGATGGTCAAGGACTACATGTCAGATGGCGTAGCTGTGTCGAACCATCCATCTGCACCCTTCAACTATTGGGTATCGAAGCTAGACACCTGGCACGAACTGGCAATGTACGCAATAGAGGTGCTGGCTTGCCCGGCAGCCAGCGTTATGTCGGAACGCTGTTTCAGTGCTGCCGGAGGCATCGTCACAGATCGGCGTATCCGCCTCTCTACAGAAAATGCAGACCGTCTGACTCAAATTAAAATGAATCAATCCTGGATTGGAAATGACTACGCAACACTCCAGGACCCCAACCAAGTAACATGACCAATGAACATCTGGGATGGTGTTGCGTTTCCGGGCCCTGTTTATTGAACCTCTCATCTGTATTACATTTATGACTGCATGGCGGCAAAAAGCATTGCTGCTATATCCGCACGCTTTTTGTCCACATGCAAGGCCTGGGTTGTTGTGTCTCACAAAGCGTGGCCTTCTCCTCCTGCGCCTGCTCCTGTTCCATCACGTCTGCTGCTGCTGGGTTAGCGTTGCCGCGTGGTCCCTGTTTATTGAACCACTTATCTTTATTACATTTATGACTGCATGGCGGTACAAAGCATGCTATCCGCACGCTTCTTGCCCTCATGCAAGGCCTGGGTTGTTGTGTCTCACAAAGCGTGGCCTTCTCCTCCTGCGCCTGCTCCTGTTCCATCACGTCTGCTGCTGCTGGGTTAGCGTTGCCGCGTGGTCCCTGTTTATTGAACCACTTATCTTTATTACATTTATGACTGCATGGCGGTACAAAGCATGCTATCCGCACGCTTCTTGCCCTCATGCAAGGCCGGGGTTGTTGTGTCTCACAAAGCGTGGCCTTCTTCTCCTCCTGCGCCACCCTCCTCCTGTTCCATCACGTGTGCTGCTGCTGGGTTAGCGTTACCGGTCCCTTTTCCTGGAACCTCTTATATGTATTACATTTATGACTGCATGCCGACAAAAAACATGTTACCTGTGCAAAGAAAACAGACATTTCCCGCATTTAAAAGACAGTTTTCCCTTTGAAACTTTAAAATCGATTTTCTCAAAAACTATAAGCTCTTTTTGCTAAATTTTTTTTTCCTCTTGTACCCACTCCCAAGGTGCACATACCCTGTAAATTTGGGGTATGTAGCATGTAAGGAGGCTTTACAAACCACAAAAGTTCGGGTCCCCATTGACTTCCATTATGTTCGGAGTTCGGGTCGAACACCCGAACATCGCGGCCATGTTCGGCCTGTTCGGCCCGAACCCGAACATCTAGATGTTCGCCCAACACTACTTGGCAGTTGAAAACAGCTGTTATTTCCCACAATGCAACAAGGATCACAGACAGGAAATTGTCAGGACCTAGTTCCTGACATCACACTGTGGGAGGGGTTTCACCTCATCAGCCATACAGACTCCCCAAGGATATATTCGAAAAAAGGTAAAGATTTCTTATGGGAAAGGGGGTATCAGCTACTAATATTTAACGGGCTAAATGATTAATAATATATAAGCATATGGTAGGGACATTACACAATGACTATGACTGCTTCTCTGAGGACAGTCAGTGACATGATTGTATACTCTTTAAAGTGCTGCAGAATATTTCAGTGCTGTATAAATACATAATAGTAATAACAATATGGTAGGACATTAGGGGTGTAGAAAGCTACTGAGAGTTCCCTGGACTGCTAGAATGTATAATCTGTCAATACTTAAATAAATAAGGTCAGAGTGTTCACTAGAAGGGCAGATACTACTAATAAAATTCAAATACTTTGGTCACATAATGAGAAATTCTTAATGGTTGGAAACATTGAGGGCAAAAAAGAAGAAGAGGATAACAGTAGCTAAGATAGAAAGACAGCTTATGTGAAGCTATGAACATGCCTATACAACAGCTGAAAGAAGCAATGATTGACATCTGCTGTGCAGAAGTACATTTGGTCACAAAGAGTCAGAGTCAACTGAACCAATGAGGAGGAGGAAGATGACATTAGACTATGACTATGATAGGGATTGGATTGTGAGCTCCTTTGAGGACAGTCAGTGACATGACTGTAAAGTGCTGCAGAAGATGTCAGTGCTATATAAATACATAATAATAATTATATGGTAGGACATTATACTTTGACTATGGTAGGGATTAAACTGTGAGCTCCTCTGAAAGACAGATAGTGACATGACTATGCACTCTGTAAAGTACTGCAAAATATGGCAATGGTACATACTTACAATACAATAACATTTCTATAGCGCTTTTCTCCCATAGGACTCAAAGCGCTTAGGCTCTCTCAGATTCAGTAATTAGTAGGATGAAGTATTCACACAACAAAAGTTATATTTCTGCAAATGCCAAACTGAACAGGTGGGTTTTCAGTCTGGATTTAAACACGTCCAGGGATGGAGCTGTCCTGATCTGTTGAGGTAAGGAGTTCCAAAACGTAGGGGCAGGATGACAGAAGGCTCTGGGACCAAACGTTTCCAAGTGGACTCTGGGTATGACTAGATTATTAGAACCTGTTGATCTGAGAATGCGGGGATTGCTACGCAGCTGTAACATATCTTTCATGTATCCAGGGCCTAGATTGTTCAGGGATTTAAATGTCAGTAGGCTGATCTTGAATAGGACCCTCCATTCTATAGGTAGCCAGTGAAGGGAGTGCAGGACTGGCGTTATGTGTAGTGTTGGGCGAACATCTAGATGTTCGGGTTCGGGCCGAACAGGCCGAACATGGCCGCGATGTTCGGGTGTTCGACCCGAACTCCGAACATAATGGAAGTCAATGGGGACCCGAACTTTTGTGCTTTGTAAAGCCTCCTTACATGCTACATACCCCAAATTTACAGGGTATGTGCACCTTGGGAGTGGGTACAAGAGGAAAATTTTTTTTAGCAAAAAGAGGTTATAGTTTTTGAGAAAATCGATTTTAAAGTTTCAAAGGGAAAACTGTCTTTTAAATGCGGGAAATGTCTGTTTTCTTTGCACAGGTAACATGCTTTTTGTCGGCATGCAGTCATAAATGTAATACATATAAGAGGTTCCAGGAAAAAGGACCGGTAACGCTAACCCAGCAGCAGCACACGTGATGGAACAGGAGGAGGGTGGCGCAGGAGGAGAAGGCCACGCTTTGTGAGACACAACAACCCAGGCCTTGCATGAGGACAAGAAGCGTGCGGATAGCATGCTTTGTACCGCCATGCAGTCATAAATTTAATAAAGATAAGTGGTTCAATAAACAGGGACCACGCGGCAACGCTAACCCAGCAGCAGCAGACGTGATGGAACAGGAGGAGGCGCAGGAGGAGAAGGCCACGCTTTGTGAGACACAACAACCCAGGCCTTGCATGAGGACAAGAAGCGTGCGGATAGCATGCTTTGTACCGCCATGCAGTCATAAATGTAATAAAGATAAGAGGTTCCATAAACAGGGACCGGCAACGCTAACCCAGCAGCAGCAGCAGCACACGTGATGGAACAGGAGCAGGCGCAGGAGGAGAAGGCCACGCTTTGTGAGACACAACAACCCAGGCCTTGCATGAGGTACCGCCATGCAGTCATAAATGTAATAAAGATAAGTGGTTCAATAAACAGGGACCACGCGGCAACGCTAACCCAGCAGCAGCAGCAGACGTGATGGAACAGGAGGAGGCGCAGGAGGAGAAGACCACGCTTTGTGAGACACAACAACCCAGGCCTTGCATGAGGACAAGAAGCGTGCGGATAGCATGCTTTGTACCGCCATGCAGTCATAAATTTAATAAAGATAAGTGGTTCAATAAACAGGGACCACGCGGCAACGCTAACCCAGCAGCAGCAGACGTGATGGAACAGGAGGAGGCGCAGGAGGAGAAGACCACGCTTTGTGAGACACAACAACCCAGGCCTTGCATGAGGTACCGCCATGCAGTCATAAATGTAATAAAGATAAGTGGTTCAATAAACAGGGACCACGCGGCAACGCTAACCCAGCAGCAGCAGACGTGATGGAACAGGAGGAGGCGCAGGAGGAGAAGACCACGCTTTGTGAGACACAACAACCCAGGCCTTGCATGAGGACAAGAAGCGTGCGGATAGCATGCTTTGTACCGCCATGCAGTCATAAATTTAATAAAGATAAGTGGTTCAATAAACAGGGACCACGCGGCAACGCTAACCCAGCAGCAGCAGACGTGATGGAACAGGAGGAGGCGCAGGAGGAGAAGGCCACGCTTTGTGAGACACAACAACCCAGGCCTTGCATGAGGACAAGAAGCGTGCGGATAGCATGCTTTGTACCGCCATGCAGTCATAAATGTAATAAAGATAAGAGGTTCCATAAACAGGGACCGGCAACGCTAACCCAGCAGCAGCAGCAGCAGACGTGATGGAACAGGAGCAGGCGCAGGAGGAGAAGGCCACGCTTTGTGAGACACAACAACCCAGGCCTTGCATGAGGTACCGCCATGCAGTCATAAATGTAATAAACATAAGTGGTTCAATAAACAGGGACCACGCGGCAACGCTAACCCAGCAGCAGCAGCAGACGTGATGGAACAGGAGGAGGCGCAGGAGGAGAAGACCACGCTTTGTGAGACACAACAACCCAGGCCTTGCATGAGGACAAGAAGCGTGCGGATAGCATGCTTTGTACCGCCATGCAGTCATAAATTTAATAAAGATAAGTGGTTCAATAAACAGGGACCACGCGGCAACGCTAACCCAGCAGCAGCAGACGTGATGGAACAGGAGGAGGCGCAGGAGGAGAAGACCACGCTTTGTGAGACACAACAACCCAGGCCTTGCATGAGGACAAGAAGCGTGCGGATAGCATGCTTTGTACCGCCATGCAGTCATAAATGTAATAAAGATAAGTGGTTCAATAAACAGGGACCACGCGGCAACGCTAACCCAGCAGCAGCAGACGTGATGGAACAGGAGGAGGCGCAGGAGGAGAAGGCCACGCTTTGTGAGACACAACAACCCAGGCCTTGCATGAGGTACCGCCATGCAGTCATAAATATAATAAAGATAAGTGGTTCAATAAACAGGGACCGGCAACGCTAACCCAGCAGCAGCAGCAGCACACGTGATGGAACAGGAGCAGGCGCAGGAGGAGAAGGCCACGCTTTGTGAGACACAACAACCCAGGCCTTGCATGAGGACAAAAAGCGTGCGGATATAGCAGCAATGCTTTTTGCCGCCATGCAGTCATAAATGTAATACAGATGAGAGGTTCAATAAACAGGGACCGGTAACGCTACACCATCCCAGATGTTCATTGGTCATGTTACTTGGTTGGGGTCCTGGAGTGTTGCGTAGTCGTTTCCAATCCAGGATTGATTCATTTTAATTTGAGTCAGACGGTCTGCATTTTCTGTGGAGAGGCGGATACGCCGATCTGTGACGATGCCTCCGGCAGCACTGAAACAGCGTTCCGACATAACGCTGTCTGCCGGGCAAGCCAGCACCTCTATTGCGTACATTGCCAGTTCGTGCCAGGTGTCTAGCTTCGATACCCAATAGTTGAAGGGTGCAGATGGATTGTTCGACACAGCTACGTCATCTGACATGTAGTCCTTGACCATCTTCTCCAGGCGATCGGTGTTGGAGGTGGATCTGCACGCTTCCTGTTCAGTGGGCTGCTGCTGCATGGGTGTCAGAAAATTTTCCCACTCCAAGGACACTGCCGATACCGTTCCCTTTTGGGCACTAGCTGCGGCTTGCGTTGTTTGCTGCCCTCCTGGTCGTCCTGGGTTTGCGGAAGTCAGTCTGTCGGCATACAACTGGCTAGAGGAGGGGGAGGATGTCAATCTCCTCTCTAAAGTCTCCACAAGGGCCTGCTGGTATTCTTCCATTTTGACCTGTCTGACTCTTTCTTCAAGCAGTTTTGGAACATTGTGTTTGTACCGTGGATCCAGAAGGGTATAAACCCAGTAATTGGTGTTGTCCAGAATGCGCACAATGCGTGGGTCGCGTTCAATGCAGTCTAGCATGAATTGAGCCATGTGTGCAAGAGTCCTACCAGAATCCTCATCATCCTCTTGTGAGCGTTGTGATAGTTGTTGTGATGCATCATAGTCGTCACCTTCCTCCTGGTCTGCTTCTGCTGACCATTCGCGCTGAATTGTGGAAGTCCAACGTGCACCGCTCTGGCCCTCGTCAGTGGTGGCATGAAATTCCTGCTCCAACTCCAGCTGTTCCTCCTCCTCTTCTTCGTCATAGCTGCTGGGGCCAGCGTTCCCTGAGGCGGATGGCCTGATGTTGGTACCATCACGCTGATCGTTTTCTCCTTCAGATTCCCCCAGTTGCATCATGACAGCTGTTTCCTTGATTTTCAACATTGACCTCTTCAGTAAACACAGCAGTGGTATGGTAATGCTGACTGAAGAGTTGTCACTGCTCACAAGCAACGTGGATTGCTCAAAATTTTGGAGGACTTGGCAGAGGTCCAACATGTTGGCCCAATCGGATCCACAGAAGCTTGGCAGCTGGCCGGATGCGCCTCGGTACTGCGCCGTCATGTACTGGACCACTGCACTCTTCTGCTCACAAAAGCGTGCTAGCATGTGCAGCGTAGAATTCCAGCGCGTAGGGACATTACACAGCAAGCGATGGTGGGGGAGATTGAAGCGCTCCTGCATCTTGGCGAGTGCCCCCGAAGCAGTACTGGAATTTCTACAATGTTTGGCCACTCGACGCACCTTCAACAGAAGATCGGCCACGCCTGGGTATGTCCTCAGGAACCGCTGAACTACTAGGTTCATCACGTGCGCCAGGCAAGGGATGTGTGTCAGCTTAGCCAACCTTAAAGCGCGAATGAGATTACTCCCATTATCACACACAACCATGCCCGGTTTCAAGTCCAGCGGTGCCAGCCACAAATCCGTCTGTTCCTTTATTCCCTTCCAAATTTCCTCCCCTGTTTGCTGCTTATCCCCAAGGCAGATCAGCTTCAGCAACGCTTGCTGACGCATGCCAACAGCTGTGCTGCACTGCTTCCACGATCCTACTGCTGCTGGGTTAGCGTTTCCGGATGAGGTACAGCTTTGAGATGCGTTGGAGGAGAAGGAGTCAGAGAGGTAGGTGCTGCTGTTGTTATCCAGTGGGAGGGACGGCGGTGCAGCTGTTTGCGGCGTGGGCAACACCCGCGCCGTAGCAGGTGAGGAATCGCTGCCAGGCTCCACAAGGTTCACCCAGTGCGCGGTAAGGGAGATGTATCGACCCTGGCCGAACGCACTCGTCCAAGTGTCAGTGGTGAGGTGAACCTTGCAGGCAACGGCATTCTTCAAGCTTCGGGTTATTTTGCTGACCACGTGCTCATGCAACTCAGGCACTGCAGAGCGCGCAAAGTGGTAGCGGCTGGGAACCACGTAACGTGGGATGGCCACTGACATCATGCCCTTGAAGCTGTTTGTCTCCACCACTCGATATGGCAGCATTTCGCAGGCCAGAAGCTTGGCTATGCTGGCTGTTACTGCCACGGCCCGGGGGTCATTTGCTGGCAATTTCCTCTTGCGCTCAAACATCTCCGACACAGACAACTGAACCGTAGCGCTGCACACGGAAGGGCTGTTGGTTGTTGTGTTTGATGAACACTGGGAGACCTCAAGAGCACTACTCCGGAAAGTGACAGTGTCAGCGTCGTCTGATGTTTGTGAATGTTGTGAACCACGCAATGGCTGGGCTACTGCTGCTGCTGAGGCGGGTCTGGTGGTGAGTCTGGTGAACCCAAGGGAGGCAGTGTTGCTGGTACCCTGTCCTGCCGCGTTTGCCCACAGAGTGGGATGTTTGGATAGCATGTGGCGGCTCATGCTGGTGGTGGAGAGGTTGTTAATACTTTTCCCCCTGCTCAGGCGAGTCTTGCACACCTTGCAAATCGCCATGGTAACATCCTCAGTGCAGTCTTCAAAGAAAGCCCAGACTTTGGAGCACCTGCCTCCTTGCTGGCGATTTCTGTTTCCTCCTCTTTTGCCTCTCACTCTAACTTCCACGCTTGTGGTGCCTGAAATTGCGCGCCGCCTACCTTGTGGCACAAGGCGAACTCGTGCAGCAGTGGGTTCTTCAACAGACTCATCTGTGCTGCTGCTACGACGGCGATGTTCTCGTTCACAAATAAAATCTGGGTCTCTGTCCACATTGTCCATACCCTCCTCTTCCATCTCCTCAAACTCGTCATATGTCATTGTGGGGGGCCGCCGCCGTGGAGTAGAGCTCCCCAGAACAACCTCTGCGCAGCTCACTCCAACGTCGTCTTCCAGATCTTGTCGGCCGACCTCCTGCAATTGCAACCCCTCCTGCTCAACTTGCTCTGGGATTTGGGTTTCCGAGTCCTCCTCGGACTCGCCTTGTATTTCAGTGCGCGGTGCATTTCCCACAGTTAATGGTTGTGAATCCGGGCACAACATTTCTGGCTGTTCCTCCATTGACCTTTCATAGGTGGAAGTTTGTTGGGCTGGGAATAGCTCCTGCGAATACCCCATTGTGTCCTGAGGTAATTCATAGGACTGGTTATCTGGCAGTTGTGTGCGTGGTGTCGCTGCCGGTTGTGTCAGCTTTGTGCCCACTGGCTCCTTGTAACTGGCTGAGGACTCGGACCTCGTGCGTGATGTGCTGGTGCTGCTTAACCCACTGCTGGACGCTTGAGAGGTCATCCAAGTAATTATCTGGTCCTGTTCTTTTGGATTTGTGAGGGTTGTTGTCCTGGACAACATGGGCGGTATTGAGTGGGTTTTCTTGGGTGCTCCCCTGTGGCCTGTACGTGAACCGTCAGGGGAAACACCTCTTCCCTTGCCCCTTCCTCTTTCACCGGATTTCTTCCTCATTTCACTTATCCTTACAGTACACGCTGACTGGCAGCAGTACAGTGGCAGTACAGAAATGCTATACAGTACCACTATTCCCAGCAGCGACACAGAGCACAATGCTATACAGTGGCGGGTGAGCGGTGTACTACTGTTCCCAGGCCCAGCAGACACAGAGTGGAAGTAAACACAATGCTATATAGTCTGGCTGAGCGGTGTACACAGAGTGGCAGTACACACAATGCTATATAGTCTGGCTAAGCCGTGTACACAGAGTGTCATTAAACACAATGCTATATATAGCGTGGCTGAGCGAGGTGCACAGTGGCAGTACACACAATGCTTTATAGTCAGGCTGAGCCGTGTACACAGAGTGTCAGTAAACAACGGTATATAGTCTGGCTGAGCGGTGTACACAGAGTGGCAGTAAACACAATGCTATATATAGCGTGGCTGAGCGAGGTGCACAGTGGCAGTACACACAATGCTATAGAGCCAGGCTAAGCCGTGTACACAGAGTGTCAGAAAACACAATGCTATATATAGCGTGGCTGAGCGAGGTGCACAGTGGCAGTACACACAATGCTATATTAGTCAGGCTAAGCCGTGTACACAGAGTGTCAGAAAACACAATGCTATATATAGCGTGGCTGAGCGAGGTGCACAGTGGCAGTACACACAATGCTATATTAGTCAGGCTAAGCCGTGTACACAGAGTGTCAGAAAACACAATGCTATATATGTAGCGTGGCTGAGCGAGGTGCACAGTGGCAGTACACACAATGCTATATATAGCGTGGCTGAGCGAGGTGCACAGTGGCAGTACACACAATGCTATATATAGCGTGGCTGAGCGAGGTGCACAGTGGCAGTACACACAATGCTATATTAGTCAGGCTAAGCCGTGTACACAGAGTGTCAGAAAACACAATGCTATATATATAGCGTGGCTGAGCGAGGTGCACAGTGGCAGTACACACAATGCTATATATAGCGTGGCTGAGCGAGGTGCACAGTGGCAGTACACACAATGCTATATATAGCGTGGCTGAGCGAGGTGCACAGTGGCAGTACACACAATGCTATATATAGCGTGGCTGAGCGAGGTGCACAGTGGCAGTACACACAATGCTATATTAGTCAGGCTAGCCTAAGCCGTGTACACAGAGTGTCAGAAAACACAATGCTATATATATAGCGTGGCTGAGCGAGGTGCACAGTGGCAGTACACACAATGCTATATATAGCGTGGCTGAGCGAGGTGCACAGTGGCAGTACACACAATGCTATATATAGCGTGGCTGAGCGAGGTGCACAGTGGCAGTACACACAATGCTATATTAGTCAGGCTAGCCTAAGCCGTGTACACAGAGTGTCAGAAAACACAATGCTATATATATAGCGTGGCTGAGCGAGGTGCACAGTGGCAGTACACACAATGCTATATATAGCGTGGCTGAACGAGGTGCACAGTGGCAGTACACACAATGCTATATATAGCGTGGCTGAGCGAGGTGCACAGTGGCAGTACACACAATGCTATATATAGCGTGGCTGAGCGAGGTGCACAGTCGCAGTACACACAATGCTATATATAGCGTGGCTGAGCGAGGTGCACAGTGGCAGTACACACAATGCTATATATAGCGTGGCTGAGCGAGGTGCACAGTGGCAGTACACACAATGCTATATTAGTCAGGCTAGCCTAAGCCGTGTACACAGAGTGTCAGAAAACACAATGCTATATATATAGCATGGCTGAGCGAGGTGCACAGTGGCAGTACACACAATGCTATATATAGCGTGGCTGAGCGAGGTGCACAGTGGCAGTACACACAATGCTATATATAGCGTGGCTGAGCGAGGTGCACAGTGGCAGTACACACAATGCTATATTAGTCAGGCTAGCCTAAGCCGTGTACACAGAGTGTCAGAAAACACAATGCTATATATATAGCGTGGCTGAGCGAGGTGCACAGTGGCAGTACACACAATGCTATATATAGCGTGGCTGAACGAGGTGCACAGTGGCAGTACACACAATGCTATATATAGCGTGGCTGAGCGAGGTGCACAGTGGCAGTACACACAATGCTATATATAGCGTGGCTGAGCGAGGTGCACAGTGGCAGTACACACAATGCTATATATAGCGTGGCTGAGCGAGGTGCACAGTGGCAGTACACACAATGCTATATATAGCGTGGCTGAGCGAGGTGCACAGTGGCAGTACACACAATGCTATATTAGTCAGACTAGCCTAAGCCGTGTACACAGAGTGTCAGAAAACACAATGCTATATATATAGCGTGGCTGAGCGAGGTACACAGTGGCAGTAAACAATGCTATATATAGTGTGGCTGAGCGAGCGGTGTACTACTGTTCCCAGCAGCGACACACAATGACTGGGGGGGACCCTGGCTAGCGTGGCTGGAGAGCGAACTACCCTGCCTGCCTACCCAAAGCTAAACCCACAGACAAATGGCGGAGATATGACGTGGTTCGGGTATTTATTTACCCGAACCACGTGACCGTTCGGCCAATCAGAGCGCGTTCGGGCCCGAACCACGTGACCCGTTCGGCCAATCACAGCGCTAGCCGAACGTTCGGGGAACGTTCGGCCATGCGCTCTTAGTTCGGCCATGTGGCCGAACGGTTTGGCCGAACACCGTCAGGTGTTCGGCCGAACTCTCAATTAGAACTCCCAGGCTACGCACATGATCAGAGCTGCGTAGATCCGTGCCTCCTATTCCCAGTGGTGAATAGGGATGCTCATTCGGATTCCGCGGAAATGCAATTTCCGAAATTCCGATCGGAAATTGCATTTCCGTATCGGAATGCGGAAATCGGTAATGCAAGTGCCGTAGGCGGATTTCCGCCGGAAATCACGGAAATTTCCGCCGGAAATCGCGGAAAATCCACCCGACTTTAACATCGATTTTCTCAAAAACTATAAGGTCTTTTTGAAAACTTTTTTTTGCATCTTGTTCACAAGATTTGGTTTAATAAACGCTGAAAATTTGGTGTTTCTAGGACTTAAGGGGGCTTTTCTATTAACCACTAAAGTCGGCGTTTTTTTACTGTAATGTAAAATGCAGAAAATCTGCATCTGCCTATTTTCTGCATTTTACATTACAGTAAAAATCCGCCGATTTTAGCAGTTAATAGCAAAGCCCCCGTAAGTCCTAGAAACACCAAATTTTCAGGGTTTATTAAACAGAACCTTCTGAGCAAGATGCAAAAAAAAGTTTTTAAAAAGACCTTATAGTTTTTGAGAAAATTGATGTTAAAGTCGGGCGGAATTTCCGCGATTTCCGGCGGAAATTCCGCCTTGGAATGCGGAAATTGGTAGCGGAAAGCGGAATCGATAATCGGTACATGACGGAATGCGGAATTACCGCGGAATCGGAATTTGGCGTTCCGACCATCCCTAGTGGTGAAGACTGCAAGTTAAGTTGTTTTGTTATCATGCTCTGCCCTCCAATCAGAAGGACTTCAGTTTTGTCTGCATTTAGTTTCAGCCAGTTGTCATTCATCCATTGCTGTAGTTCACGTAAGCAGGCGTTTATAGTTAGAGTTGGGTCTGTCACACCAGGCTTGAAGAAAAGATATAGTTGGGTGTCGTCTGCATAGCAGTGGTATGTCAGGCCATGTTTTTGGATTAGTTTTCCCAGCGGTAACATGTAAATAGTGAAAAGCAGGGGAGAGAGGATTTAGTCCTGGGGCACCCCATACTTAAGTGATACAGGGGTGGACAGGAAGGGCCCCATAGGCACTTTGTGGGTTCTGCCACTCAAGAAGGATTGGAACCACTGAAGAACTATGCCATCAATGCCGCAGTATTCCTGTAGCCTGTTTATCAAGATGTCATGGTCAACTGTATCAAAGGCTGCAGAAAGGTCTAGCAGTATGAGGATCAAGCACTCTCCTCTGTCTCTTGCCATGAGCAGGTGGTTGCATAGTTGGATGAGGGCAGTTTCAGTGCTGTGGTGTTTCCTGAAGCCAGACTGGAATGGGTCATAACTGTTGTTTTGTAGGATTTTGGCTTCTAGCTGGAGGTAGACAGCTTTTTCAATTAGTTTGCCCAGAAAGGGGAGGTTAGAGACAGGTCTGTAGCTGGTCATTGCATCTGGGTCCAGGGAGGGTTTTTTGAGGAGAGGCCTGATGATTGCTTCCTTCAGTAAAGCAGGAAATATCCCTGATTTTAAGGAACAGTTAATAATTTTTAGGAATACCGGTACAAACAGGTCGGGGCAGTTCAACATGAACTGTGTTGGGCCAGGATCCAGGTCACAGGTAGTGTTGGGCGAACACCTGGATGTTCGGGTTCGGGCCGAACAGGCCGAACATGGGCCAGATGTTCGGCATGTTCGGCCCGAACGCCGAACTCAATGGAAGTCAATGGGACCCCCGAACATGCCCATTTTGGGGTCGCAGGCATAAGGGGGGAGCATGCCCCGATCGCGGGGGGGTCGGAAATTCCCCCCACCCCCTCCGCTAGCGCTCCCCCCTCTGCCCGCTTCCCCATAAAAAAAGTTTAAGGCAAGGTAAATAGTACCTGGTGGCTGGCACTGGCAGTGGAGTGAGGAGGAGGAGGAGTCCGAGTAGCAGAGTAACGCGTTGAGGCCGGGCAGCGGGCGGTTCAGCGGTAGTACCCTTGTGGTACTTCCGCCCTTTCTCTGACCTCACGTCCTCTACGTGATGACGCATACGAGGGTACGCGTGACGCGTACCCTCGTATGCAGAGGACGTGAGGTCAGAGAAAGGGCGGAAGTACCACAAGGGTACTACCGCTGAACCGCCATTGCCAGCCACCAGGTACTATTTACCTTGCCTTAAACTTTTTTTTATGGGGAAGCGGGCAGAGGGGGGAGCACTAGCGGAGGGGGTGGGGGGAATTTCCGACCCCCCCCGCGATCGGGGCATGCTCCCCCCTTATGCCTGCGACCCCATAGGGGGGCCGTATTGCGGCATGTTCGGGCGAACAGGGCCCTGTTCGGCAGAACAGGGGCCCTGTTCGGCCCTGTTCGGCGGGCATTGAAAAGTTCGGGCGAACCCGAACTAAAAAGGCCGAACACCATCAGGTGTTCGGCCGAACTCGAACATCACCCGAACAGGGTGATGTTCTGCAGAACCCGAACAGTGGCGAACACTGTTCGCCCAACACTAGTCACAGGTAGTTAGGCGGACGTGAAGGAGGATGCTTGATGTGACTTCTTCATCAATTTCTTTGAAATTTGACCAAGGTGTTACATTGTCTCTGCTAATGGTCTTCGGCGCTATATTAGGCTCAGATGCTCTAAGTTGGATGGCGGACCTTCTGGCGGAGACTTTGTCTGTGAAGAAATGGGCAAATTGGTCACAGAGGTCCTTTGAAGACTCGATATTGAGTTTTTGGCATGCCGGGTTGCAGAGTTTTTCCACTGTGCGGAACAGTTGGGCTGGTTTGTTAACTGCATTTGCAATCTCTTGTGATAGAAAGGATGATTTTTTTCCCATGATTACCTTTTGGTAGCTCTTCAAGTGGAGGATTAAGGCATGTTTGTCTTCTGGGGACTTAGATTTGCGCCAGTGTCTCTCAAGTTTTCGGCCTTGTCTTTTCAGCTCTTTTATAGCGTTATCAAACCACTGTGCATGATGGTGTGGAGTAAGATATTTGGTGCGCAGAGGAGCAATGGTCTCAAAGGTGGAGGACACACATTTGTTGTATTTAAACACCAGAGTATCAGGGTCCAAGCTGGAGTCAGTCAATTCATCAAAGCTAAGGTTATCTCGGATATGTTGAGGTGTTAGCCCTTTTAAGCGGCGATATTTTATTTGATTCTTGACCTGGTGTTTGACAGCTGGTATTGAGAGGGAGAAGTGGATAGTGTGATGGTCTGACCAGGCAGCAGGATTAATTTCCACATTGGCTATTGACAGCCCAGTATGGAATATAAGGTCCAGAGTGTGACCTTTCCTGTGAGTAGCAGAGCTGATTGATTGGAGGAAGCCCAGTTCATGTAAGGCATGAGATAGCTCTATACCAAATTTTGAAGAGGAGTCATCCACCCATGTATTGAAATCTCCAAGAACAATCCATCTGGGGTGTTCCAGTGTTAGGTTGAATAGGAGGTCTACAAGTTCCTTAAGGAAGTCTGAGTATTTTTCTGGTGGGCGGTAGATCAGCAATATGTTAGTGTTTTTCTCAGCTGAAAGTTGCACCCCCAAGCATTCAAACGAGTTGGTAGGACCTACAGTAAGTGGTCTGATTTTCAAAGCTGATCTAAAGCAAAGTGCAACCCCTCCTCCCCTGCGTTCTTTCCTGTTGCAGTATATCACGGAATAGTTTGTTGGCACGGCGGCCTCCAGGGTGGGGCCAACTGGTTCAGAAAGCCAGGTTTCAGTCAGGCAGGCCAGATCAGAAGACTCTATTAGATCATGTACGATTGCTTTTTTTTTTGTTTATCGATCTGACGTTACAGAGGACAGCCTTGATGGGGCTACCCTGGGAGCTAGGGTCTGAGATTGATGACTCCAGGGCAGAACAGTCTCCAGATGTGTGGCTGTCATCTCTGCTGGATTGTGCTGGAGCTATTAGGGTTGTTGCCTGGGTGTACTCTTTAGATTTTGTCACAGAGTTATATTGGTTCTGCGGTGAAGAACGTCTTTTCCCACGTCCTCTCGATCCTCTCTTTGTCTTTCTGAAGTTTCCAACAGACTTAAGTAGAATTATTGTGGATTTGTCAATTGGATAAATATTTCTTGGTTGGTATACAGCTAAAAGTCTCTCTGCTGAATATTGATGTTTACACATTAGGATGGACAAGAGACAGTTCAGGGTTCCTGCCGAGAAAGGCCCTATTTAGAGTCAAGGTGTGAACTTTCTCAGCTGTGGCTGGTATCCTGCAGAGATCAAAGGGCCTGTATAGACTGAATTGTCCTTACACAGAGATGTATGGATGGACAGCATCGATTTGAAAACACAGTCCTTTGTTTAGGAATTTGAAGATATAATGTATAATATATGTAGAAAAATATAGTCTATTGAGCATAGATGCTGTAGATAATCGATGAAAGTTACTCACAGGCAGGGACGGATCTAGGGGGGAGCAAGCGGGTCTCTTGCCCCAGGCGCAGTTTTTTGAATTCTTAAAAAGGCGGCAAAATTTGGATGGGGAATGGCAGTTTAGGCGCCAAAACCTGACCTTGCCCCAGGCGCAACTTGGGGCAACTTGGTCTAGATCCGTCCCTGCTCACAGGATGGGAGAGGGCGGGCACAAAGAGGCAGAAAGTCTTTAAAGTCTCAGGTCAATTCCAAGGAAGGTGTGCAGTGTTCAGCCGTGTGTGATACCAAGGAAGATCCAATCCAGTTTAAATCTTTGCCATCCCAAGTAATCCAGGTGTTCTGAAAGGTTATAGGTGTTGCTTGAGAAGTGCTACATTAGAATCCACTGAAATTTCGGTCCAGTCTTTCCATTAAGAGGTTTAAGGTAGCAGAAATGAGATGTAATGTCTGGAGCAGCCTTAGAGAGCAGCAGCACCAGTCTGGGCGCGCTCAGTCTGCTTAATGTATTATTGAGAGGTACAGACTAACCAGCAAGCTCATGGTGACCCAGAACTCATTAGAGTGTGTAAGGGATTACAATGGTCCTAAAAGCCCCCTTACTAAGATTTAAAAAAAAAAAAAAGTTTGCTTTCTTAACCACTTGCCGACCGCGCACTCATACCACGCGTCGGCAAAGTGGCAGCTGCAGGACCAGCGACGCAGTTCTGCGTCGCCGGCTGCAGGCTAATTAATCAGGAAGCAGCCGCTTCCTGTCAATTCACGGCGGGGGGCTCCGTGAATAGCCTGCGGGCCGCCGATCGCGGCTCGCAGGCTAAATGTAAACACAAGCGGAAATAATCCGCTTTGTTTACATTGTACGGCGCTGCTGCGCAGCAGCGCCGTAAGGCAGATCGGCGATCCCCGGCCAATCAGCGGCCGGGGATCGCCGCCATGTGACAGGGGACGTCCTGTCACAGGCTGCACAGGACGGATAGCGTCCTGTGCAGCCCCGATCACCAGGGCTGCCAGGTAGGAGAGGGGGAAGCGGAATTTCGCCGCGGAGGGGGGCTTTGAGGTGCCCCCGCCAGCCACACGCAGCCAGGAGAGATCGGACCCCCCCAGCACATCATCCCCCTAGTGGGGAAAAAAGGGGGGTGATCTGATCTCTCTGCCTGGTTTTTGATCTGTGCTGGGGGTGTAGAGCCCAATTAGCACAGATCACAGAATTCAACGCTGGTCCTTAAGGGGGGGGGGGGGTAAAGGGTGGGTCCTCAAGTGGTTAAAACAGAAAGAATTTGCGATAATTCAAGTTGGAGTGAGCTTGAGATGTCTCCCAGTGCATCACTGCATTATTTCTTAACATCTTAGTAAGGGTGCTTTTAGGACCATTGTAGTCCCTTACACACTCCAATGAGTTCTGGGTCACCATGAGTTTGCTGGTTAGTCTGTACCTCTCGGTGTTACAAGCCCTACTGCATAGAGCCAAATTAATCCATGCCATGCACTGATGAGGATCAAACAATCCGAAACAGTCTGTATGCATGTTGGATTATTATGGCTCTGTACAAATTAACAAGCTGACACATCATTGCATTCCAGCGGTTCTGGAGGTGTGTTTAGCTTCAAAGGGTACAATGGTTAATTTGCATATATTCAGCAGTGATGCACTGGGAGATGTCTCAAGCTCACTCCAACCTAAATTATCGCAAATTCTTTCTGTTTTAAGAAAGCAAACTTTTGTTTTTCTTAATGTATTATTATAATACTAATAATTGGTCTGAGTCCTTTGTAAAAAGATACAGCATACCACCTATTTCATCCTAAGTGTATCTTTATACAGTTAGTCTTCCTTTCTGGCAAATGAAGCATGAGGTATCTTTTCATGTACGTAAAAGTAAGTGCTTAGTAATGATGTCTTGTAGTCACAGATGTCCGGTCACAGCCCTAAAAATAGATTATTTCCTCCTTTACCAATGAGTTGGAAGAAAAACGAAAGCAGATAGCTTATATCCGGAGTTCCTGTATGAAAGCCACATCTACAGCCCTTCTTTCTATAACCAGACAAATGCTGGCCTATGAGCTATATTGAGCATGCTGACATTCCAGTGCAAAACGGAAGGTCGTGCCATTCCAGGACAGCGTGGCACCTTCTCCCTGTGTCTGTTCCACCTTTTCTGAAACATTAATCTTCTACAGAAGTGACACAGACCTCCTTGGCCTATTCGGGATGTGGATGTCTGCGGGCAGCCTGGCTTCTTTTTAATAGTGCTAATGACAAACAGTTTATAGAATACCATAAAGCAGAAAACATTGAAAATGATGCACACTATTTAGCTGGAAGAGGAACAGAACATTTTGTTATTAAAAAAAACCTTCAGAAAGGACAGAAGAGCTCACAGTACATTGTGTTTATTTCTTCATGGGACTCAGATCAACCTGAAAGTTCCCATTTTACTTGTTTCAAAGACATACGTCATTACATTTTGTAAGAAAGACTTTCATGAATATATACCATTATCATAAAAGAAATTGTCACTGAAAGTCTGGTAAGCCAAGAAAAACATACATTTAAAGGCACACTGTAGTGAGAGGGATATGGAGGCTGCATATTTATTTATTTTCAAGAAATGTCAGTTACCTCGATCTTGATGCAGCATGCAGCTAATAAGGCCAGCGTTTAGTCACATCACCTGATGTTCATTCTTGTTCTGGACCAGAGGCTGAGGCAGTACTCGAGTCGCAGGATCAGTAAAACAGGATGGGAATATTTTATTTTTTTGTAAAAAAAAAAAAAAAAAAGAGAGAGAAAAAGGCAGCCTTCACATCCCTCTCTTTACATTTAAACCTGAATCCCTCTCAAAATAATTTGAAGCACAACTACTATATTTCCATTTTTACCATATATGTACAGTAAACATGATAGCTGGTTTATTATTATTATTATTATTAAGCATTTATATAGCGCTGACATCTTCCACAATGCTGTGGGTGAAGGGACCATCTGACCACGGATGCCTGGTCTGCAAAGCACGCTCAGGCCTGCCCGAAGACTAAGTCAGTCCCCACACACAGCATCTCTGCCTGCACGCCGTGTGACTGCCTGCCCCAAGACTAAGTCGCTCCCCACACAGCATCTCTGCCTGCAGGCCACTTGACTGCCTTCTCTGCCACCACCAACAGGGTCCACCAGGACTCTAGGCGGATTCCTGAATTTTTAAGGCCACTGCTAGCAGCGGCCGCTATAATAATTTCTCTGGTGTGTGTACATGCCTGCCTAATTTTTCTGCCTGCACTGCAGCTGCAACAACAAAACAAAAGGCATGTACATGTGTCAATTACCCTTCATGATCGTTACCTTGCCGCGGTGAAGCGGCTTGCGTATCACAATGAAGCAACGACCGATGGGCTGGCTATATAAGTGTCTCGGGGGGGGGGGGGGGGGGAGGCTGGTCTGTCAATGTGAAGCAGTACCCTAATTACATTCCCTGATTGATGTATACACATGCAAGATGTTTTAAAGCACTTTAGGCCTCCAATTTAGCATGCAATCTGATTTCTGCCCTTAAAAAGCTGCTTTGCGTCAAATCCAGATTTTTCCCCGGGACTTTTGGCGTGTTACCCACTTAACCATACAAAAACTCAGGCGTTAGACCCCATGAAACATCTTTTCCATCACTTTTGTGGGCCGCATAAATATTTCTAGTTTTCAAAGTTCGCATCCCCATTGAAGTCTATTGCAGTTCGCGAAAGTTCGCGCGAACCAAACTTTTGTGGAAGTTCGCGTTCGAGGTTCGCAAACCGAAAATCAAAAGTTCGAGACATCTCTACACACCATTTGCATAGATAACAACTCAAGATTTTTAATTATTGCTGTACTGGAAAACAGAAAGGGACTTCGGATAATGTCTTAGTAGGGCTAGTACAGGCATGGGCAAACTTGGTCCTCCAGGTGTTAAGGAACTGCAAGTCCTACAATGCATTTGCCTTTATGAGTCATGACTGTGGCTGAAAGATTCCTGCAATGCATTTTGGGACTTGTAGTTCCTTAACAGCTGGAGGGCCAAGTTTGCCCATGCCTGGGCTAGTACCATATGTTTATCTCTTCATGTCACATGTCACTTTAAATGATATAGTATGTCAAGTGACACATGTCCTTTTTTTTTTATCAACAAGAGCAAACCTAAAAACTTTACAGTTTTACACGATTTTACTGTACTCCTTACATTGTTAATAAACAAATTAGAAAAAAATGTAATAAATAGAAATAATTTGCCCTTATCTTCATTCTTTTTAATGTTAATGTATGTGTATTTTTTTAAGTAAACATGTAAAAGCATCCAATCAAACACATTTTTTCAATATAAGTGAGTTGTGTGTTGACTTAATGTAACAGTTTTGAAAACAGTCACTAGATGGCATTGTGTGCATTCACTACTAAATAGTGTTCCTATGATGCTTCCTGTTGTATTCAATTTAAACTTGTTGATTTTTTTTCCTGCCATGCTCATGTTGTATGATATGATATGTAGAAAAACCCCTCATCAGCACTGGTTTGTGACCGCCTCTGTATAAATTGCACACTTTTCTTCTGCTATCAGTATAGCCACAGCCATATACATAATATGCCTTTATAGGAAGCAATTTCATTTCCAGTGTTTACTATAAACTCAAAAGCCTGTTGGATTGTCTTGTGTGATTGTGTGTTGTTGGCTTGTGTTATTCATGCAGGCAATACTAAGTCCACACTAGGCACGGTTGCAGGACGGACACTGCAGTCCGGGATCAGAGGAAGTACCACCAGACCGCAAACTGATCAGTTTTTTAAAAAAAAAAGTGCATCAGTTTTGTATCAGTTTCCAGTCAGTTTTTTACCCCAAAAAACGGACAGAAAACGTCTCTATCATTAGGAAGGTAGTGGGAGGATTTTTTGGGCCAATAATAAAGTTCAGGCTATCCTTTTTTTAATCCGTTTTTGTTGCTATTTTGCCTGTGGAGATGGAGATGCGTTTTCTCATTGCTTTTCATTACCCATCCATGTATCCGTGGTCCGTAAAAATGCAGCAATTCCGGACCTTCCGTTCAGGTTTTGAAAACGGGTCCCCGCAAACGCAGATGGATCCGTTTTTTTCTTGGGTGAAGACGGCTGGTATTTTTAACATTAGTATCCGGGTCCCCGTTTTTCATCAGGGTTGAAAAACGCAGCCACGGATACGTTTTCGGACCTAGTGTGGACTAGCCCTAAGACCATATAATGAGAGAGGTCTCCATCTTGAGGAAGTACATATGCACATTACCCTTTACACCAGTGTTTCCCAACCCTGTCCTCAAGGCTCACCAACAGTGCATGCTTTGTGGAAATACACAGAGGTAGATAATCAGCTCTGCTGAGACACTAATTACCCCACCTGTGAATGCTTGTGATTTCCTGCAAAACATGCACTGTTGGTGGGACTTGAGGACTGGGTTGGGAAGCTCTGCTTTACACAATCAAATTCATACACATAAGTTTTCAAAGACAGCAATAAAAGGTCCTTCCTGATCAGCCCCCACATTAGTGGGAGAAGAAATCTTGCACATCATGCATCTAAACCAATTGCCAAGGAGCAAAAAAATATTGAAACTCACACCACTCACCTAATGAAAAAAAGGCTTAAATAGGACAGGGATACAGTATTTAGAAGCAACAGCCAGAAGCCTGGCGACAAGGATTTAACTGGATACTTATGAGCTTACTTCCATAGAAACTTAAAATAGGCTTGAGAGAGGTGCTAAAGGGGTGTGGCCGAGTCAGACATAGTATTTCTCTTGCTGTTTTGGAATTCGGCCAGGAAATGGAGAGGAGGTACATGTACAGGCCAGCAAGGCAATTTGAATTAAGCAAGCATAGCAAAGTTAAAGAACAACTGAAAGAGAAGAATATCTAATTCCTGCCATATTTATTTCCTTTTAAACAACCAGTTGCCTGGCAGCCCTGCTGATCTATTTGGCTGCAGTAGTGTCACACACTTGAAACAAGCATGCAGCTAATCTTGTCAGATCTGACAATAATGTCAGAAACACCTGATCTGCTGCATGCTTGTTCAGGGTCTATGGCTAAAGGTATTAGAGGCAGAGGATCAGCAGTACAGCCAGGCAACTGGTATTGCTTATAAGGAAATAAATATGTCAGTCTCCACATACCTATCACTACAGTTGTGTCTTAACATCATGAAGCTAAAGTTTGTACATATGTTAGACTAAACTTTTGCAGATTGCTGGCCAAAAGCTTTGTTCTCCTCACCCACCCTGCCCGCCACATGATGTCAAAACCACGCCTCTCCGCAGAGTAACAAAGCATTAGAACGGTGTCAGCCATGCATGTCATTAACGGAACTGGGTACTGATCCCCGCCGGGCAACATTCATCATGCATGTGTATGAACACTAACTTACAGTGGCTTGCAAAAGTATTCGGCCCCCTTGAAGTTTTCCACATTTTGTCATATTACTGCCACAAACATGAATCAATTTTATTGGAATTCCATGTGAAAGACCAATACAAAGTGGTGTACACGTGAGAAGTGGAACGAAAATCAGACATTATTCCAAACATTTTTTACAAATCAATAACTGCAAAGTGGGGTGTGCGTAATTATTCAGCCCCCTGAGTCAATACTTTGTAGACCAACCTTTTGCTGCAATTACAGCTGCCAGTCTTTTAGGGTATGTCTCTACCAGCTTTGCACATCTAGAGACTGAAATCCTTGCCCATTCTTCTTTGCAAAACAGCTTCAGCTCAGATTAGATGGACAGCATTTGTGAACAGCAGTTTTCAGATCTTGCCACAGATTCTCGATTGGATTTAAATCTGGACTTTGACTGGGCCATTCTAACACATCGATATGTTTTGTTTTAAACCATTCCATTGTTGCCCTGGCTTTATGTTTAGGGTTGTTGTCCTGCTGGAAGGTGAACCTCCACCCCAGTCTCAAGTCTTTTGCAGACTCCAAGTTGGTTTTCTTCCAAGATCGCCCTGTATTTGGCTCCATCCATCTTCCCATCAACTTTGACCAGCTTCCCTGTCCCTGCAGAAGAGAAGCAACCCCAGAGCATGATGCTACCACCACAATATTTGACAGTGGAGATGGTGTGTTCAGAGTGATGTGTAGTGTTAGTTTTCCACCACACATAGCGTTTTGCATTATGGCCAAAAAGTTCCATTTTGGTCTTATCCGACCAGAGCACCTTTTTCCACATGTTTGCTGCATCCTCCACATGGCTTGTGGCAAACTGCAAACGGGACTTCTTATGCTTTTCTGTTAACAATGGCTTTCTTCTTGTCACTCTTCCATAAGAGCCAACTTTGTGCAGTGCACGACTAATAGTTGTCCTATGGACAGATTTCCCCACCTGAGCTGTAGATCTCTGCAGCTCGTCCAGAGTCACCATGGGCCTCTTGACTGCATTTCTGATCAGCGCTTTCCTTGTTCGGCCTGTGAGTTTAGGTGGACGGCCTTGTCTTGGTAGGTTTACAGTTGTGCCATACTCCTTCCATTTCTGAATGATCGCTTGAACAGTGCTCCGTGGGATGTTCAAGGCTGTGGAAATCTTTTTGTAGCCGTAAGCCTCATACACACGAGGCACAGATGTCTCACAAGAGACAAAAGAAAAAAAAAAAAAGCGACAGTTTGTCGCCAGGTCCCTCTGTGCAGCAGCCGTACACACGGCGCACAGAGGGACAGAGATGCGGCGGAAGCTGTTGCCGAATGTTCCTCCTCCCCGCCGGAAGCTCCTTGAATGTTGTATGGGTTGCTGTCGCTAGTCCGCATACACATGTAGTACTAGCGACAGTTGCGACGAAGTTGCGGCGACAGCTGTTGGCGGCGATTGGCCACATCAATCGCCTGGCGACAGCTCTGACTGGCGACGGTTCGTGCCGCGAGCCTCATACACACGGGGGACCTGTCGGCGCCACATGCGCGTGCCAGGTGTTTGTGGCGACAGTTGTGCCCCGTGTGTATGAGCCTTAAGCCTGCTTTAAATTTCTTAATAACGTTATCCCTGACCTGTCTGGTGTGTTCTTTGGACTTCACGGTGTTGTTGCTCCCAAGATTCTCCTCTGAGGCTGTCACAGAGCAGCTGTATTTGTACTGACATTAGATTACACACAGGTGCACTCTATTTAGTCATTAGCACTCATCAGGCAATGTCTAAGAGCAACTGATTGCACTTAGACCAAAGGGGGCTGAATAATTACGCACACCCCACTTTGCAGTTATTGATTTGTAAAAAATGTTTGGTATCATGTATGATTTTCGTTCCACTTCTTACGTGTACACCACTTTGTATTGGTCTTTAACGTGGAATTCCAATAAAATTGATTCATGTTTGTGGCAGTAATGTGACAAAATGTGTAAAACTTCAAGGGGGCTGAATACTTTTGCAAGCCACTGTACTTTGGCAGTAAGTAAGGATAATCACTAACACCTAGGAACTGCAAACCAATACATTTTGTCACTGGTTGCTCTCTCTGGTCTATTCAGTGCCTTGGAAGTGGCTATCATGAAATGCTGCCTTAGCCATACACCCCATGTGATCTCACTCCCGACTTGTACCCCACATACTTCATACTGTGACCTCTGTATTGGTGTAGTAGATGTGGTGGAAGTGCCTAGCAGCATCACATTGTGGTGTGCACCGTGATATTGTACGCAGGCCCGGATTTACATCACAGGAGCCTAAAGGCACAGCTGTTCTGGCACCTTAGACTTCACACTCTTCGAACCCACAAACCCCCACTAAACCGCACCACAAGTGTGTTGGCTGGCCCAGCTGTCACCTAGTTGCTACTTTTCCTGCCTAATGCAGGTAGCTGCAGGCGACCCTTAAAAAGGAACTCAAGTGAAAATAATGTAATAATAAAGTGCTTAATTTTTTCAATAATTATGTATACATTTTTTAGTCAGTGTTTGCCAATTGTAAAACTTTCCTCTCCCTGATTTACATTCAGACATTTATCACATGGTGACATTTTTACTGCTGGCAGTTGATGTCACTGGAACGAGATGCTGCTTGCTTTTTTGGCAGTTGGAAACACTGTTATTTCCCACAATGCAACAAAGCTTCCACAGTGTGATGTCAGGACCTCAGAAATGTGAGGCACTGACATCACAAGTGGGAGGGGTTTCACCACAAAATCAGCCATACAGAGCCCCCTGATGATCCATTTGAGAAAAATAATAGATTTCTCATGGGAAAGAAGGTTTTAGCCACTGATTGGGATGAAGTTCAATTCTAGGTTACGGTTTCTCTTTAAATCGGTATTGTTACCATAAAAATAAAATTTTAACAGCAACTGGTCTAAGTGTTAGAGTGATAAAGATGATAAATCCTGCATTCAAAACTTGCAAAACTTTTTCTGCTTATTAGCTCAAACCAAATTGAACATCTCAATGGAGCAAAAAGTCAGGAATAGATTAGGCCTTAAAAGTGATGATTATGTGATACCTAACTGTTGGTGTTAATATTCCTCATTTTAAACACAAGATTTTTCCAGCTAATAAGGCCTTCCTGGGGTCTAATCTAAGCTACAAAACAATAACTGGGTACTTCAGTGGAACTGACTATCTGAATACTTCAATATAAGACATGCAATTAAACTATCCCCAATTTTTTTTTTCTTGTTGTAGTTTGTTATTCTAAAGCTTTTGCTTTGATCCTTTATTAAACGGATAGGTTACGTCTACCTTTATTATAGCACAATTTTAGTAAGCATGTACGCCTTTTAGATATGCAAGATCACTGATAGGGGCCCGTTCTGGCCATCTGGATCTATCAGGGATACATTTGGTGAAACTTCTCTTTCTGGTTACCTGGTCAGGTTCTGTTAAAACCAGATGGGAAATTTCGGTAGAGAAAATCAGAGTATGAAGAAATGTATTGAAAAGCATGCTAATATTCCAAGACTTTCAAGCACTAAATGTACAATTGATGTAACCGTTATATTATATATGACTGTTAAAATTTCCTTTTGAAAAATTAATAAAAAGAGTTTGATGAAAAAAAACTTTTTCTGCTGTTATGGTTTGGAGTTATCACACAGTGCCAAACAGTTGAATGCTGGGGGCTCTTTTTATCTACAATATATTCCTTCTCTTTCATTTATTTCCCTGCCTAGCTGCTTATCTGCAACACCTCTGCTCACTTGTGTTTACAAGCAAGGCTGAGGTGACTCAGTGATTGGAGAAGAAAATAAAAAAAAAGACAGTGCAGTTCCTAGTATACATCTCAGTGGGAGTGTCTGAAGACTCTGGGAGGAGGGCAGCTAATGAATACACAATGAGCAAGAGAAGGGAGGGGAAAACAAGAGTCAGGGAGGATATGATGTCAGCATTAGCTTGGCAAGATAGCCCCTGCCTAGAATAGGATTTTCTGCTTTTCCTTTATAAAATTCACAGGAATCATTATGTGGATAGCACAATACATATGTTATGTAAGTAGACGTAGTATTTATCTACTTATATATGTGTTTTTTTATTTCTAGGTTAGCATGGGTGTCGCTTGTTCTTTAATATTAGGTAGTCAAAGTAACCTACCATTTATTCAACCCTCTGCATAAGGAAGGAAGCGATCAGGGACAGGAGTGAGCCACCTCTCCATCATCAGGCGTGTGTAGGCATGCCCAGCCCTGATTGTATGGACTCACACATACCTGGCAGGGTATATGCTGTTTAATGGAGAGATCCATGCAGCCTTTACATGTTGGTGAGTGGAGGGCTGAGGGCAGTAGCATAGAGATGACAGTAAGGCTGAACAGATTTCGCTTTATTACTGTGGGGAATATAAACACACCTAAAGGCCAACTGAACCTAACATTGAGCAAGACAAATTTGAATAGCAATCAGGATGATAAGTCTATATAAACTATGCATAGATGCAAAGGAATGAACAGAATACCTTCTTGATTCCTCTCTTCTCTGGATTAAGCTGCTATGTAGTCAATCAAGTGTAACTATTCAAACCAAGTAGGACAAACAATAGATACCAGACTACATTTCCCAGAATCCCTGTTTGTCAGTAGCAATCACCATGCAGTTGACGCTCTAATCAGCATGAATGCTATGAAAACTTACCTTGTTCAAATGCGGGTTTAGTTGGGCTTAAAGTGTAATTTTGGTTAGGCTTATTTTTATGGACCAGACAGTGCGCTATGTCATACAATCTCAATCTCCAGCCACAGTAAAGAATTATTATTATTATTAATTTATAAAGCACCAACATATACAGTGGCACTGTTCAAAGCAAGAAACAAATATGGGTACAAAACAATACAGACAATGGTGTACAACAATACACAAAACACAGAATTGGTACTAAATATAGAATCAGTAATTACAGTGACCGAATTAATGTGATGAATAAAATGTATAACAAATTGCAAGACGCAAAATGAATAACTAATTCCAAGACACAAAAGGATGAGAGAGGAACTAGTGATGGGCTAGTATACAATATTCATTCCCAGAGGCAGTGTGTTTTTTTAAGTTATCTAGTAAGGAGTACAACTTAACCAGAGGTCAAAGGGGGAATGGCCCAAGTTAGAGCATATGCTTGTCTGAAAAAGTGAGTTTCGAGAGTGTTGGAAAATTTCAAAGATGGGGTTGGTATCTGGAAACTACTGAGATGATACAATAATACAATACAATAATAATACAATAACATTTCTATAGCGCTTTTCTCCCATAGGACTCAAAGCGCTTAGGCTCTCTCAGATTCGGTAATTAGTAGGATGAAGTATTCACACAACAAAAGTTATATTTCTGCAAATGCCAAACTGAACAGGTGGGTTTTCAGTTTGGATTTAAACACGTCCAGGGATGGAGCTGTCCTGATCTGTTGAGGTAAGGAGTTCCAAAACGTAGGGGCAGCATGACAGAAGGCTCTGGGACCAAAAGTTTCCAAGTGGACTCTGGGTATGACTAGATTTTTAGAACCTGTTGATCTGAGAATGCGGGGATTGCTACGCAGCTGCAACATATCTTTCATGTATCCAGGGCCTAATTTATTCAGCGATTTAAATGTCAGTAGGCCGATCTTGAATAGGACCCTCCATTCTATAGGTAGCCAGTGAAGGGAGTACAGGACTGGCGTTATGTGGCAGTGACGGGGTTGGTTGGTTAGCAGTCTGGCAGCAGTATTCTGTATCAGCTGTAGTCGGTACAAGACCATTTTTGGAAGGCCAGTGTAGAGAGCATTGCAGTAGTCCAGTCGGGATGTGATGAAGGCGTGGACTAAGGTTGGCAGATCTTCTGGGGGTATGAGGTGCTTGATTTTTGCAATGTTCTTCAGGTGAAAATAGGATGATTTCACCACAGCAGAGATTTGAGTTCTGAAGTTTAAATCCCAATCAATTAGCACTCCCAGGCCACGCACATGATCAGAGCTGTGCAGATCTGTGCCTCCTATTCCCAGTGGTGAAGACTGCAAGTTAAGTTGTTTTGTTATCATGCTCTGCCCTCCTATCAGAAGGACTTCAGTTTTGTCTGCATTTAGTTTCAGCCAGTTGTCATTCATCCATTGCTGTAGTTCACGTAAGCAGGCGTTTATAGTTAGAGTTGGGTCTGTCACACCAGGCTTGAAGGAAAGATATAGTTGGGTGTCGTCTGCATAGCAGTGGTATGTCAGGCCATGTTTTTGGATTAGTTTTCCCAGCGGTAACATGTAAATCTTGAAAAGCAGGGGAGAGAGGATTTAGTCCTGGGGCACCCCATACTTAAGTGATACAGGGGTGGACAGGAAGGGCCCCATAGACACTTTGTGGGTTCTGCCACTCAAGAAGGATTGGAACCACTGAAGAACTATGCCATCAATGCCGCAGTATTCCTGTAGCCTGTTTATCAAGATGTCATGGTCAACTGTATCAAAGGCTGCAGAAAGGTCTAGCAGTATGAGGATGGAGCACTCTCCTCTGTCTCTTGCCATGAGCAGGTGGTTGCATATTTGGATGAGGGCAGTTTCAGTGCTGTGGTGTTTCCTGAAGCCAGACTGGAATGGGTCATAACTGTTGTCTTGTAGGATTTTGGCTTCTAGCTGGAGGTAAACAGCTTTTTCAATTAGCTTGCCCAGAAAGGGGAGGTTAGAGACAGGTCTGTAGCTGGTCATTGCATCTGGGTCCAGGGAGGGTTTTTTGAGGAGAGGCCTGATGATTGCTTCCTTCAGTAAAGCAGGAAATATCCCTGATTTTAAGGAACAGTTTACAATTTTTAGGAATACCGGTACGAACAGGTCGGGGCAGTTCAACATGAACTGTGTTGAGCCAGGATCTAGGTCACAGGTAGTTAGGCGGACGTGAAGGAGGATGCTTGATGTGACTTCATCAATTTCTTTGAAGATGTGCTGGGGAGAAAGATTGTGGAGTGCTTTGCAGGTTAGGGTTAAGAGTTTGAAATGGATTGTCTTGTTAATTGGCAGCCAATTAAGAGCTTGCCATAGAGAAAGAGTAAAGAGAGAGATGAATGAGTTGAGCAGCCGAGTTCAGTGCAGATTGAAGCGGTGCCAGTCGGTTAGTTGGTAGTCCACAAAGTAGTATATGTCAATGGTCCAAGCAAGATATTATAAGAGCATGTTTTAACATTTTAGCAGTGTCTTGAGTGAGAAAACTTTGGATGTGAGAAATGTTTTTGAGTTAGAGATGACAAGAACTGGTTATTGAGTGAATGCAAGGAATAAAAGAATGAGAGGAGTCATATATCACCTATGAGCACTGTGTTTTGGGGACAGAAGTTATAGGAATGTTATTAACATTTATTGTTTTATTAGACAGCAGGGGCATACCGGTAACTAGAAATCTCTGGGCCCCCAGCAAAACTTTGGATGGGGCCCTCTCACACTCACCCATCCACTTTCTGCACAGGTAAACTGAACGGAGAACCAATGTTATTCAATTGGCTAGTGCACACTTGAATGCATTTTCCCCATGTATATAAAAACAGATAGCTGTGCAACACTGCGGGCATTTCCTCTATCAATTACATTAACTTCTGTGATAAAACGTGAATGTTTTCACACATACAGACACACATGGGGGTTAATTCACTAAACCGTGATAACTCAAATATCACACCTTATCCAAGATATCACACCTTATCAAAGTTAACATGCCTTATCACAGTAGCATAAAAAACGCTACGAACCTGCAAGGGCTCAAGGCAGGACGAGTGCCATTGCCAAATAGGAGGCATAAGTTCGTAGTGCATAAGGTGTGTTCCCAACCTCAGCTTATTACACTCACTCTGTCCATCTCTGATGGAGCAGAACTAGCTCTGCAGACTTCTCCAGCATCACTACAGTACAGAGCACTTGGGGAGTGGTAGAGAGGTTGGGCATTGTACACAAGTCCCTGCTGCACACTGAATAGGTCTACAAAACTTTGTATGATTCAGTGGCTGAGCAGATATAGTCATTAGAACAATTGTGCAGAAAGCAGAACGTTTTTTTCTCTCTGTGCCCTTAGTGGTCAGTCTCTCAGGACAGGGAAATTAAACTTCTTCCCCCACTGGACCCCCTGTGGCTTCTGGGCCCCCTGCAAATGCATCCCTTGCAGGGTCTATTGTTACGGTCCTGTTAGACATAGAGGTGGACAGAGACGGTGGAAAAATGATTTGTTCTGTTTTATTCATATTAAAGAGAACCCGAGGTGGGTTTGAAGAATATTATCTGCATACAGAGGCTGGATCTGCCTATACAGCCCAGCCTCTGTTGCTATCCCAAACCCCCCTAAGGTCCCCCTGTACTCTGCAATCCCTCATAAATCACAGCCACGCTGCTGACAAACAGCTTGTCAGAGCTGGCTGTGTTTATCTCTATAGTGTCAGTCTGCTGCTCTCCCCGCCTCCTGCAGAACTCCAGTCCCCGCCTGCATCCCTTCCCTCCCTGCTGATTGGAGGGAAGGGACGGGGGCAGGGACCGGAGCTATGCAGGAGGCGGGGGAGCAGCTGAGACTGACACTACAGATGTAAACACAGCCTCACAGCATGGCCGTGATTTATGAGGGATTGCAGAGTGCAGGGGGACCTTAGTGGGGTTTGGGATAGCAACAGAGGCTGGGCTGTATAGGCAGATCCAGCCTCTGTATGCAGATAACATTCTTTAAACACACCTCGGGTTCTCTTTAAGTTTTAAGAAGTGAGAGTTCATGAAAGAGGATATAGCAGTCAAGCAGTCAGGAACACGTGTGAGGAGGGAGAGGCATGTAAGTGGTATTGAAAACCAAATGAGTGGATTAGGTTGCCAAAACAAAGTTGCCAAGTGCATGTAAATGGAAAAAAGGAGGGGGCCAAGGACAGAGTCTTGAAGTACCCCCACTGACAAAGGGTGCAGAAAGGAGGTCTGATCTGAGTTAAAGAATGAGGAAGACCTTCCAGAGAGATAGGAAGATATCCAGGACAGAGCGATGCCCTTTATGCCTACCTACATTTTACCAGACGTTATGTAGTCTTACTGGGGGTTATACACCTTGGGCTTGATTCACTAAACCGTGATAACTCAAATATCACACCTTATCAAAGATAACACACCTTATCAAAGTTAAGATGCCTTATCAGAGTAGCATAGCGAGCACTACAAACTTATGCCTGCTAATTGGCAATGGCACTCATCCTGCCCTGAGCCCCTGCGGGTTCGTAGCACTCACTATGCTACTCTGATAAGGTGTAGGTGCACTATCTGAACACGTAAATGTTACCGATATTTAGTAAATACACCGTATGCATTTCAGCAGCACGTATAGTGTGTGACACACAAGAATGGTAGAAGTGCATAGACAGCCCTTCTACCATTCCCATTATATGCACTGCGCAGCAGTGCAATGCGCTATCACACTGCTGCATGCATCTTTCGGAAATTACCTCACTGACCCATTCACTGTAATGAATGGGATCAGCAGCGAGAAGCAAATGGTGTGCGATCGTACGTGTTGCGTTCCGATTGCACAGCCATGTGTGCTAATTGATCTGAATGAGGCCTAAAACACGTTCTCGCTTAACAAACCATACAGAATCTGGAATAGGTTTTGTACAGTAAATTTACTGTAGGGTTTAGTATCAGCCGCCACATCCAAAGGATAGTTACTCAGACACTCCAATTTTTTTTAAGTATAACAAAATGTAACTCTCTGAAGCAGGTTTGTTAGCTGCAAGGAGCAATATAATACTAAAATGGCAGTTAGCCCATTACACAAACATGAAACTTTGGCATGGAGTAAATTCCAAGAAATGAAAGGAACTGGGCAAGACATAAATATGCCAAGTGCATTTTTCACAGCATGGTTTGTAGACAATAAAAACAAGAGGCAGAGTTCATTCAATCTTTCACAATGCAAATGTGTTAGCGTTGGCAGCTTCAGAGATTGTACAAACAGCTCTCAGCCATCTAGTCCTCTCCTACGACAAAATGTCTGCAATGTGCAATCCTGGTAACCATGCGGGACATTGTTTTTCTGATATTATAACTGGCAGCAAAATAAGTGTTTACGTACACGATAATCATAAAAAATGTTATTAAACCCGTTATAAAACAAAACAGAAAAAAAACCTTTGATGACATTGTTGGTATAATCATTCTTTGATTATGAATGATTATACCAACAATGTCATCAAAGGTTTTTTTTCAGTTTTTTTTTGTTTTTTTTTTACAATAAACTGGACTCCCTATTAAATAAACAGCACTTATCACCAAACAGCATCTTTCCCACATTCTGAGACCAATAACTTTTTGCCAAACACAGTAGGAACTGTTGTTTGCAGATCTAGGCAGACAGCTTTCCATACAACTCAGAGTATCATGGTGTAGATTCCTCTAATAAACTAAGCATGGGCTAGACCCTTTCCCAGGTGCATAGCCTTGGTTTAGCCATCATGGCATTGGGGGTGAGTTATTACCAATAGTTTAAATATTAGTAATATTTCCTCACTTAACACTGAGCTTTATAGCGCTTTAATTAAGTCAAGTATGGAGACAGTCTTTGTAATTCACTAACACCAGAGCTAGATTCGTGCTGTACAAACTATTTTACACATATTTACACTATATATAGGAAAACAGGAAACAACACCTAAACAAAAACCTTTCCACTAGATAGGTGACTAACTATAATTTAAAACTGAAAATCATCTGTACTAGGTGCAAACCTAGTGTATGACCTGAGCAAAACAAAAATTACCAATTTTTTTACAGCACAAAATTCAAATAAGTGTTTGATCAGCACAACACATACATGTGGTCCCCAAAGCAGGACAGCTTAGACTGACCAAATCAGCCTTTCAATTTCACCTGAGCACCTATCTTAGAGAGAACACCAAATCCCAGAGTGGATTTGATAAAATGGCATTGCAGAGAAGGGAAATTTGTGACATGTAACCACCATCTATCACTTCCTCAGACTTATAGTCCAGTTACAGTAATGATCAGGTCCAATCTTCATTCTTCCTGCCAAAGATAGACATCAATAGCACATACATTATGAATGCACCTACCTTCCACTTCTAGCAGGGCAGGCTTCGAAATTGCAGTGCCAAGGCTATTCTTGGCCATACAGCGATAAAGACCAACATCTTCTCTCTGTACTTTTTGAATTCTTAGGTTTCCAGATTCTAAAATGGAGATACGAGTATTTTCCTAAAAAGTTTTAAAGATACATATTTAAAATATTTCCATATTATTATATAAATAATAACAGCTATGAAAGTTAAAAAAAAAATGGTATACCATAAACAACACATTCTCATAGTCACATAAAATAAACTTAAAATAAATATCAAAAGGTAATTTTACACAGTCAACTTCCTTCAACTAGTAAAAACATTAACAGAGTGCAAATCTCACTACTTTTAGATATGGAAGTCTCAGATCAGTTCTCCCTCCATTATGCTTACTAACTTTTGTTCTACGGTGAAGATGGGCTCTCCCTCTGACCTTGTGATGTAGACCAAAGGAACCATGAATATGAATGATGCTCACACTTTTCACTTGGCCATTAGTTTTTATCCTCTATGGAACAGGGCATCTCCTGGTCTCCTCCTCCCTATTGTTCAATTGCTGAGAGAAAGAGAGCATCAACCAGGAGATAACATGCACCAGATAGAATAAATGCCTTATAATGAGTGAGCATCAACAATAATACGGCATAGCCATGATATGTGAGTTCAGCCGTCCTACCTCAAAAACAGGTCAGGCAGGGGGCACCGGGGCAGTAAGAGTAGCTCCCCGGCCATCCCCAAGGACAATGAGCTAAAGGAAGAAAGCTATTGACAATCAATATTTTTATTGGTCATTGAGTGATGGGAAATGCTGGTAAATATTTACTGGTCATGCACATGTTGTACCATGTGCATGCGCAAATAACGGATGCATCAATATAATTTGTCAAGGACTAGAACCTAGGAAATCACTTTCACAAAAGATTGTTCGGAAAAACCATTGTGCATTTGTGTACATTACTTTAATGTTCCCAACTGATCGACTACAACTGATTGACTGAAAATAAGGCCACAGATTGCCTTACACATTAGACCTAATTAGGTTATTTTTGTGGAGACTCTTTGTAGGTACCCAAGTCTTGGACACACCCTATGTGTCCTATACAGAAACCATGTGCGTTCTTCCCAATGTTTCTGTCAGGCAACAGATAATTTTTAGAGTAACAAATATATATCAATTATTACCTTGACTGCATTCTCTCCTTTTACCCAGGAAACGAAAGGCTTTGGGTTTCCCAACGTATTGCACGGAAGAACAGCTTTAACACCTTCAATAAGTTTTACATTCACCGGTGCACGAGTGATTTTTGGCTCTAAAAACGAGAAAAGTATATTGAAAGACAGGTATTTGTTAACTACAAACAAAATTCTTGCGCTCCTGGTCCCAAGTTGTCACAAATAGCTGATTTCTCTACAGGTGTATACACTGCGACGCTCCGTGGTGGGGTTTGTTGCACAATGATCACTAGAAAAGAGTGGAGCGCGCCATAGTGTATTACATCAAAGGATGGACATTTATTGCACTTACAAGTTATACTCACAATGTTCAAAATTCAATTGAGCGTGTCAGCGGGCAGCCAGCCGCTATGGATCAGTGGAGGATAACGCGCTGTGGCCGGCAGCGCGGGTCCCGATGGTCTGGGCTCCGTCTCACTGGTGATGGGCGTGGCTTCGTCCCTCAGCACGCGTACGACGTCATTACGCGTTTCGGCGCTCTGCGCCTTCGTCAGATGACGTCGTATGCTACAAGGCGCAGGGTTATAGGCTTCCCCCAAAAGTTGCCATAGCAACCTGGGGAAGCCATAGAAAACTTTATTAAAACATGATTAAAATGCACAATACACGCATACTAATAGTCCTTTCATGGGGACTTGCGTGTATTAATGAGACAGCGCGTCATCCTCCATGATCTCACATGGGAATTAGCACATAAATGTATTTCCTTAAAGAGGAACAACACGGTGAAATCTGCGGCTGGTATTTAGTAGATGACACATATGGGATAAATACATTATAGACAGAAATAAATACTCCACATATGTATATACATATCCTAAAAGTTGTTAAAACATACATAACACTACAAAGTGGAACATAAAATCAACAACAGCCGGAGTTGAAATTAAAATTGTCAAATAAAAAATAAAAAATAAAAAATAGGTGTAAATATAAATACCGTGAATGCTTTAAATGCTAGGCGAGAATTATAACAATTCATCAATAGAATGAGGCACAAATGATGCACCACACATGGGCTTCTACTTTTAGCCCATGGACCGGTTCCCTAAGTCCAAATCTGGTTTGTTAACTGATGTTGATACTAAAGAGCCTTAACCAATTCCAGTGAAATATTACCAGTGTGTTGCAAATTCATATTTTTGACCTTTCCCCTTTTAAGTTATCGAGAAAGGGTCTATTAGCAACTCTGTTCTACTATTGGTAAACATTCACAGATCCTCCTGCCATGTTTGAGTGAGGCCACTCTGCATCAGTACAGCCATGCCGGCACAGAAAGCCAAGTATACAAGCAGCTTCTCCCTAGTGTGCAGGCATGGCCATATGCAGGCAGTACATGGTGATACATGAAGAGGAGCACATGTGCAACCTTCAAGAGGGTCCTGGGCAGCAGCGGTGGTCTGGAGGAGGATGTGGGAAGCCTCTGGAGTATCTTCTTAGGTATCTATTTTTTATCCTGTCTCGGGTTCTCTTTGAGTGCTAGTTCATAGTAATAAATGTGGCCTATTTATGGGTCTTTCCACTACAGCAGTAAAACTACGGTAAGCACATTTATGCCTACAAAATTGCCAGTCAAAAATGAAATGTGTGTTTGAAATGTTTTATATGTTGCTAAGGAAAAAAAAGAAATGTTGTATTACAAATCATAAAACAGAAATAAATAAAACAAATGCAGAGAAGCGCACCATGCATACTGGCTCTACATACTCTGGCACTCTTATTGACCTGAGGAAGCGGGCTTAGACCCGTGAAATGCATTTCCTGTGCAAAAATAAAATTCTCTTTTTTTTCCTATGAGAGTGTCCTTATAGAGGTAAGCCACCTCATTTATCGTTTTTACTTTTGTTTTTAACTCAGTTTTATAAACCCCTGGGCACTTCTTCCTCATTGAGCTTAGTCACCCCCCCCCCCACACCTGTTGTGGGTGGGGTTCAAAAACAGACCATGTTTGAAGCCGTTATTGTCTTTTAAAGAAGAAGCGACCACCACCAGTCCCACTCTGAGACACCTCGAGTGGAGATGGGTTCATTATCTCCACCTGCTTCCTGTGGTCGGTTGCCCCCGGCAACCCACCTTTGTGAGTAGCCTTTTTATCATTATATTGTTTTCAGTGTTACTGACATACTACACCATTTGGGCTCCCGATTTTTGTTTTGTCTCTTCTTTCCAGGGTGTCCCGACACCCCATCCACTGTGTATTGCTGAAAGGTTTGTCGACTAGTGGCCACATTGAGAACCTTTTAAGTAAATCTAGGACAGGTGTGTAGGCATCAGTTAACACATCCAAAGAGCTTTAAGCTGGCCATACACTGGCCCGATTTGCCGCCGTTTCGACAGCAGATTCGATCACTGGGATCGAATCTGCTGCCAATCGTTTGCGCTAAACGCACCCGCCGATCCGATTTTCTCTCAAAATCGTATCGGTCCGCCAATCGCACCGTGCGGGAAATTACCATCGATCGCCCGCGGGTAGGGAGCACGTCGCTAGCGGCGGCCGATCCGATACAATTATACATTACCTGTGCTGGCTCCCGGGCATCTTCTCCACGCTGCACCGCTCTGTTCCTGATTCCATCCCAGCGTACATTAACTTCCTGTGTCACTCCAGTGACCAGGAAGTTCAACTAGAGGGCGCTCTATTTGAACTTTCTGGTCACGGAGTGACACAGTGTACGCTGGGATGCGGTGCGGGGTGCAGCGCGGAGAAGAGGACCCGGAGCCAGCTTCAGGTAATGTATACGGGGGGGGGGGGGGAAGGGACCGAGAGTGTCCTTATAGAGGTAAGCCACCTCATTTATCGTTTTTACTTTTGTTTTTAACTCAGTTTTATAAACCCCTGGGCACTTCTTCCTCATTGAGCTTAGTCACCCCCCCCCCCACACCTGTTGTGGGTGGGGTTCAAAAACAGACCATGTTTGAAGCCGTTATTGTCTTTTAAAGAACAAGCGACCACCACCAGTCCCACTCTGAGACACCTCGAGTGGAGATGGGTTCATTATCTCCACCTGCTTCCTGTGGTCGGTTGCCCCCGGCAACCCACCTTTGTGAGTAGCCTTTTTATCATTATATTGTTTTCAGTGTTACTGACATACTACACCATTTGGGCTCCCGATTTTTGTTTTGTCTCTTCTTTCCAGGGTGTCCCGACACCCCATCCACTGTGTATTGCTGAAAGGTTTGTCGACTAGTGGCCACATTGAGAACCTTTTAAGTAAATCTAGGACAGGTGTGTAGGCATCAGTTAACACATCCAAAGAGCTTTAAGCTGGCCATACACTGGCCCGATTTGCCGCCGTTTCGACAGCAGATTCGATCACTGGGATCGAATCTGCTGCCAATCGTTTGCGCTAAACGCACCCGCCGATCCGATTTTCTCTCAAAATCGTATCGGTCCGCCAATCGCACCGTGCGGGAAATTACCATCGATCGCCCGCGGGTAGGGAGCACGTCGCTAGCGGCGGCCGATCCGATACAATTATACATTACCTGTGCTGGCTCCCGGGCATCTTCTCCACGCTGCACCGCTCTGTTCCTGATTCCATCCCAGCGTACATTAACTTCCTGTGTCACTCCAGTGACCAGGAAGTTCAACTAGAGGGCGCTCTATTTGAACTTTCTGGTCACGGAGTGACACAGTGTACGCTGGGATGCGGTGCGGGGTGCAGCGCGGAGAAGAGGACCCGGAGCCAGCTTCAGGTAATGTATACGGGGGGGGGGGGGGAAGGGACCGGCGGCAGAAGCAGCTCAACAGATTGTGATCGGTTTCAGGTTGAAATCGATTCACAATCTGTTTGCAGTAAAGGCAGCCATACGATCCCTCTCTGATCAGATTCGATCAGATAGGGATCTGTCAGTTGGTCGATCTAATGGCAAATCGACCAACTGAGACTTAAAGAGGCACTGTAGGGAAATATAGTAGAATGCAGTAAATTATTCAGAATACCCACTAGTAGTGTAATTTTCCTGGTTTCAACATCACAAATACATCCTATATTTACACATACTTGTATAATTGCATGCAACCCTGCCCTCCCAGTGATGCTTGGCCTAAGCTGATTAGATATGCAGAATATCCCCCAAGCATTCTGGGAGACCTGGTTTATTTTCTTAGCCATTGAGGACCAGAGTGTTAAACCCCCCTAAAGACCAGTCCCTTTTATGTTTAGATAGTATTTAAAAAGGAGCGCTGGACATAAACCAATGTCAACTTATATTGCTGGTATCAATTTTATTCTCAAAGCACCAATACACTTTAATACGATGATAATAAACAACTCACTCACTCAAACCATCCACACATGTGTAGGGACCACCTGATGCCAGATAAAAATGTTGCATAAAAACGCTAGAAAATCAAAAATACATATCTCATCAATAACTGTAAAAAATGTTTGTTTTTTTGTAGGCCCGCCTTCCCTCCCTTCGCTCGCCAATCCCCATGATCAGCTGTCATAGGCTTTGGCCTATGACAGCCAATCACTTCCCTGCCTCTGGAGGGGACAGCCATGTAACACGGCTGTCCCCAGTACAGTGCTTTCCTAGATCGCAGCGTTGTACAGGGTAATTAGACAGCAGTTTTGACGTCTAACAGTCTCCTAGCATCAGCGATCTCCTGCAAAACAGGACAACCAGCGTTAGGCGGTCCTGAGGCTGCCATCGTGGCCACGCTCATTGGCGTGACGCAGACGGCTAGTGGTTAAAGAGAATCTGAAGTGAAAATAAACTTATGATATAATGATTTGTATGTGTATTATTGCTAATAAATAAAACAGCACAGATATGAGTCTCATATTGTTTCCAGTACAGGGAGAATTAAGAAACTGCAGTTGTTATCTATGCAATGGAGCTTCTGTGAGCTCTGCGACTTTATGAAGTAGTAGACAGCACTGTCTTTTGAAGCACTTATCTCAACTGTCTCTCATTGTTTCTTCTTTGTTTATGGTTTTCCTGCAGAGAAAAGTTCAAAGGGTCACTAGCCTGCTCTGTGAAATCATTTAAAATGCTGAGTGTATTGTGGACCAAGATATAGAAGGGTCGGCACCACCAAGTAGTAGTTATAGCTCTTTATTCAGCAGTAACAGACGCTGTTTCGGGCTAAACAGCCCTTTATCAAACCGTGAGCGGTTTGATAAAGGGCTGTTTAGCCCGAAACAGCGTCTGTTACTGCTGAATAAAGAGCTATAACTACTACTTGGTGGTGCCGACCCTTCTATATCTTGGATTACAGTGGTCCCAAGAGACACTGGGACAGGGTCGTGGCACACCTCAGCGTTCCAAGGTGCTCCTCACTTCACCTTTTTGAGTGTATTGTGGAAACTGCAATTATTAGAGAATGTTGCAATGTTATAAAAAAAAGCTATATAACTGAAAATAAAAATATGAGACTAATTTATTTGCTACTAATGTTCTATTAATTATCCATACTACATAACCAATTCATTATATCAGGAGTTTTTTTTCAAGTCAGTGTCACTTTAAATATTTTGCAGTGATCACCTGACAGGACTAAAGCTGTCACCACCTGTGATAAATTGCAGAATGTTGGGGTGAAGATAGATTTAACAATGGGTAAACACTGACTAAATCATTTTAAAAATGAATATTAAAAAAAAAAGTCAATTGTATTAATTACTTTATTTTCACTACAGTTCCTCTTTAAGATATTTATTAAACAGGTCCTAGACATTACTTTAAAGTCTGAGCATTTAGTAACCACTGAACTTGATAATAGTTAACATACAAAGAGTAATGCTTGGTGAAATTTGCCTTCTTAAAACAGAAGGAAACTTGCAATAATTCAGTTATAAGTGAACATTTGTGGTTACCCACAATGCACCACTACTGAATATGCAAATTATCTCTTTTCACCTCTGTAAGCCAGACTAGCATCCAGAACTGCTGGTGTATAGGAAGCCTATAGCTTTAAATATTACACAGCCACATCAACCCCTCATGTAGACAGGCTGTTTTGGACTGTTGGTCCTCGTCAGTACATGGCAAGGATTAATATGGCTGTATGGGATAGGGCTTGGACCAGTACAACAGAGTAACCAAGCAGCTCGGGGTGACCCAAACCACCACCAATAATTTGCATATTCAGTAGTGGTGCTGGTGCATTGTGGGTAACCCCAAATGTTCACTTATAGCTGATTTATTGCAAGTATCCTTCTTTTTTAATATGGCAAATTTCACCAAGCATTGCTTATTAGTAGGAGGGCTTTTTGTTTAGTTTTTTTATCCCCCTATACATTCCTAATGGTTTGGGTCACCCCAAGCTGCTTGGTTACTCTTGTCATACAATGAGTAGCTGCTTTATGCTAAAACTCAGGCGTACCTGAGCCCAATAACACAGTTGTGTCCACTTTTCAGCAACACATAAGTGTTACAGATGTTGAGAAGCGGACAGACATGGACACAACACAATTGCTTTAGTGGGCTCAGGCACTAACTGTACTGTAGGTTTACAAACAATTTTTACTGTGATATGGCACTGAAACATTTTCCACAGCACTTTAAAGAGTAAATTGAATCATTTATGACACTACTGTTTCTCAGAGTGGCTCAACTTATAAATTCTGTGCCAGAGTCAGTGTCACTGTCTTTTCTGCCAGGTGAACATCCTGCTAGTCGCTTGGCCCCATGGTGCTTTTGGGGCTCAAGTATCGGTAATTGCACTGACAGGTTGTCATTTGACAAAGATTAATAATACTAACATATAATCAGATGATCCTATAAAGCTCACAATGCATTACTGAAATATATCTGAGGGATGCAATGAAAAGAGAATCATACTTCAAATCTTAAAGAGGAGCAGAAAAAATATGACAGAACTGTGAACTGTTTTTTCCAGAGAGAACAACACCCGGCACAACATCATTGTATTACTACACTTACTCATTTTCACTTGTAAAGCCCCGCAGCTTTCGGCTGGGTCTCCTACACCATTTTTGGCCACACAGCAGTACACACCATCATCGCCTTCTTCCACGCTAAGAATGGTCAGGAGTTGTCCATTTTCTCGAATGCTGTAACGTGTGTCAAACAACCTGTGGACAGAACATTGACTTTACCATTTTATTTTGTGTGTCTAGCACAAGAAATACACACAGAGCCATGATTAATTGCAACCCTTCAGCTTAATATGCCTGTTTTGACTGCAGTCGCTGGACGGGATGCATCCTGCTGGGCAGTGATGAAGAGAGAGCACACCAGAAGCCACGGCTGGTTTTATTTAACCCCCTTGGCGTTATGATTCTTTCAGGGTCTAAAAGCAGTGCAATTTTTTTGCACCCTTTCAGGCCCTAAAACCTTGAAAAAATCATGCTGCTAGAGAGATCTGCAGCAGTCTCACCTCCCTGGCTCCAGTGCTGCAGTTATGCCTCCATCCTCCAGGTGGCGCTGCAACTCTAAAGTGAAATTGCAGCGATCTCACCAGAAGGAAACAGAGCCCCGGAGGAGAGGAAGAAGAATGGCGGCCAACGTTGGGATCCCTGGGAGCTATGTACAAACGCCCGCTGCACGCTATACTCTGCACACAGCCTCCGGCAGCTACCCCCGAGCAGAGGTCGGGATTACCGCTCTTAGCTGTGGTTTTCCGCCTCGACCCTAGCTCGGGGTTACCGCCAAGGAGGTTACATAAATAGGGAAATGTGCACATTTTGCATTTCAACACTGGGGTGCACTACCAGGCCACCGAGTCAACAAGTGCCATTGATGAAACTAATGCTGGGAATACACGATGTGATTTTTCAGTCAATTTACTGTCCGATCTTATTTTCGATATATATTATCTTTTCTTATCAATTTCCATTCACTTCTATGAGAAATCGATAAGAAAAAACGATACAAATAAGATCGGACATGTCAGAAATTATCTATCAAACCACCACGTCCTGGTGTGCAAAAATCAATAAATTGTCAGTTCTGGGCATGTTTTGCTTCCCCTATCCAGCCTTAAAAGGTAACCCCCATGTTAAAACCATGTGGGCTGGTATTGGTCAGGGAGCAGCGCCACACGCTTGTTCGCTCTGCTTTCCTCATCACCCAAACTGCATAGTGGGTAATAAGTCTTCAAAGGTAGGGATAGTAAAAATATAAAAATATGGAATAAAATCATTATTGAAGGTTTCAGAGCTGTTGAGAAATTGTTCAAAAAATACACAACATTTAACAGTAAGGTGAAACAGTCAGCAGTTGCTAGCTATCTAACTACAGTCTTTTATGAATGTGTATCAGTAGTCTCAGCATAGCACAGACAGCTGCGGATGCAAGGCAAAGACATGGTTATGCGGGAAACTGCATGTAATGAAGGTTTACCTTGTTATCAAAACATAATGACAATTGTCTAAAGGCTGTTAACATGTATAGCGGGAGTGTTCTGTTGGTGAACATGTGCTGGGCTTTATTGTGTACATGGATTGTATACTAAATGGGGACCGAGGATTGCTGTACTAGCCAGACTCTAAATAATGTAAACCTTGCGGCTGTTTTTGATCACAGTCAACTTCTCAAACTGTTTCAGCCCCCAGTTTTGAATTTTGACTTTTATTAGGGTTGATCTATTACAGTAATTCGATGTGCTTGTTTTAGGTGATGATAGAACTCTTATCTATATCTATATAATATTATATATATTATATCTATATATAATTCATTAAAGCATTTTTACGTGAAGCTAGTTTTTAAGTTTTTAAGTCAGATCTATCAAGTAACCCCAGGAAACATATACATGGTAATGGATAGGCATTATTGAGAACAACAGGTTAAGTCTTATTTTGACTGAACTCTTTTTACTTCTGTAATGAAAATAAAGTAATGGATAAAATTGCTTATTTTTTGCAACATTCATTTATAAATTATTTAGCCAGTGTTTGAGCATTATAAAACCTTATCTCACATTTTACGTTAAAGAGAACCCGAGGTGGGTTGTAAGAATGCTATTAGGACACAGAGGCTGGCTCTGCATACAATGACCAGCCTCTGTTACTATACTGTGCCCCCAAAGACCCTACCCCCCGCGCTCTGCTGTCCCTCTTTTTTGGATCTTTTACTGCATTCTACTACAGTATATGTCACTACAGTGTCTCTATGATTCTCCTCCACTTGTTTTCTTGCTTCTCTCATTCCTTCTCATAAAACATAATTAAGCATTGTAACAATGTCTTGCCGTACTTGTTAAACTTGTTAATACGTTCTTGGAAGTTAATGTTCCTTAAAGGATGTTGGAGAAATACCAAACACTGTAAGTCAATAGCTATTACCATTATTACATTAGCACTAATATAACTTTGTAATGTAACCAGTAATATTAAAAATGCAGGGTCGCTGCACACCGCTCCTGTGTTGTTGTTTTTTACCACAAAGTGCACCTGGCTTGGTGAGGTTACTGCGTCTCTGGTGGGTTTAGTATCTATTTCATCTGCTTAGCTGTTTTAGCAGAGGGTTTAGTAACACATGTGATGTTTGATCCAAGCGGGTATCAGTAAAATATGAAGGGACATCTTTACATTTACACACATCCCTCAGCAACTGGTGATATGGACAATTCTGCTAAACTGTTTAGACAAGCAGAAGGTGAGCAAACGGAAAATGTTATGCTTAACTGTTCTGTGCAAGCAAAATTTAGATAAACTCATTGGAAACACATCTACGTGCTGACAACTGCCAAAAATGTGTTTGATGAACTTATTTCATTTTTTTCTCTTTTCTATTCTAGGAAAAGCCTCGAGAACATGCCACTGGGATCCTGTAGATTCTGTCCCGTAGCTTGGATAGAATAGAAATCCTCTCTATAAGTTATACTACAAAAGTGCTGTATATAAACAGCACAGGTAATTCATTGTGTAGAGGGCATCACCGTGCAACTGCATTCAAGTAACAAATGAACTGTCCACACTAGCCATGGTATATCCCATCCTACTTTCTGCAATTATTTTGCTTTATTGAAATAGACCAAATTCCATTCGAAACAGCTTATGAATATGCATGGGAAGAGTAAAGGGAACACTGCTGCTATCAGCTTTAAAGGACCACAATGGCAAAATATTTATACATTCTGTTACACTATAGTCATACATGTGATAGCAGTACAATGATACATAGCAGCAGAATGAAATCCTCAGTGTAGTTTGTGTCAAAAGCCACTCATAAATGCCACTTTTTAGTTGCTAGTCAATCTACTATGAAAGCTTTTCATTATTCAAAACCCATGTATCTAGAAACCTATTCAGTCAGCAATAAAAATGTGCAATAGTAATATCAATGATCATCAAGACTGGACTTATACTTTTTGTGCCCCTAGGTGAAGTATGTTGAGTCTCTCCTTTCTTGTGCAGCAGCGCCCCTTCCATTTCACGTGCAGCCCCTAATACCATGTGTTTCATTCATGTACAGTAGGCCCTCTCTATCATGAACAGATCCCTTGAACATCAGTTTCCCTTTTTTATGTGTTGCTCCCCATTTCAGCCTCCGCTTTTATATGTAGCAACCTCTTTTTTTGCCAGACCGCATGCAAGGATGAGGGCAGGGGGACAGGTGTGTGCACGCATGTTGCAGGTGTGTACATGTCACGGGTGTATGCGTTGCGGGCTTGCGCATCACAGCCTTGTGCATGCATGTGCGCTGACCGTGCAGACGTTGCTGCAGCAGTGGGGCGGGTGTGTGGTTGTGGCGTAAGAGGCGTAGCGACTGAGATTACCATCCCCTAGCTGACAGACTATCACAAGCAATGTATGCAGAACTATGCTAGCAATTGCATGTAAAGGTATCAGAACTGCTTGGCTGCAGTACCTTGCAGCCAGCAGTACATGCTGCAGAAGCGATCATGACAATTAGGTAGCCAGAGATAGTATCTCAGAGATACCCTCAGTATTAAGTAGCTAGTGGTGCCCCGACTGAATGGAGATCTAGTCTGTGGAATGCAGAGAGCTGGGTGAGTAACCACTCATATACATTCTCATTAGGACTCTGCATAGGGAAGATGGGAGGGATTCACTTGAGGAGTGGAGTGATCCGCCTTTTCATCATCAGGCGCCTGTAGGCAAATCCGGCCCTGCACAGAGGGGAACAGGGATCAGAGGTGGTACAGAGGGACACAGTGGAGGCAGAAGCACACAGTGAACGCACTTAGGGGAGGTGCCACAGATGGAGATACTGAGGGAATGGGGACAGAGGTGACACAGTGGAGGGCAGAGATAGCACAGAGGGGGACAGAGATCAGAGGTGGTACAGAGGGACACAACGGAAGCAGAGGTACACAGTGAAGGCACTTAGGGGAGGTGCCACAGATGGAGATACTGAGGGAATGGGGACAGAGGTGACACAGTGGGGGGCAGAGGTAGCACAGAGGGGGACAGGGATCAGAGGTGGTACAGAAGGACACAGTGGAGGCAGAGGTAAACAGTGAAGGCACTTAGGGGAGGTGCCACAGATGGAGACACTGAGGGAATGGGGACAAAGGTGACACAGTGGGATGCAGAGGTGGCACAGCGGGGGACAATGAAGGCAGAGGGAAATAGAGGTGACATAGAGGAGGACCATGGAAGTACAGGAGGTACAGAGGACAGAGATGGCACAGTGTTCCGACTTAAGAAAGAATTCAGATTGAGAACGTACCTACCATCCCTATCTCGTTCGTTAACCAGGGACTACCTTTTCTTTACACAATTAGTTTAAAAAGTGCTAATGCAGTGTTTCTTTCTATCCTGGAATCAGATTGTCTATAATTGTATTCCCAGCACAATGAAGTGGAGCCAAATCTCAGGTTTACGCCAGTAGAATATTTTCTGTTTCAATCACTACAAATCACTGCAAAATGTTATGAAATGAGACATTAAGAGCTCAGTATTTCCAGGATCATCTGAAGTATGACCCATGACAGATCTGTAGTAAATTACTAACGCATTATGTTGCTGAATGCAGGCTTTCAGCTAGTCTTTGCCAAATGTTCATCCACTGTATAAATAGTACAGCGGCTGTTTACATAATCCCAAGCACTCATACCTATTGTTGGGGTACTTTTAAATAGAATATCTGTCACTGAATAGATGGCCCTTATCACAAAACAGTTACCCTGTTTGAAAATGTTGCCATATACTTGACAACAATATGAGGTGTCCCAGAGAGGGATGCCATATTTTACGAATATTAAATTGAATTTAATTCAAGACTGTATTCTTATTTTTGTAAAACAAGTGATTTAGAAAAGTGAAGATGTAATCCAATTGGAACTCTGTATACACGGTTATATTTATAAGTTGCCATGGTGATACTTCTAAGTAAGTTTGTCAGAAAGTTATGTGTAAGGCACATCTGTCATCTATCTTCTAAAATCTAGAACATTGCAAAGCAGTAGTGCAAGTTACATCTACAGCAAAGCCTCCTACACATGTACGAGAACTATTGTCCACAGGAATCGAGACAGTTTGAGTCTTACGGCCATATCCTTTTACACAACCTGCCAGCAATAAGTGCTGGTGAGCTCTTAAGTTAGATGGGAGCATCGCCTAATCAAATTAAATTTAACACATCCCCCTCTCCCCTCCTTTATTAAGGAGACTCCCAGAGCTCCCCGTCAGGTCATCCGCACATCGCCAAAGCCCCCATAGCTGAGGCTGGCACCTCTGGCCAATTTACCTGCATCTCCACCGAACACCTGCCACCCCTCGCTGCAAGTTCCTTTATTAGAATACTTGCAGAGCCCCGGCAAAGCGTCTTTGAAGCTCCTGCTGGGGATCCCCCTGGCAATGCATCCTTGAAGCTCCCGCCTTGGCTCACTTCTGCAGCATGTACTGCTGGCTGCAGTTTTACTGTAGACAAGCAGTTTTTGATTTCTTTGCGTGCATTTGCTCGCATAGTTTTGCTTGCGCTCACACTGAGTGTTGATTCCATCTGCAGTCACTCTGAAGTTGATGACAGTTTAAGATGCTCTTCTGAAAGCAAACATTGTCTGTTGCAGTGGGGCTGCAATTCCTTTCTTGCAGGCTGCATAGCTTTGTCTGCCCTTTCCTGCTGTCAGCCTGATTATCATTCACCTGTGTGGGAATCTGCATGTCTGCTCCCATTGGATGACCTCAGTATAAAGGACTGCTTCCATGCAGTGCTCCATGGGCTACCATAGTTCCAGCATAAGCCTGTCTTGCTGCTACTTTGGCCCCAGACCGTGTTCATAGTTCTAATGTTAATTCATGTGGACTGCACTGATCTCCTGCGTAGGAGTCAGTGAGTCCTCCTAGTCCTGCTCCTGTTTATCAGTACTTGTTACTTTGCTGGTCTTGCATCATATATTGGTTCATCGCCGATATATACGCATACCAGCGCGTTTGTTATTTTCCTTGTATTCGTGTTACGTTAATACATCAGTGTCGCTGATATATACGTACTCGAACTGTTTATATCCTGTGTTCAGTCAGTCAGTTTCTAGCACATTTTGGTAAGTTGCGCGTATCGTGATCACCCGTGCTTAGTTAGTGCTTCCTAGTCCTGTTCCTGTTACCTTGCGTGGATTGCGCTCACTTCTGCGAAGAAGTAGCGAATCCTTCCTAGTCCTGTTCCTGTTACCTTGCATGTATTGCGCTCACTTCTGCGTAGAAGTAGCGAATCCTTCTGAGTCCTGTTCCCTGTATTGCTCCAGTTCCTAGCCAGTGTTCCTTGCTTATGTTATATATCGGTTTATCGCTGATATATACATATATTAGTCAGTCATTGCAGTTTGATTGATAGCTGTAATTATAATACGCTAGGAATAACATATTCATTGTATATTAAGTATTGTTTGTGGTTGCTCGAATCTATGCCTGCTCTGGGCGCCACATCTCCTACGGGAGTCAGCCCGCTCCTCCACTACAACTGGGGATATCCTGGTTCCTTGTGCTTGCGTGTGTGTCTCCTTCACTTCAGGTTATGCATGTCGTGCTGACTGTGGAGAATATACCACGGAGCGTAAAATTATGGTAGCCCCTGTACAAATCCCCATTGTGGAGGGGATTTCCAGCAAAGATGACACTATTAATTATGGCTCCCTGTCTTTTAAAATATTTGAAAAGCTTGGCCCTGAAATTGCAGACAAATTTATACCAGAACTGGTTAGATTTTTGGCAAAACCAAATTTTTGGAATTCTGCAATTCCTACCTGGGCTGATCAGATTGTCTGCACTGTTTTTAAGGGCAAACTTTTTGATTGGGCAGTTGATGTCCTGGATCAGATTCATTTCAAACAAAAGCCTCTGGAATTCATAGCTTTTGTGATTCACAACTGGTTACACATAGATCCATTGCCTTATCTTTTTAATGAGATCCTGGCAGCTTGTCAGTCAGCTGTTCCTTCAACTTCTTGCAAAAATAATCAGCAAGCAGATAGCTGCACTGATAACTTTCCTTCATCTTTGAATAAATCACCTAGGGCAACAAGGTCTAAAGCCAAACGTAAACCTTTTTAAAAAACGTTTACAATCAGCAGTCGTTATCCATAGCGACTGCGCATCAGACCTGTAATGAGACTCTGCCATTAGTAGATAATGAAATTCAGTTACCATTCATGGGAGTTAAATGGACTTATGAAACTACTAATGAACTTCCATCGCTAGCCAGGGAGAATAAAGATTCTTGTTTAAATGAATTGTCTGAATATGATTATGAAGACATATTACAGAGTATTGAACAGATCAACTTATTTGTGCAGCAAGGGAAATTTGCATATACTACAGTTCAACACTTGTTACAGGTCTTGGAGATTTTTAGGAATAAGAAATCTGCCAATCGCCTGCTAAATAACCCAATACATGTTCCTGCCACAACTACTCCTGTAAACTGTGTTCAGCCCTGAGTGTTCAGCTGTTAAGTGTGCATGGGATCCTCCATTTGAGAAATGGGAGATTGAAGCTCTGGTCTGTGAATTGGAGAGTGATTCACATTCATTCTGTCATTTTTTCAGTGCTAAAAGTGAAGCAGTATTGAATGCATGCATTAAGTCTGCTTATAATTTAATACAAACTGGTGTGTGTGTGGATATGACTTTGTGGCTCCATTGATCGATGTGTGGGAAATGATTTTGGATGATTTTTATGCGATTCAATCAGTTGATACCAGGGAAAGCACACTGTCAGTTGGAGATTGTTCCACTTCTTCAGTTCCTGAGGCTCCTCAATCCAGTCTGGTGACCTCAGAACCTCTGTCTCTGAGTTATTCAGTTTCACAATTGAACTTGACTCCAGATTTGCAAATTTGGCATTCTGACCCGCCTGCTTCAGCACCTTTGGCTAATTCAGCGAATGATTCAGAGCTCATGTTATGTGAAATTGAAGTTCCTGAATCCCTGCCTTGTCTAGTAAATGTTCCTGTAATTCCACCCTGTACCATGGATAACTCAGTGTTACTTCCCAGTAAGATAGAAGCTACTGATAATTCCTTAACCTTGCCCTGCACAAATTTCTCAGCAGAGGATCCAGAGGTCCTGCTGACTTCTGAGTCCAGTTTAGCCAGTACTCATGAATCTTGTTTCAGTGAAACAGAAATTAGAGAATCATTGCCTGCCTCAGCAAACACTTCTGTAGAATTTACCTGTGTTGATAAAGCTCAATTCCTGTCTGATCCAGCAGATACCAATTGATGCACTACATCAGTTCCTGAGTCTCAGCAATCATGTTTGGTAGCCTTAGAACCCCAGCATCTGAATTTTCCAATTTCACAGTTGAAAAACAATTATTCAGAGTCACAAGCCCTGTGTCCTCATCTTCCTGTAAATTCGCCCTGTACCATGAATTATTAAGTTCTTTCCAGTGAAACTCAGGTCATAGAATCATTATGCTGTCCACCAGGTGCTTCCATGGTTCTGCCCTGCAATATGGACTGTTCAGTGATCCTGTCCAGTGAAGCTAAAATTACAAAGTCTTATGCTTCACTCAGTATTGTAGATGCTTCAAGATCTCGAGCAGAAGACTCAGAGGAACTGCTTACTTCAGTTGGTGTTGAAGTAATATTCACTTGTTTAGCACCTGTTTTGGAATTACAGTCTACTCTAGTAAAACTTGATGAACATCTGCCCAGTGAAGCAGAAGCCATTGAAACATTGTCTTTGTCAGCAAGCGTTTTTGATACCTTGCCCTATACACAGTCTGATTTAGCTAATGATGTTGAGTCCCTCTCTGATATTACTGTAGTCAGGGAACTTCAGCCCTGTCCTCTGAATGTTTCAGAAGTCTTGCCCTGTAACATGGATGATTCTGATTCTCTGGAAAGGGTAATAGAAATCTCAGAATTTCAGTCCGGTTTGATGAGTGTTCCTGAAACCCAGCCCTGTATCCTGAAAAATTCTGGTTCTCTGGCCGGTGTGGCAGAAGTTCCAGAATCCCCTTCCTGTCCAGTGAGTTCCTCAGTTTTGCCTAGTTCAGTGGGGGTTGCTGTAATACTGACTTGTTTTGCAGCCCTTCATGAGCTCCAATCCAGTGTATTAGATGGGTCTCTGTCCAGTCCAGAAGAAGCTATGAAAACCCTGCCTAGTTCGGTGCATACATAGATTTGTTCTGTCTTGTAAATTCCCCTGAACATGATTTGTTAATAACCTTGCTAGAATCAGCGACATCTAAGTCTGATCCTGCATTCTTTAGTGAGAATCCAGTTAACTGTGAAGTCTAGTCATGATGATTTTTTTTTGCCCAGTCCTGGTTTCGGTCCTATCTTGACTGACTCTGAGGTCCGCAGTTCCTTGACATGCCCAGGGGTTTATCTTGTGCCAGTGTGCCCAGATGTGCTTCGTGTGCCAGAATGCCCAAGTGTGTCTAATGTGTTAGCGTGCTCAGATGCTTCCCTAGTGGAGACATGTTCTGATATTGCCAGTTTGCCTGCATGCCCAGAGATGGTTCTGGTCCCTGAAAGCCCTGATCTTGATGTTTGTCCTTGTAACCCTGACTCTGCAATTGCCCTGAGTTCCATAGGGGTTCTTGATAGTTCTCCATGTGAGCCTAAGGGGCATTCTAACCTTTTGGGATCTCTATGGAACTTCAAAGTGTTCTGGGAGATCTCTGTGGAAACTTGTCCTGGTACCTTGGACTAGTTCAACAGTGGGTATTGTGTTGGTAAAGACAGTTCCGGTGGGCATTGCAAAGGCTTTGGAATTTTTGGACAGTCCCTGGAAGGCAGTGGGTATCGCTCAGAGAGTTTCGGGGGGCTTTTTTCTGGAAGTCGCGGTTCTGATGGGTATCACACTGAGGCTTGTAGTGCTGATGGGCATGGTTCTGTAGGTTCTGGTTCTGATAGGTCCAGTCTTGTGGTGACTGATTCTGTAATTTGGTCTTGTCGGGCTGTCCTGGCCATCATGAATTATGAGTCAGATTGTTTTACTGGGAATGTCAGTTTTGAAAGGCGTCTAGTATCCGCCTTTAAAGGGATACTGTAGGGGGGTCGGGGGAAAATGAGTTGAACTTACCCGGGGTTTCTAATGGTCCCCTGCAAGCATCCTGTGCCAACGCAGCCACTCACCGATGCTCCGGCCCCGCCTCCGGTTCACTTCTGGAATTTCAGACTTTAAAGTCTGAAAACCACTGCGCCTGCATTGCCGTGTCCTCGATCCCGCTGATGTCATCAAGAGCGCACAGCGCAGGCCCAGTATGGTCTGTGTCTGCGCAGTACACTCCTGGTGACATCAGCGGGAGCGAGGACACGGGCGTGCAGGCGCAGTGGTTTTCTGACTTTAAAGTCAGAAATTCCAGAAGTGAACTGGAGGCGGGGCCGGAGCATCGGTGAGTGGCTGCGCCAACACAGGATGTTTGCGGGGGACCATTAGAAGACCCGGGTAAGTTCAGCTCATTTTCCCCCGACCCCCCTACAGTATCCCTTTAAGTGTGTGTGTGTGTGTGTGGGGGGGGGTACTGTTATTATCACTTCGGCAGCATGTACTGCTGGCTGCAGTTTGACTGTAGACAAGCAGTTTTTGATTTCTTTGCGTGCATTTGCTCGCATAGTTTTGCTTGCGCTCACACTGAGTGTTGATTCCATCTGCAGTCGCTCTGAAGTTGATCACAGTTTAAGATGCTCTTCTGAAAGCAAACATTGTCTGTTGCAGTAGGGCTGCAATTCCTTTCTTGCAGGCTGCATAGCTTTGTCTGCCCTTTCCTGCTGTCAGCCTGATTATCATTCACCTGTGTGGGAATCTGCATGTCTGCTCCCATTGGATGACCTCAGTATAAAGGACTGCTTCCTGCAGTGCTCCATGGGCTACCATAGTTCCAGCATAAGCCTGTCTTGCTGCTACTTTGGCCCCAGACCGTGTTCATAGTTCTAATGTTAATTCATGTGGACTGCACTGATCTCCTGCGTAGGAGTCAGTGAGTCTTCCTAGTCCTGCTCCTGTTTATCAGTATTTGTTACTTTGCTGGTCTTGCATCATATATTGGTTCATCGCCGATATATACGCATACCAGCGCGTTTGTTATTTTCCTTGTATTCGTGTTACGTTAATACATCAGTGTCGCTGATATATACGTACTCGAACTGTTTATATCCTGTGTTCAGTCAGTCAGTTTCTAGCACGTTTTGGTAGGTTGCGTGCATCGTGATCACCCGTGCTTAGTTAGTTCAGTCCTGATCCTGTTACCTTGTGTGGATTGCGCTCACTTCTGCGCAGAAGTAGCAAATCCTTCTGAGTCCTGTTCCTGTTACCTTGCGTGGATTGCGCTCACTTCTGCGTAGAAGTAGCGAATCCTTCCTAGTCCTGTTCCTGTTACCTTGCATGTATTGCGCTCACTTCTGCGTAGAAGTAGCGAATCCTTCTGAGTCCTGTTCCCTGTATTGCTCCAGTTCCTAGCCAGTGTTCCTTGCTTATGTTATATATCGGTTCATCGCCAATATATACATATGTTAGTCAGTCGTTGCAGTTTTATTGATAGCTGTAATTATAACACGCTAGGAATATCATATCCATTGTATATTAAGTATTGTTTGTGGTTACTCGGATCTACGCCTGCTCTGTGCACCACATCTCCTACGGGAGTCAGTCCGCTCCTCCACTACAACTGGGGATATCCTGGTTCCTTGTGCTTGCGTGTGTGTCTCCTTCACGTCAGGTTATGCATGTCGTGCTGACTGTTGAGAATATACCACCGAGCGTAACACAAACAAACTGCTCACCCTTAGCCAATGCATTTGTCCTCAGGAAGGTATACACAGTACAAAAATGATGCTCCTGAAATCTCTGTGCCTGATGCAAGTGTTTCACCTTGCTTCATGAGAGAACTAGTCCTGGGCGATGGGTGGGGGATGTTTGGCGGAGATGCAGATAAATTTGCTGGTGGTGCCAGCCTCAGCTATGGGGGCTTCAATGATGTGCAGAAGGCCCAACGGGGAGCTCTGTGGGTCTCCTTATTAACGGCAATAGGATTTTCCAGAAATTGTTGTGCAATGGCAAGGTGATAAGTAGCTTGCATCTGCAAGCTACTTATTACATCAGATAGGATATAGCCTTTAGTGCTCTATACACACATCACTAACCTGGAGAGCGAGTTATTAACTCACCAAGTCACCACCTCCCTTCTGATGCATTCTATACTGCATTCCATTTTCTTACACTTTTGCCTTCTAAGCCGGGAGCTTCCGCTCTGGAGATGTGTGAGGAGATGGAACAAAGCTTAGGATGCATCAGAATGCAGGTGAGTTAACCCTTGCATACCTTGCTCTCATCTCCCACACACTACAGGATTTTCTGACTTAAAGGGGCACTATGGCGAAAAATTGTAAAACTTTAAATATGTGCAAACATAGACAAATAAGAAGTACGCTTCTTCCAGAGTAAAATGAGCCATAAATTACTTTTCTCCTATGTTGCTGTCACTTACAGTAGGTAGTAGAAATCTGACAGAAGTGATAGGTTTTGGACTAGTGGAACTAAACTCAGGACTTCATCTCTGGTCTAAAAGACTAGCCACAGTATAATGACCATTATGGAAAAAAAATCTTCATTACAATTTATGCAACGCCTAAAAAACTAAAGATTTACTAGGTTTCACTTTTGCATAGAGCAGTGAAAGGGTTAAGCATTAGTGTTTACTGTATGGAGCGCACAATTTAGGTAAAGAGGCACCCCAGTGTAAATAAAATTGGATTAAAAACAAGATAGAATCGAAAAAAATTAGGTGGCTTATCTCAATGACGATATTTGTATAGACAAAGAAATGTTTATTTTGCACAGGCAATGCATTTCACGAGTCTAAGCCCGCTTCCTCAGGCCAATAACAGTGCCAATTGCAAATAGCCGATCAGCAAAGGAAGCCTCAGCTTTGCTGAGAATAGCTTAAAAATGCGGGTGTATTGGTGGACCTACCTCCCCACAAAGGTCACAGCAGTATATATCAATATCATATATAATATACAGTTATTTCTTACTCCAAATATCTGCAACGCGTTTCGCAGGTCTGGCGCCCACTTCCTCATGAAAGGTACAAGAAGGAGCAACAAAAAGAGTGTCTATACGTGCATAGCGCCTCTATACACGTATAGACACTCTTTTTGTAGCTCCTTCTTGTACCTTGCCTGAGGAAGAGGGTGTCAGACTTGCAAAACGTGTTGCAGATATTTGGAGTACGAAATAAATGTATACTATATATGATATTAACTGCTGTGTCTTTTGTGGGGAGGTAGGTCCACCAATAACCCCCCCCCCCCCCCCCTTCATTTTAAGCTGTTTTCACTCATTTTATGCTTCACTGGCACCTCTGTAAATCTCAAGTGATGTGAATATCCACCTAGGGGATGGGTGTTACTACCCTTTTTCTATCTCCAGGGAGCGACTTCTTAGCCCGAGTGTGGATGGGAAAAATTCCCCATCTACGCATTTAGTGGTTGCCTAAGGCGGCAAGCCACTATTGGGGCACCAAACTTTCTTCTTTTGTCTCTATGACTTCGCACATGCTCAGTAGCATTTGCATGCTATTTTGATGGGTATGCTGAAATGTTGGAACACTGGCCACATGGTATCAGAATGAAGTTCCAAGTAGACGAGTGATATGCAGCCCCACAGGAGATGATGCCTATTCTGGTTATGGCTGAATCATGTTTAAAGGAAAGGCAGATTGGCAAGAGGTACTAGCCAGTTTGGGATTTGCCCTGGGCAGCACTCTGATTGTTCAATAACTGTGACCAAGTGATCATCATAAGTTAATCACCACCTGCAGGCAGCCACAAGGCAAGGACTTCTATGAGTATCCTGAGTAGTAGTAGTGGCAGAACACCCACATACATATTATATATTGAGATGAGAAGTCCGTTATGGCCTCAGTTCTGATATATGTACTGTATGTTGCTTTATGCAAAACACTCAAAAATTCAATGAAACTATTTCAAACCAGCTGAAGCATTAAACTGCCCTCTACAACACACGACTGCCGGAATTCAGTCAAGTACAGTACAAATGCCTGGCAAATTGCTATGATGCCTCAGAAGTCTGAAAATTGAGCGCTTGCCATAAGACCGATTGTGAGGTCATTAAGTGACCCTTGAATGACTGAGCTATGTTCTTAAAATTCCTGCCAGACGCCAAATTATATTTGTATTGGATTTAACAAGTTAGAGATTTTTTTTTTCACTTCCAACTTCAACACAGTACATGTCAAAACTGCATAACATTCAGCATACTGTAGTGATAATAAGAATCGGTCAGGTCACTTTTGGTTTGTACACCCTTCTGTTCAGTATTGTTCTATTTATAGACTTCCGTGCTTCACTTATGTGCTTCAAACAGATATTCTGATGACTATTTATTCATGTAGCACAGGCAATTTTTCCACAGCACATTGCAGAGTCTAATGAACTATTCACATCCCTAGCTGTCCCTCAAAATTGCTCAAAATAGCGTACATTTAAAACTGGCGCGAGGAAAAAAGAACATAATAGAAAAATTGGTAATTTTACCTAAATTCTACTATCACCTACTCCTTACACTAGCCCTCACCCTCTAAACCTAACACTATTGGGCACCCCATAGCCGCCCCATAGCGGCTATAACAGTAATTTTGGGCGCCGAAGTCACCTGATAAAATCAAAGCTATAAATAGCAGGTGCAGTTTCTATAGTGGGTGGGCCCGGCGCCCACTATTTTATCTGATGACTCTGGCACCCAAATTTACTGTTATAGGCACTATAAGTGAGGCTTTTCATGGGACACCCATGTTGGTACCCAAATTTACTAGGCGCACTCTGGCGTGTTTGGTGATCAGATAAATATCTGGAGTACTGTATGACACAATAAAGCATACATTTGTTCTGTTACCGATTACTGGTCCAACACCAAGTTTATGTGACTGTCACAATGTAGTGTTCTCACCACGGTCCATGATCAATTTTAGTTTGAAGCTAGAATGATTTAACACTACGTTTTTGGGAGGAAACTGAAGCACATGGAGGAAACTCAAGCAAACACAGAGAGAACATACAGATGCCATTCATACTGTGCCCTGGTCAGATTTCAAATCTAGGATGTCAGTGCTGCAATTCAGGAATGGAATACTTTTGTCTCAAACCAGATTTAGTTTAAGATGCGTGTGGCCTTCAGTACTTCTACTATTATTAGTGACCCATATAATCTATGTGTTCTCAATCAACTTAAAAATGGCCTCCATCAGCTTGAGTAATGCTGTATATCAATAATTTTCACACTGCATATTCTACCTGTATTCTTTATCTATTAATGTATAACCATAGTTTGCACATAAAAGCGTTTTACAGACCTTATTGGAATGTTATTTCGCATCCATGTTATTTCTGATGGAGGATACGAATCCACCGCGCACATGAAAGTGGCAACATCTTCCACTAATCCATCAAGTGTCTCCAGAGGAGTAGTGATGAAAGGGGCTAAAAGAAATAGAAACACGTAACAGTCAATAGCCACATAGTCAAAGAGATATCTAAAAACAACCAGCATCAATAAAGCACAAGTACCTGTCACTCAGCCTATAGTCTAGACATCAGGCTGCAAGTTGTCACCCACAGAAGCCCAGAATAAAGTATACTACACACGTGTTTACTCCAAAAGTGTAGACCTTTCACAATATTTACACAATTAGGAATATTAACAATAGTAATAATAAAGTAATAGTCATTCCACTCACCATTGTAGCCATCTGATGGCATATTTTGCTAAGCATTTCCCCAGAGAGATTTAGGGAAAAACAAAAGTGCAAACCTAGCCTAAATTTAATTTAAAAAGTAATCACGGTGGGCCTGTACTAACATACAAATCTCTGCTGGCCCATGAAGGAAAACAATTTATCAAATCAAAGCCTCTACCTGCTAGCTTGTAAACCAGCCTTTAATTATCTCAAGTTTTTTTGTTTTAGGATCTGTGAAAATTCATGTTTCATAGACTTGTTTTTGCTTATAAATAATAACCCCAATGCTGGGATGTTTAGATTTAAAAAGTAAACTATTATCTCCCTGGTCCCTCACATTTTAACACAGAGCTTTTAGAAATTTCCAAAGATTTTTTTTCTTGTGATCAAAAACGTCACTTCCAATGTGTCCTGCTGTATGCTTGTCAACAACAGAAACAAAAAATGCAATTTATTTCATATAGCGCTCTAATTGACAAACCATTTCCAGCAATAAAGTAAAAAAAATAAAAAAAGGTTCAAAACACCTTGTGGCTCACTTCATATGGCCCCAAAAGTTTTGTGTTCACTTTCAACCAGCAGCCCCCTTCACATATTCAAGGCAGGGTTTGGTGGCCTCCTCCTCAAGGTGGCCACTAATGATACAATTTCCCGAATGTATCGTTTGGGATCACTAATGGACAAGAATCTCCTAACCATTCCGATCAGATTGAAGGAGTTGAACCAAAATTTGGATCGATTTCATTAATCTGATCGGATTGTTTAGGAGATTTTTGTCCATTAATTGTCCCAAATAATCATTTAAGAACAATTATACGAAGAATTGTTTGTAATCGATCATTCAGCAAAATTGTATCATTAGTGGTTACCTTCACATATAGCCCAGTGCAGCATTTGGAATGTGAATATATTGGGGTTAGCATAATTACCTGCCGTTGATTTAGACTTCTACCACATGCAAGGCCATGTGTTCCCCTCGCACTGATCCAGTGGTCATTTAAATTTTATGCACATGCTGTAGAGAAGAAGAATAGCATGCGCAGTAGGACTCAGGGTCAAGGGCAAGTAACAATGCTACTGCCAGGATGCTTCTCTGCATACTTAACTGTACTTCAATGGAAGTACATTTGCTAGCAGTATATTATATATACTGTATATATTTGTGATCCAGAAAGACACTTTTTTGTCATAATAACAAAGATTTCATTCAAAGAGACTTTGTAACAAGATTTTCAGCCTTTTTTCTTCTATCCTATAAGTTCCTATACCTGTTTTAATGTGGTCTGGATTACTGCAGCCTTTTATAGTTGCACTGCCTCTGTAATATATCTAATCTTCTTTTCTTTGTCAAGCTTTGTCGACCCAGGGAGGAATGTGCTGCCTCTGCTGTGATAGGGAGAAGTTATGCACGCCCCCTCCAGGCTCTGTGTGCTTTGTTTACTCCTCACAGACAGAGCTCTCTGAGGGGGAAGGGAACTATGTAATAAAAACTTGTAGTATACTGTAACATGATATATATATATATATATATATATTTACATATAAACATCACTTCCTTTTTAGCGGCCATGTTTTTTGTTTGTAAACACTGCCTAAAACTGGTGATTAAAAGCCAGCATCGTGTCAGGGAGCGGCGGAAACTGCAAAGAGAGGCCCAGGAGAACATAATAAATAGAATGGTATGCTTTTTATTGTAAGAATTTGAGAGTACAGATTCTCTTTAAGTAATATCTTTAATGGCCACCTATAGGCAGAGATGGATTGCGGTGAAGTAGAGCCCTAGGCAAGTAAGAACTTTCGACCTTCCCTTGATGGTTGCCTGGCTTTTTGGTAAGATTTGATGAAGAGTTGGGATCAACTAGGCCCCTAGTCTCTCTCCTGACCCTAGACAATTGCTTAAGTTGCCTTGTGGGAAACCTGGCTCTGCCTATAAGTCATTTTATTGCAAACTTTTGAAACCTAAGATTCTTCTTCAAGAATGACACAGAGCTGGATGCTTCATACATTTATGTATGTAATTTGAAAAGAATTTTGTAAGTATATGCATCAATCTGACACTGATTTCATTTAGGACCCCTTGCACCACTCATACTCTATTGAAGTGGAAAAAGTGCCTACGTTATAGACAATATGACTATATTCAGCAATGAAAGAAAAAAAAAAAGCCAATAATCAGATAATAATGTAAATAAGGGACCAATAATAAACAAGTATATATGTCCAACCAGTCATACACCAATCAAAGGCATACTCCTGCCAGAGTACAGGTAGGGTAAGTGAATAAATAAAATGAAACATAGACTCACACTCAAACCAAGTTTAACCACTTCACCACTGAGGGGTTTTACCCCTTGAACACCAGAGCAATTTTCACCTTTCAGCGCTCCTTCCATTCATTCGTCTATAACTTTATTATTACTTATCGCAATGAAATGAACTATATCTTGTTTTTTTCGCCACCAATTAGGCTTTCTTTAGGTGGGACATTATGCCAAGAATTATTGTATTCTAAATGTGTTTTAATGGGAAAATAGGAAAAAATGTGGGAAAAAATTATTATTTTTCAGTTTTCGGCCATTATAGTTCTTAAATAAAGCATGCTACTGTAATTAAAACCCATGAAATGTAGAGGACGCATGCGCGGCTACACCAAGATGGCCGCATAGGCACTGAGCTCCGGCCCCGCACAGTCAGCTTACCGCCGCTCACAGCCTTCTGAATCGCGGCAACATACCGGGATCCCCGCCAGAACACACAGGCGACCCGATGACGGCGAAATCCGCATCCAAATCGTCCGCACAAGCCGGCACAATGGATCGCTTCCTACGCTCCCCAGACAGCCAAGATGGCGCCGGCCTCGCTGCACAGCCTGACACAGCTTCATCCCCGCAAGCCCCGCTGCCTCCATCCTCCGATGCTCTGACGGCTGAACTACTTGAAGCTACATTAGAGCGACACTACCGCTCACTTCATGACTCACTCCAGCAGGTAATCATATCAGCAGTCACTGACCTAAAAAAGGACATAAGCAGCCTAGGAGAACGCACCAACACCTTAGAGGAGAAAATCAATACCCTCTCCATACAGCATAAAGATATGGAGGAGGAACAGAAACTAATGCAATCTGACATCAAATACTTACGATCTGCGCAGGAGGATCAGGAAAACCGAGACAGGTGACAAAATCTGAGAATTAAAGGTATTTTCATGTCTGTGACCCCTGATCATCTAATCCCCCATCTGACCGAGCTTTTCAAATCCTTATCCCCAGACATCTCGGACGAACTCTGGAGAATGGATCGTGCCCACCGCTCGCTAGGTGAGAGACAAACAACATCACACAGACCTAAAGATGTGATCATCCGCATGCATTATTATGAAGCAAAAGAGGCACTCTTGAAAGCCTCACGTAATATCTCCCCAATCTCCTTTAAAGGAGACGACCTCACCATCTATAACGATTTATCACTCATCACTCTGGCGAAACGTAGAGCTTTACAACCGGTCACGCAACTCTTACGAGACGCCAAAATCACCTACAGATGGGGCTTTCCCTTTCGTCTCATTGTGAATCGAAACGGATCTGTCTTCACACTCTCGGACATTGACAATGCCCCCATGTTCTTGAAACAAATGGGCCTCCGCCTCCCCACAAGTATTATCAATACTCACCCTTGTTCACCTTCTGAAATTTCTCCCCCCAGGAAGCTACGCCATATTGCTCACTCGTCACATATCCCAGTACGTAGTCTCACCTACCCGACTACGCCTGAAAGAATGGACTCACAAGTCTCTTGAACAATGTTTCTCTATAGCCTAAGTGACCATCTACTGCGAGTTTCAAACTTGGGCCTCAACACTGCCTGGATCCAGGTTTCAACTTCCTACACTTAAGGGGTACCTAGTTTCGGGCCTCGTGTCGACTTTCTTGGTCTACCCACATGCTACTCCGGAGAGCTGTATCTGAGGACCCCTGGACTCGGGAGGCTCCAGGAACTCTCTCTCAGCTCTCACTTGCACAACTACACTTAGTTGTCGCACTTGGTGACCATGATATTTCCAGTGGTCTGTTCTACCTCCCGCTGTTGTGTTTCTTTTTTGCCTATGGACATGTTTTTCTATCTACTTGGCTCCCCATCTTGCTCACTGTTAATGTTTCACACCAATTGATTGATGTTTCTTATCATGTTATAGCTGATTTTAGAGATAATGGTTAAGTTATATACTTTAAATTGCAAGGGCTTAAACATACCCCAAAAGAGAGGCTCTCTGCTGAGAGACCTACGGAGACTTGCCGTAGACATTGCCTTTCTTCAAGAGACGCATTTATCTATACAGGACTCCGTACGTCTCTCTAGTAAAGCATACTCAGACGTATATCTAGCCTCAGGACCTAAAAAAAAAGCAGGGGTGGCAATTCTGCACAAAAAAGGACTCCCTCTTCAAATAACCAAAACTATCAAAGATCCCATAGGTCATTATTTGATTCTCTTGGGTACCCCAGCAGGTAAACCGATCACCTTAGCTAACGTGTATGTCCCGACTACTGATCAAATTCCTTTCTTAACAAAATTCCTTACTAAACTACATAAGGTGGCTATGGGCACTCTCCTACTAGGAGGTGACTTTAATTTGGCCTTCTCCTCCACGACCGACAGGTCTATATCTCCAGATTCACAATCCTTCCCCTCCCACGACCGCCTTTCCAGGAAATTCAGGGCCCTGACACGCCAATATGGTCTCCTTGATCTTTGGAGAATCTCCAACCTCTACGTCCAGGGATTACACCTTTTTCTCCCCTCCCCACGCAACACACTCCCACATAGACTATTTTTTCTCCAAAATTTCGACCCTATCATCTCTACTCACAGCTGACATCCACCCAACGGCTTGGTCAGACCACCATGCTGTCTCAATTGAGCTAGACTGGCTACACACACCCCATAAACCTATACACTGGAGGCTCAATGAGTCCCTTCTAAGAGATAAATCATTCTCATCCAAAATGATAGATGAGATTCAATCTTTCTTCAACACTAATGTCCCATCAGTTTCCTCACTAGGAATGACTTGGGAAGCACACAAAGCCTTTGTTCGTGGTCTTTTTATCGCTGAGGGCTCTAAACGTAAACGCCTCTCCTCACACAAATTATCTGAACTTACTAAGGCCCTTGGTGATGCATATACCTCCTACAAACAACTACCTACTCAAGAATCATTCTCAAATATTCAGAAAGTAAAAATGGATATTAGATCCCTTCAATCTTCTCAACTAGAAAAAAGTTTGAAATGGTCACGACAATTATTTTTTGAACGAGGCAATAAACCACACACTATACTTGCCCGCAAACGGAATCCCAGGGGATCTTTTCAGGCGGTTCATGCTATGAAGGACAAAGAAGGTAATACCCACTACAACCCATCTAAGATTGCAGAATTATTCAAATCCTACTATGAACAACTTTATAATCTTCCAGACCCCTCCCATGACCCCTCATATTCAAATAAAGTAGTTTCCTTTTTAGAACAACTCCAACTCCCTAAACTAACTGAAGAGGAATGCACTTCTCTCAATGCACCAATTACTACTACTGAAATACTAGAAACTCTTAAATCCCTCCCTTCTTCTAAATCCCCTGGCCCAGATGGACTCCCCTATTCCTATTATAAAAATTTCCGAGAGGTTCTCTCACCCCACCCAACCTCCCTCGCAAATAAGATTATGAAAGGTGAGACTCCCCCCTCCACGCTTTTAAAATCCCTCCTAACGGTTATCCCCAAAGAAGGAAAAGACCCACAGCTCCCACAAAGTTACCGACCCATCTCTCTCCTAAATTCGGACCTTAAAATCATAACTAAAACTCTTGCCAATCGTTTAAATCCTATACTATCCAGGCTTATAAATAACGACCAAGTGGGCTTCATTTTAAATAGGCAGGCGGGCGTTAACACCCGTCGAGCGATAGACCTCATCTCACTTATGTCCCGCTCAGGCACACCTTCTCTGCTTCTTAGCTTAGACGCAGAGAAGGCTTTTGACCGCCTATCATGGCCGTTCCTTTTCCAAGTCCTTCAACACCAAGGATTCAATGGTTCCTTCCTGACCATTCTCCACTTTCTTTACTCATCTCCCTCAGCCTGTGTAAAACTCCCTATGGCCTCTCCTACTCCCTTCCAGATCCATAATGGTACTAGGCAGGGCTGCCCCCTCTCCCCTTTGCTCTTTGCCATCAGCATCGAACCCCTTGCCAGTGCTATTAAACTAAATGTTAACATCTCGGGAGTCCGACTGGACAAACATGAATTTAAGATCTCTCTATTCGCGGACGATATCCTACTTACTATCACGAACCCCCTCATCTCCCTACCAGCTTTACATAATACCCTAGCCACCTACGAATCTCTCTCAGGTTTCCGCTTAAACCAAGACAAAACCGAAGCACTACCCATTAAAATCCCACCTGAACTTCTAGCCTCCCTTAAACACCACTATCCATACAAATGGCAAATCCACTCCCTGAAATATCTAGCCATACATCTCACACCCACCTACTCTACTCTTTATAAATATAACTTCCCTTCTCTTATTCAACAAATTCTTCATGACCTTCATAAGTGGACCGCCTATAAGATCTCCTGGATAGGAAGAATATACACACTAAAAATGAACATACTCCCCAGACTGCTTTACCTCTTTGAGACCCTCCCAATACTGGTTCCCTCCTCTCAGCTGTCGAAACTTCAATCTGCCTTCTCTAAATTTGTTTGGAACCACAAACGACCGAGACTTCGAGCCTCAATTCTTCTGTCTCCCAGAGAACAGGGAGGCTTAGGGTCACCCCACCTCCGTTTCTATTATCAAGCAGCTCATTTGCGTCAGCTGAGAGAATGGTCCAAACTCATAGTACACACTAAATGGGGTCTCATTGAAGCACTTAGCCTGCTTCCCACCGCTTTAGCCTCTCTGATATGGTCAAATTCTCCCCCTAAACCACCCACAACTCAACTACTCCCTACCATAAACTTCACTCTCCAAATTTGGCGCTCAACATTTGCCACAGCTAATCTAAAATCTTCCCCCTCACCATTAATGCCAATCCTAGGTAACCCTGCCTTCCACCCTGGACTGTCTAAAGATTTCATGAACAGATGGCTTAGCCTAAATCTTTTTAATCTATACGACTGGAAAGACCCACTTACAGGACTAATCCTATCTAGATCTACTCTAGAAGATAGAATACCCCCCACATCTTTATACACTATGGAACATTTGCAAACACGTCATTTTCTTCAATCCATATTACGGGACTCACCCTCTATACCATCATTCACTCCCTTTGAACACATATGTGACTCACAGGGATATCAAAAAGGTCTGATTTCCCAGATCTACCAGCTACTACATACTAAGTCTGGTCTCTCTACACCTGGCCATTCGTATATGTCCAAATGGGCCTCGGCCCTCTCTCAACCGATACACCTAGATGATTGGGAAGAAATATGGTAGAATGCTAAACATTCATCTATGTGTATACAAATAAGAGAAAATATATACAAAATCATACTTAGGTGGTATCTCACTCCCGACAGGCTATCAAAAATATTTCCGGGCTCCTCTCACCTTTGCTGGAGGGGTTGTAATGAAAAAGGTACTTTAGAACACATCTTCTGGTATTGTCCTCTACTCTCCCCATTGTGGGCTGAGGTTCAACAACTCATCCAGACAAAAACGGGAATCCTAATACCTCTTGATCCCCTCTACATGGTCTTGGGTAAACCCCCCCAGACACCCCCAGGCACACCGTACGTCTGATCTCCCATATTCTCACAGCTACACGCCTAGCAATAGCCACTTTTTGGAAAAATATTGCTTCTCCAACATTATCAGATGTTAAACTCAAAATAGAATGGACCAGGGACATGGAACAAATGACCGCATCTCTAAGAGGCACTGAATCCCACTTCCACAAGGTATGGAATCCCTGGTCTTCTTTTTCCCCTGACCTTATGCCCCCTTAACTCCCTCCCATGGCTATACTATACCGGATACACCTATCTCATGCCATTATATGGAAGAAATTAGCCCATCAAACACCAGGCTTCTCACCCTGCCATCCCCTATCATTTAAGCCCCTGCTATCACCCACCTGAATCTCTACTACGCATGTAGGCTATTAAGCCTTTCTTCCTTACCATTACTTTTAGGCCTACACTAAAAGACTCATTGATCTTTGGTGTGACCCTTCTTTTAATTCACCCTCATTGATTCTTAGGTTAACAGAATCAACACTTCTATTAACACAGGTTATATTCACCCGATTTCTCATTTCTTACATTCGCTACCCCACAATTAAAACAGGAATATCATTATTCTCTACTCCTTAGTTTGTCATTCATACACTTAAATGTAGCTCAGCCAATCCTTTAACCTGCACGGTTCTCTCTATGTCTCAACCTGTGAATGCTGTTAATTTCTCTATAATAGATCTAGAGACAATTTATATGATTAATCCTGTTTTCTATTGAAATGTCTCCTTTATATTGATCATTGTTCAACTTCTGTATGTTTAAAAAAATCTTTTCAATAAACAAAAGTATAACAAAAAAAACCCCCATGAAATGTATTTGCCCATTTGTGCCGGTTATAAAACCGTTTAAATTATGTCCCTATCACAATGTTTGGCGACAATATTTTGTTTGGAAATAAAGGTGCATTTTTTCAGTTTTGCATCCATCCCTAATTACAAGCCCGCAGTTTATAAAGTAACAGTGTTATACCCTCTTGACATAAATATTTAAAAAGTTCAGTCCCTAAGGTAACTATTTATGTTTTTTTTATTGTATTTTTTTTTAATTGCAAAAATAAATAAATTGGGGAGTGTGGGAGGTAATGAGTTAATTTATTGTGTAAATGTAATGTTTGTATATGTAAAATGCTTTAGGGTGTAGTTTTACTATTTGGCCACAAGATGGCCACCCACAGTGTGTTTGTTTACATGCGACCTGTAAGCGTCCGGAAGGACGATTACAGGAAGCAGTAGGAGGCTGAGAAGATCACAATGATCGCGCTGTTTCTAAAAGAAGCAGCGGATCATGGCGGGGGCTTAGATCAACGAACGGGAATGGACTTTCCCGTTCATTGATCTCCGGGCGAGCAGGCGGCGGCATGCACGAGCGGCGGGTGCGCGCACACGAGCGGCGGGAGCGCGGACAGCGGCGGTAGCACGGAAGGTACGGATTTCTCCCTCCCTGGTTTTTTAGGGGGGAAAAAGGGACGGAGAAATTCGTACTGCGGGGCGTTAAGTGGTTAATGTTTAGTCCTTTCTTGAGTTTTTTGAATAATTTCAATAAATTATAGTCACATGTCCTAATTTGATTCCATTTAATCACTCACCATCTCTGCCTGAGTATATGAAGCATACTTTTGTTGATTTGATATAAAGTATGTTTCTCAAAGTTTTCCATGACTAATACCAAGCCCAAACAGAGCTGGTTGTCTCATGAAGCAAGGTGACACACTTGTTTGTACTGGGTTTACACTTACAGCATGCAGTCAGAGTAGGAGGAGAAGTGAGAGAAGAGCGAGGTGAAGAGGTCATCATTGGGGAAAAGCAGCTTGTTGTGCTGTGTGAGGAGTCTGACAGTGATTTAGGAGGTGGGAGGCAAGAGATCAGCAGTGTTTCATTTGACTTGCACAGCAGAAGGGATGAGGTGGCACTGCTGTCCTAACTGAGGTGGAATAGACTAGAGGACAGCCGACTGGCTGAGGGTGAGCAGTTTGTTTGTCACAGACTCACAGCCAGCCAGCCAGCCAGCCAGTGTGTTATTTGTTGAGCTGCAGCATGTCATGTCTCAAGTTGTTGCCTATGCTACCTTGCGGACTGAGAATGTTAAATGAAGCTGAGTAAATTGTCGGATGCTGTGCGATCATTCCAAATCCTCAGGCAACAAAAAGTCAGGACCGGCCCTGAGCCCACCTTGCTAGTTTCATCCTGGAGATGTCTGTGAATATCCTCTGCTCTTAAAGAACACCTGAGGTGAGAGGTATATGAAGGCTACCATAGTTATTTCCTTTTAAACAATGCCAGTTGCCTGGCTTTCCGGTTTATCTTTCATACACCAGCGATGTCTGAATCACACACCTAAAACAAGCATAGGGCAAATACAGTCTGATTTCAGTCAAACATCTGATCTGAATTCTTGTTCAGGGTCTCTGGCTAAAAGTATTAGAGGCAGAGGATCAACAGGACAGCCAGGCAATTTGCATTGTTTAAAAGGTAATACGTATGGCAGCCTCCGTATCCCTCTCACTTCAGGTGTCCTTCAACAGATACTTTTATTTTAAATCAAATCTGAATTGTAATTAGTTATAACAGTGAAAGTTGAACTTTAGACCTACTCAAGTCTGACTGAAGCAAAAGTGTTATTTACAACTCTGAATTCTTAACCCTTACGGTAACGAAAAAAGCACACAGCCTTGTTCTATGTAGGATTAGCATAAGCATGTTTATCACATTATGTCACATGTCAGTAAGAGTTGAAACCACTTTCATATGCACAGTATACATTCAGATTTTCTGGCCTAGTTTATAAAAGATTCCTATCACTTGTTTTTTGCATTTGGAAAAGGCAAACAGATATTTTGTTATTAGTAGAGTTTGGGGTTATTGTATGATCCCAGAGAAAAGCCTAGTTTTAACAACACCTCAATAAACAGCCACACTACGTGATTTTATCTTTCTAATCTCCTGTTTGTTCCATAATATGCAAGATTTCATCCAGCTGTACAGATTCCAGATAGAAAACAGGCCTATCTAGATTTTCCAGCAGTTTTCCATTTTTCTTTTTCACAGCCTGATTGCCCAGGAGGAAGAATCAAATCTTTGTGCAGAACAGGAAACTGTGTGCTGCATGCAAACTGGTAAATTATATTTTAATCAGGCACAGTAATGCTTCCAAACACACTCACCAGCAAGTTATATCTGCTACACACTAATATTGTTTGGTAAGGCAGTGTGATAAAGTGATTCTCAGCCGCAGCATACATACTGAAGAGGTATTGATTAAATATGCATCCTCTGCAGAGAGAGGCAGCTAAAGCGCAAAAGTGCTTACAGTCAGCACTCAAATTTCTTCCTAAACTATCTAAATCTCATAATTAATTCTACTGTTCCCGCCAGACCTTCCCATAGTTCCCAATTATCCCACTTTTAAAGGGACAGTCCCTCTTTGGGAACTGAATCCCTCTCTCCCTCTTTCTTCCTTATTTGTCCCTCTTTCAGGACTGATGTACAGATTTATGTAAATATATATTTTTCTACTAAAAAATGTTCTTAATTGACTAAACGTTACTCCCATCCTTTACAGTGATATATTTGTTATATTCAAAATGTTACTATAAAGGAAAATGAGCCAGTATAGAAAGGACCAGTGTGGTATAAAACAACAGCTGTGGGTCCCGGTGCAAGTTTTACACTGGACCGCCCCAAGCATTCTATACATAACAATTTATACGGCGCACCAAAAAAGAATCAAGGACAACCACAGTGTCAGAGGTGCAAAAAAGGAATGGGGAACAGTGTGTTAGTGATCACTATTATTCAAAGCATCTAGAGAAGTGAATATTATCAGCACAGGACCAAAAAAGAGGGAGGACCCCTCAGAGCCCCTTTAGCCCAAGGGCCCCAGTTCAGTCGGAACCTCTGCACCCCCTATTGCTACACCACTGTATTTGCTTCTGTGTACTATAGGTAAACATGAGGACCTTCTATTGGCTGAAATGAAAGCTGTAGTATTTCACTGTTCCCACACTATCACAACTTTAAAGTAATATATTTTTATGACCAGGACATGACGCAACATTTCTTGTGAACAATAGAACTGCTCACTTCAGTCGCAGGCCTCAAAGATGATTTTTTTTAATACAAAAATGTGATAATAAAGCAGATATACAATCACTTGCACAATGCCATAGTGTCACCAGCTGTTCGTTTAGTGCGTATTAATTTAAATATTTACATATACACATTAAAGTGTACTTGAAGTTATAGAAAATTAAATGAGACACCTAAGAATAGGGAAACCTCTGGATAGTCCAGAGGCTTCCCAGGTCCTCCAGGCCCCACGGTTGCCGCACTCGGCCCCCAGAACATATCCAACAAGATCTTATCAGAGATGTTCGCATGGCCATGCTCCCGTTCAGCTTAGTGCCTAGCCTGTGCAGTAAGGCCGCATTTGTTCATTGTGAAGACGAGTGTGAGCAACTTTAACCACTTGAGGACTGCAGGGCTAAACCCCCCTAGTGACCAGGCCATTTTTAGCTAAATTGGCCACTGCAGCTTTAAGGCCAAGCTGCAGGGCCGCACAACTCAGCACACAAGTGATCCCCCCCCCTTTTCTCCCCACCAACAGAGCTCTCTGTTGGTGGGGTCTGATCGCTCCCCCCATGTTTATTTTTTTTTAAATAAATATTATTGTTAGGTTTTTTTTTCTAAAATCCCCTGTTCCTTTAAATTTATTCCCTCCCTCCCTCCCTCCCTCCCTCCCTCCCCACAGCCGGCCAATTATGGCGATCGGCTGTCATAGGCTTCTGCCTATGAGAGCCGATCGCTCTCTTGTCCCCTATGGGGACAGCCGTGTCACACGGCTGTCCCCGGTGCAGCGCTGCTGCTCATCGCAGCGCTGCACCAAGTAAATAGACGGCGTGATCGCCGTCTAACAGTCTCCCGAGCGGCAATAGCCGCTCGGAGACTGAAGGCGGGGCGGAGCTCCGCCCTCCGAGCATGAGATGCGCGCGCACCATGCGCGCGATCTCATGCTAAACAGAGCCCCAGGACTTTACGCCAATTGGCGTTAGGCGGTCCTGGGGCTGCCGCCGCGGCCACGCCTACTGGCGTGACGCGGGCGGCAGGAGGTTATGAAAGTCCTGGACAGCAGCGGTGGTCTGGAGGAAGGCATGGGAAGCAGGGGCATAACTATGCTGGACTGACCAACCCTCCCCCCCAGAGATCTGTCAGAGGTGTGGCAGGAGCAGGTAATGTACAGTAACGTGTCTGCTTTGCGGACTGCTCTGCATGGTAATGTGCAGTCCTGCACTATACCATGCAGAGCAGTCAGCAAAGCAGGGCCTCTTCTCCAGCCCCGCACGCAGGCAAAGGCAATAGTTACGCCACTGGAGGCTTCCATGCTTCTTAGGTATCTGTTTTTTTTTTTATTGTGTGCTGCCTTGGGTTCTCTTGCAATTTGAGCTTTGTGCAAGACTGGAGGAGGGCTACAGTGAAGTAAGATTAGAACCTGGGCAATATAGCTACTGGTATGTGTGTTTTTGGTGTCATGAAGGCAAGAGACATGCAATGGAAATACAGAAAAAGAAAGTAAAAAAAAAAATACTATTATTATTAGATTGATGAAAAGACATTTGTCAAGTTTGTTTGTCCACATGAAATACTGACTATATATATTACCTTTTGAAAATAATAGAGGAGAATATCGATAAACTGGCCAAACAACATCAATCTGTATAATTTACCCCACAGGTTAACTTACATGGCCTCTTATTTTAGCAAACTGTGAAGAGACAGATCTTCAGGGAGTGATTTGCTGAGGGTTGTGTGCAGGTTCTGATTTACTGAAGTATTATTGGGCTGGCAGACACGAGCTCAATGGATTTCTGCATAACAGGCCTAAACATCATATACTAAAAATAAACCAGAGGACAGCAATCACACAAGAACTGGATTACTAGCCATTTGGCATCCTACACTCTGATCTGAAATGACCCAGTTTAGAGATGACATGAAAGTTATTACAAGTTTGCTTTTTATTAAAGCAACCTTGTACTTTACATTTACTTCAGTTTTCAGTATCTGACTTCAGAGTCAGTGTAAGCTTTGTCTATGTTTTTACAGATATACTTATTTACTACAAATATAATTTATGTAATATCAGGTTTAACTTTTTTATTAAAGCACAATGCATAAATATTCACCAGTGTTGTTTTTAACATGAATGTCTGACCTTTTCAATTTTCAAAGGTAGTTACTGGAATCAATGAAAGCATATGAGAATTGAGAAGGGACAGTCTGTTCTCACTAGGCTGTTTGCCATACATGTTCCTTCACTCCTGTTCTCTTCTACCTTGTCTCACCTTCTTCTGCCTTCCCACCTTCTGCTTTCATCTGTCACCTTTGCCTGTTTTCTTTCTCCTGTAGCCTTTTGCCTTCTCTTCTGCCTACTCTCTGCCTCTGCTTGGGCATCTTGAAGGTGAATTTTCACAGGTAACCAAAATCTGATTGGCCATCCGCAATGTCAACAAAAACAATTATTGTCTGGAACTTCTGCTTTATGTTGCATATACCTTTTTACTGAGAAAATGGTCAAAATACAATCCAGCAAGAGACTTGTATTGTCTTATTTGCAGCAATTTAATTAGAAATTCAAATGTTTTGGTATCTGATGTCTGGATGTAATGAGGTGTTGATATCAGTAGTTTATTGAACTGATAAAGAGTGAAAGCTAAAGTGGTGATAGCTAAGGCTAAGCTGGGCTGAGGCCTAGAAAAAAACATTAGTAGTTTTGAAAGCAGTAAATCTTGATCTGCCCCTTGACCTCCTGCAGCCCCAATCAGTTGATTTGGTTGCCTGGTCAGTAATCCAGCCCTGCTCTGGTCTCACATCCTAAAAACATACTAATGAATTAACTGGTTCCCGAATATCAGCCTTAGACTATGGAAGGAACACTAGACAATCTCTATAGGATTAGGTTGTGAGATCCTCTGAGGAACAGTAAGCCTGGATTCAATGGGTGGATGGCACAGCAGATCAGATGTACAATCCAGTGTGACCATTCATCACAATTTCTGTCTACTCTGGCATACAGTATATACAGACGTGTCATATATACATACTGTATATAGCATGCTACCTATCTATGACATGTTTGATTTCTGTCTGGTGTTGGGAAAAGTTGTGCAGGACAGGAGTTTGCATTCTTTCACTGCATGGTCCAGAGAGCGGACATGTCAGAATATGACTGTATGGATACTATGCTTCACATAAGGTATATTCATTCTGCTCTTGTGGCTAGTCCCATGGAATGAATCGATTTAAAGGGTAGTGTCAACAAGCCCTATGTTAGACCATCATCTACTCTTTAGGCAGATGCTGCAATATCTCAAAGCCACATGCCTTTGCTTTGTCAACTGCAACTTGATATAAGTAAGCTGGTGCATTGTTATCATGCATGCGAGCCGAGTCTTTTCCATCTCATACTTTCGTCACTTCTGGCACAATTCGTAAAGAAAATAAAGGATACAATGAGCTGATTTTCTCAACATCATGCACTTAGGGACCAATGATGACACTGACAAAATGTCATACATTCTGCCTAATAAAAGCCCAGGGATCTGCATCCGTGGGCTGGTGTGGGTGGACGTGGGCATGCTTGGGGGTTGCAGACATGTGGTTTGCAGGAGGAGGGCGGGGGTGGGGGGTGGTTGTTCACCCAGGTGAGAGTGTGCCGCTGTTTAGCGCCCGTTATCCAATGGGCTAAAATGATTAGTATACCATAATAACTTCCAGGTGATAATTAACACTTTACAATACCCCCTCGTAGAGCAGGTAGCTATGCAAACCAAACTTGGCATTAAGTCAGGTTCTACTATGTACACAGAAACAGATACAGTCCTGCTGTGTGTTCTGCCTGCTGACTGAGTTCTGCAGCTGCATCACTCAGTGAAGGTGACAATGACAACCTGTATGTCAGGCTCTACGCAGATGGTTTGCAGTTTGTGTTAATTAACACTGAGCTGCTATGCTGAATATTCCTGCCATGTATTCCTAAATGTCCTCACTGTAGTATGACCCCTGTGGATTATATCAGACTATTTTTCACATAACTTCCTGTAGTATTCGTTCCAGGCCTTGGTGCAGAATTGTTTGGTTACATGTATACTGCAATTCATTTCTATTTGCAGTTATGATTAGGATTGCCAAGAAACACAGATTGTCCAAAATTAAGTTGTGTTGTTATTTGCTTAGCACAGTCCTTCTTTAAGGCTTAATTTGGAGCAGATAGTTAATGCACAGCTGAAGTACACACTAGTTAAACTTTTTTACCCACCAAAAAAAGGTATTCTATCCGGCCAGCCCTGTGACTTACAATGTGACTAAAGCAATCACAAACAGCTCAGTGCCCCTGGCCTTTGTCTCATCTGAGTAACCCAGCCAGGGTACGGCTCTACCTTCAGCCTGCTGAGCGAACAGTGTGGACAAGCAGATGGATCAATGTTCTGCTGTCCTCTCTTATAATAATTACACATAAATGGGGTTTACTTTCCTGTGTATTAAATATCCCTGTATCCAATGTCTGGAAGTAACTACATGTTGCTTTAATAATTCAACACGATCAAAGGATCAGCTGTTCTGGATCCACCCATTCTAAAGGCCAATCCCTTTCACTATTGCAGTGATGACCACCTGCTTGCTCTCCTGCTTGTTGCCACTCCTTCCTTCTCTCTTTAATGCGGCCTGAGATATGGAATCTAGCATAACCGATTATTCACACTGGCGTTTGCCTGTCCCTTTCTGTCATGTATGATGGACAATGGTAACAAACATGACAGGCAGCTGGAGAAGCTCGTGCAGAATCAGTAACAATACTGAATTACACTTCCTGGCTGTGCCAACTTTGCTGGGAGTGGCATGGGGGCAACATTTGTTGTTTGGGGTGAAGGAGATGACATATGGAGGACATAGTTACAGCTTTTGTTTTATCTGAAACATGAAAGAACATCATTGGGATAGTCGTAATCTCAGCATCACCCTGCACATAGATTTCCCAGTACTCACACCAGTAAGCTAAGAGGAGCATTGCAAACAATGTTAACCAAATACAAACATACACACAGATATCTGCCACCACACTTTTTTAAGAGGTAAATGCAATCCACACCTGATTTGAAACATGCAAGAAGATCAAAATACGGCACATAAACATACCGTATATACTCGCATATAAGCCGAGGTACCCACTTTTCCCTTAGAAACCAGGAAAAAGTGATTGATTCGTGTATAAGCCCCCTCCCCAATATAGCCCCCTCCATAGTAGTCCAATGTTCCCCCAGTACAAGCCAACCCCCTCCCCATAGCCAGATGTGCTCTAGGATCATACAGCTGGGTTTCAAGAAGTCACTAGATGGCGTCATAGATATGAGACACAGCAATTGCCACACAGGAAGAATCCCTGATCATTGCACCGCTGACACCTTGCTTGCACACTCTGCTCCACAAGCCAGGGGACACAGGTAATCTTGAGCTGCACACTCTGCAAACCATGTTGCAGGGGATGGGGGCACGGACACAGCAGGGCAGCAGGATGCAAGCTGGTAAGAGCAGGATCACTAGTGCATGATCCTTACACTGCCAATATCAAAACCTGCTCCACCATCTGTTTTGCTCCACCGACTCGCATATAAGCCGAGGGAGTAATTTTTCAGCACATTTTTTATACAGAAAAATTAGGCTGAAACACGAGTATATATAGTAACCTAGATATGAGAAAAGAGTAAAAACTTCTTTTACGAAATCAAAATAATCACAAACCGATTCTACCAATTATTCATTGATACAATCCATATGAATATGAATATCCATATCCATATGAACATCCATAGTAGTGTTTCCATTGTGGACATAAATCCTTTGTTGTAGGATTTCCCTGCCTCCCCCTCCCAATCCCCCCCCCCCTGACAGACACACACATTACTCCGTGCAAAGAGCTTGTCTGTGAGGCGCGAGGCTCAGGAGTTTAATCCTGTATTACAAGTCCAAAGAAGGTTAGAGGTCCATCAAGCCTCTAGTCAGCCATCCAATGATGCAGATTTAAAAAAAGGACTTGACCCTTATAGGATAAATGTTCACACTGCACATTTGTTAAGTGTAATGTGGTTATGCAGCATACAGACCAGCACAGTGCCATTGAGTCCTTTTTTTGAAGTGTGCACCACAGATGTTGCTTTTGGAAGTGTGCACCACAGATGTTGCTTTTGGAAGTGTGCACCACAGATGTTGCTTTTGGAAGTGTGCACCACAGATGTTGCTGTGGCCACACTCACTACGGATTGGGGAGTGATGGTGGCCACATTGTTGTGGAGGATACTTTTGGCCACATTTGTTATCTAAACCCACCAAAATAGATGCCTAGGCTATAGAGGTCAACATAATGGGATTGGGTGTGAATCATGATGGCCTGTTACTTGCACTTATGCTCCTGTTTGTACTTCTGTTCGAGTTAGCAGGGGAATCTATCTCCTCTAAGCATGCAGTAGCGCTGCTGAATATTCTGTGTTCCTTTGCTAAAAAGTTTATTATATTGAACTGGAGGTCTGCTGTGCCTCCCATCATGGCTGGTTGGGTGAAACTCATCAATTCCAATGTTGCTATATATACCGTATTTTCCACCGTATAAGACGCTCCGAAATATAAGACGCACCTAGGTTGAGAGGGAAAAAAACAGGGAAAAAAATATACTAACTCTGTTGAGTCCATATTCAAGAAGCGTCCTGTACAATTTATCCACCAAATGATGTCCTCCATGTGTCCTCCTGTGTGCCCCATGTGTATATCTGTGTGGCCAGTCTCCCCATGTGTATATCTGTGTGGCCAATCTCCCCCCCATGTGTCCATCTGTGTAGCCAGTCCCCCCCCCATGTGTCTATCTGTGTGGCTAGCCTCCCCCATGTCTCCTCTGGTGTCCCTCCTCGCGTGCTTTTGCTCCCTCCACGTATCGCTGCCCCCCCCTAAGTGTTGGCAGTGGCTTACCCGATACATGCCGCCGTGAGGACTGCAGACACTGGCTTCTACATACTGCCTTCTCTACTGCGCGGCTACTGATGACGTGATCAGTATAAGCCGCACAGTAGAGGAAGCAGCATGTAGAAGCTGGGTGTCTGCAGTCCTCGCGTATGTGTATCGGGTAAGCCGCTGCCGCTACAGACACCGAGGGGGGCCAGTGATACAAAGAGGATAGCAGAGGCACAGGCAGGGAATCCTCGACATGGCAGTGGGTCATGGTTCGTGTCAGCCGGCGATCGTACGTCGGGGATTCCCTGCCTTTGCAGTATAAGACGCAGGGACTTTTTCTCCCCATTTTTTGGGGAGAAAAAGTGAGTCTTATATGGCGGAAAATACGGTAAATTGACCTACATTCAAAGACAATGCCCTGCCAAGTTCGATAGAGTTTGGTCACCCTAGCTTGAGTATTTAAAGGATCAGGGGATTGCTTATGGCAGGGCCGGCGCTACCATAGAGGCAAAGGAGGCAGCTGCCCCAGGGCCTTAGAGCTTGTATGGGCCCCCAGTGGCTACAAGAGGAAAAACAATTTTTCAAATCGACCTTATAGTTCCTGAGAAAATCGATTTTAAAGTTACAAAGGAAAAAAAATACACATTTCAAAACCAGCCGACTTTAATGGTTAATAGAAAATCCACCTTAAAGTCTAGAAACCCTAAATTTGCAGGATATGTTAAGGAGATCATTGGGAATAAGAGGGAAAAACAATTTTTCAAAAAGACCTTATAGTTTTTGAGAAAATTGATTTTAAAGTTTCGAAGGAAAAAAGTATACTTTTAAATGCGGTAAATGTCACTTTTAGTACCTAATGGTAGTGTCATTTTACAGGTATCAAAAGAAAGAGCAATACATTTCCTGACGGGGTTTCCAGGGGGTCCATACGCAGCCGCAACGCTTTGGCCAGGGATCGCTATACAGCCGCAATATGGCTGTATGAAGATCCCTGGCATTTTTTTCCTATTTTCCCAAATTTTTTTTTTTTTTTTAGAGTGTGGGAATTTTTTTTTAATTATGCGGGGTCCCCCCTCCTGAAACGTTTTAACCCCTTGTCCACCATGCAGGCTGGGGTAGCCAGAATGTGGAGCTCCGACCGGTTGGGGTTATACCAGCTGCAAAAAAGGTCCCTTAATGCCAATTTTTGCTCCGGGGTATCTGTTGGGGGGGGGGGGCGGGGCCCAGGTTTATTTTACCCTGTGGCCCCATTGTTGCTTAAACCGGCCCTGGCTTATGGCACTTGAGCTATGTTATTCAATGGATTGTAATCAGGGCTGGATTTACCATAAAGCACTGTAGGCTCGTGTCTACAGGCGCCTGATGATGGAAAGGTGGCTCACTCCCCTCCCTGAGCGCCTCCCTCTCTCCTTCCCTATGCTGAGTCCTGCTGAGAGTGCAAATGAGAGGTTACTCACCCTGTTCTCAGCATTCCACTGACAAGATCTCCCTTCGGTCAGGGGCATCTTTAGCTACTTAATACTGAGGTTCCTCTAGCTACCTAATACTTGGGGGTACCTTTAGCTACTTAATATTGAGGGTACTTGGGTAAGGGAGAAGTGACAGCTGGGACAGCCAGCACACTTGCGTTGCGGTTCAGCAGTGGTTTGTAGGTTCATGAAGGGCGGAGTCTAAGGTGCCAGGACATCTATGCCTATAGGCTCTTGTGAGGTAAATACAGGCCTGATTGTAATATAAATTATTATTATGCTTGGAGACTGGGGTTGTGGTGCTGGGGTGCGCTGGAGTCAGACTTAGGGGGTGAGGTAGTGGGGCTGTGTAGGGTGGAGTTAGGTATGGATGAGGGAATGATTGTTGTGTACATTGTTATGATGTTTATTATGTAAAAATCAATAAAACATATAATTAAAAAAACAAAAAAAAACAAAAAACAAAACAACAGTTCTTACTGCAGACAGAGCTGTCCATATGACTGCAGTCACATAACTGCTCATTTACTAAACTTTCAACCATGTCACTGTTTTCCTCTATGATCCATATGACAGTTGCAAATATTTCCTACCTTATACTTGAGACTTAAAAAAAATCCATTCCAGGCTTGCTGAACCAGTCATGTTCTTCCATGTTTTCCAATCTTAGTACATCAAATGAGCTGTGCTGGGGTCAGATTTGTGTAACAAGACGTGTTCTGTTTTCCTGCACTTTCTATGTGAAATATTAATGCCCTCAACCGGCAGACACCAGAGAGGATAGTTACACCTAGTGGTTTCAGTGGAGCGCCTTAGAGACCCACCGGTGGAAGAGGTAAGCCGCGGCCATCTCTGATCTAAGGGTGTAAAATGACACAGCCAGGGGAGCACAGGAGGGAGAGACCTGGTGGTGGTGGAGTCCAGGCTCCTACTCCCTGCAGCAGTCTATAGTTATGCTTTTGGCTCTTACCAAGATGCAGTGATTTCATGATAATAAGCAGTACAGCTGCTGCATACAAATCTTCACACGTATCTTCAAGCGCACAGTCATTTTTCTGAGCCTTATCATATAATGTCTGAGAAGATAAGTATTTCTCCAGCTGAAAGTAAATGAGGACAGCTTCCTCTCTTTCCATCTCTTCGGACTTAATATTTTACCATATGTCAGCAACCAACAACACACAGACTTTTCATGAGGAGCGCAGGCAAGGTATGCCTAACTCTTGCAATTAATAAGAGCTCATTTATTTGTGTATAGGATTAGGAAAGTGACAAGGTTACATTATGAAGAATAAAGATAATCGGGCATGTTTGGAGCAACAACCAGACTGGTGAATCAACTCCAACTGATCTTCGAACAGCATTTAACCTAGGTATGTACAAAGCACTGGACAGCTGCAGCTATGGGCACAGTCCAAAAATACAGCACAAATGGTGAGTAAGATAAAAAGGCTCAAACAGCTGAAATAAGGCCTGCTGACATTTCTTCAACAAACTTCACAGTAGCAATTTGAGTACCCAGAACTGGTGGTCTTGGAAGTTTAACATAAGGATGTTCTTAATTACAGGAGGCATATGGAACCATGTAGATGACATCATAGACTAATTACACACAAAGATGAATGGACAGGGAGAGATCAAAAACTCGAAGTACCATTTCTGTTAGCATAAACGATGATCAAAATGTGCACATGTGCAACTAATTGCTACACAAAGTATGAGAGAGAGCAAATTTCAGCTATAAAATAAACTTAATGAGAAAGCTATATCGTCTAAGATGGTACAAGCCCAGAATGCTATAAGCTGCACCTTAAAAATAGAAGAATGCCAAAAAGACAAGAAAGAAATACGAGAGTTTCATGTGGTGGCATTGCCACTCAGTGGTCTAACAGACACACTTGCCACAGCCTGGATACATGTCCAGATGATAAGCTCACACTGGGATATGTTATAAATAATCATGTACACTAATATGACCATGAAACAGGAAGTATTAGCATTGCAAATGCTTCTAGAGCATAATCTGCTATTAAAGCTAAGAAACACCACAAGAACAAGGATATGTAACCTTAAAGTGGTCTGAAACTCTGACATAACATTTCATAAAAATGTGTTTTCTTACTTTTTATTACGTAATCAGTTACCATATTTTCTTTTGTGCACAAGTAATATTGTCCATTCACAAATTACAAATTCCCAAAGTACAGTTTATCTGCTCTGAAAGCTATTATTTCACTTTATTCAAGCTGCTTTTTATTATATATTAAAATGTTCTAGAGAACTCTTTTGAATTGTGTTCATGCTTGGAGCAGAGAGAGCTTGTTTTCAGTTGTGACACACAATGTAACAATGGAGGAATGTACGCAAAAGACAATGTTATCTCCTCTTTGGTTGGATAATAAGCTGAAGGGGTTTTCCATAGCAAGACAAAGTGCTGTGTTTAACTGTTTAAATGCTGTTCTGCTAAAATGTTTTTGTGCTGGTGGGTTTAAGGTTGTAGGGAATCCTTTAGAACAAAGAAGAAATGCTGAGTTTCAGACCACTTTAACAGATGTTACTAGTTTATGTGCAAGAATAAAGGTTGCTAAATCATAGCCATAAAATGTTGATTTATTTCTGTCCCATACCCCATATAACACCATCACTACAACTCCTTATTATCATATGCAAATTTAGGGATGCTGAGGTTTAAGAAATATGCATGCTGATGTGGTTGCATAGGTGCCTAATGATTTGCAGAGCTCTACAAGGTTGAGTATGGTTCGCACACACACCTAGAAGGCAAGTGACTGTGGAAGTCCATTTACGAATGAGCTCAAATTTTCATCAAAGATGTTTTCATATAGAAATTTGCATTTTCACCTGACTCGTTACAGTACAGTCCTGGGTTATTTGGAACTCAAGCAACTGGCCTTCTCGAGAAGCTGGCAATTACCTAGGGGCCAGGGGTGTGGGGGTGTGCCTCTTCCCCTCTATTCCTGCTATGCAAAGCAATGCACAGCAGAAAAAGACATACCAAGGCGCCATCTTCTTCTTTCCTTACAGCTACTGGCTGTGCTGCTGCATCCTCTATTGGTTTCCGATGTGTGTTACCTGACACACATTGGGTCACGTGACATGCATTGGGAGCTGTAAGAGAAGAGGATGGCGCCCGCAGCTCTGCTATGTCTATTTTGCTGTGCACTGCTCTGCAAAACTGGTATAGAGGGCTCTGTGGGGGACTTTTTGTTGGACTCTCAAGCATCTGGAATATCTGATATCCAGTATCAGGCAATCCCTGCCTGTGCTGGTAGATAACTAGGACTATGGGCCTGATTCACAAAGCGGTGCTAACAGTAAGCACGCTGGTGAAAAGCCCTTTATCACGCCTAAACTCAGTTTAGGCATGATAAGTTTAGGTGTGATAAGTTTAGGCGTGATAAGTTTAGGTGTGATACGTTTAGGTGTGATACGTTTAGGCGTGATAACTATAGCACCAACTGGGTTAGCACCGCAGTGCACAGCTGATCAAAAGTTTTGCACTAGCAAAGTCTGGTGCACTTCGCATAGAGTTTAATGCGTGCGGGACTTTGCGCGCAATCTAAACTTATCTAAACTTATCACGCCTAAACTGGCTTTTCACCAGCGTGGTGCAGTGGTTATCATGCCTAAAGTCTCTAACTGGGTTAGCACCGCTTTGCGAATCGAGCCCTATGTATTTTTTGCAAAAAAAAAAAAAAGGTTATATCAGCAGGATAGCCAGGCAACCAATATTGCTAAAAAGGAAATAAATATAATATGTCAGCCTCCATATCCCTCCCACTTCAGTTGTCCTTTAACCACTTCCCCTCCAAGCATTTTTCCCCTTAAAAAAACAGAGCAATATTTACCTGTCAGCGCTCCTTCCATTCCTTTGCCTATAACTTTATTACTACTTATCACAACAAAATGATCTATACCTTGTTTTTTTGCCCCCAATTTGCCACAATGTTTCTTTGGGGGGTACTTTTTGCTAAGAATTATTTTATTCTAAACGTGTTTTAACATGAAAAATAGGAAAACAAATGGGAAAAAATCATTATTTCTCAGATTTTGTCCATTATAGTTTTAAAATAATACATGCTACTTTATTTAAAACACACACATTTTATTTGCCAATTTGTCCCGGTTATTGTAATGTTTAAAATTTTTCCCTAGTACAATGTATGGTACCAATATTTTATTTGGAAACAAAGGTGCATTTTTTTTAGTTTTGCGTCCATCCCTAATTACAAGCTCAGAATTTATAAAGTAACAGTAATATACCCTCTTGACATACAAGTTAAAAACATTCAGTCCCTAATAGAGATGGCTCGAACCTCCGATTTTAGGTTTGCGAACCTTGAACGCGAACTTCCGCAAAAGTTCGAGTTCGCATGAACTTTGCGAACCGCAATAGACTTCAATGGGCAGGCGAAATTCCAAAACTACAAACACTGTTTCTGGCCACTAAAGTGATGGAAAGGGTTCTATCACCTGGAGGGGGTCAGTGACCACAAGAGGAAAAAAACATTTTACAAAAAGTCCTTATACTTTTTGAGAAAATCAATTTTAAAGATCTCGTACTGAGTGTGGGAAATGTTCCCACCGCCGCCGACTTTAACGGTTAATAGCAAAGCCCCCTTAAATGCCAGAAACACCAAATTTGCATGGGAATGTTAAAAAGAACTGTGGCAACAAAAGGAAAACGGTTTTTCAAAAAGACCTTATACTTTTTGAGAAAATCGATTTTAAAAGTTCAAAGGAAAAAACTTTTTACATTTAAATGCCGGTAAATGACAGATCGTGGGAAACAATTCCCGCCAACTTTAGCAGTTAATAGCAAAGGCCCCTTACATCCTAGCAAAACCAAATTTCCAGGATATGTTAAAAAGATAGTGGGAAACGATATTTAAAAAAAATATTTATTTTGTTATGTCCAGAGTGTGGGAAATTTCTCCCAAAAAATGACGTGGGGTCCCCCCTGCTGAGCTCTCTGTAACGGAGCTGGGAAAAAAGGGCGCATGCCGCTAGTGGACAAAAAGGGCGCCGCCATTCACTCCCATAATAAATAGCGTTTAATGGGCGCCGAGTAGGAAAAAAGGGCGCCGGAGCTAAATAAAGTTTATAAACGGCGCCAGGAGCTAAATAAAGTTTACAAACGGCGCCCGGCGATGTTTAATGATTTATAACTGAACTTGTGGTGATTTACGTTTATAAAATGCACCCGTGCCGAATAACGTTTATGAAAATACTAAACATATTTATCTTATTTAAATAATTAAAACATTATTTAAAGTTTTATCCCTTACTGTTTGTAAAACATTATTATTCACAAAATAAAGCGATCAGTACGTAACGTAAATTGCAAAATATTTTTTCAATCCACAATTAGTAAAACATTATTATCCACATAATAAAGGGGGGTCTTAGGTTTAGGCACCAACAGGGGGGTCTTAGGTTTAGGCACCAATAGGGGGGTCTAGGGGTTAGGGGTAGGTACAGGGAGGGGTACTTAGGCAACAACAGGGGGGGTCTTAGGTTTAGGCACCAACAGGGGGGTCTTAGGTTTAGGCACCAACAGGGGGGTCTTAGGTTTAGGCATTAACAGGGGGGTCTTAGGTTTAGGCACCAACAGGGGGGTCTTAGGTTTAGGCACCAAGAGGGGGGTCTAGGGGTTAGGGGTAGGTACAGGGAGGGTTACTTAGGCACCAACAGGGGGGGGTCTTAGGTTTAGGCACCAACAGGGGGGTCTTAGGTTTAGGCACCAACAGGGGGGTCTTAGGTTTAGGCACCAACAGGGGGGTCTTAGGTTTAGGCACCAACAGGGGGGTCTTAGGTTTAGGCACCAATAGGGGGGTCTTAGGTTTAGGCACCAACAGGGGAGTCTAGGGGTTAGGGATAGGTACAGGTAGGGTTCTGTGTAAGAGTAGGCTTAGGTATAGTTTTAGTAAAATTTTAGTAATAATTACTAATGTATTACAACACTTATTACGAACGTAGTTATATTTATATCATCTTTATAAACAATATTTTCAGATTTTATTATAAGAACAAACCATAAATGACGGTTATTCACAATAATATACAATTATAACAATTAAACATATATTATTGGTTTTTTTATAAACGTAATTATAAGTTTAACTTTTGAAACAGGGAAGATTAACGTTTTCACAATTTCCGATTTCATAAACATTATTTAATGATTTATAATTTTGTTAAACATTATTTGTAAACGAAATATAGCACACTATATTTATAAACCCTATTAATGATTAATTATTATTTAGAGTTTACACCCCGCGCCCTTTTTGTCCAGGCGCCCTTTTTGTACGTACGCCTCTGTAACCCCTTGTCCCTCATGCAGGCTGGGATAGCCAGAATGCGGAGCCCTGGTCGCGTGGGGCTTCGCACCCTGAGTCATACCAGCCCGCATGGTCCATGGTATGGGGGGCTCCGGGGGAGAGGGGCGGCCAAGCCTTCCCCTCTTCCCCCGAGCCCTTGTCCAATCCATGGACAAGGGGCTCTTCCCCACCTCCGGTGCCCCTGGAGAAGGTGGGGGTGAACACTCCCTGGGGGGGTTCAAGGTGGCATCTGGGAGTCCTCTTTAAGAAGAGGACCCCAGATGCCCATCCCCCTCCCAGGAGAAATGAATATAGGGGTACAAAGTACCCCTTACCCATTTCAACAAAGGGTTAAATGAAATAAAAACACAACCACGAAAAAAGTCCTTTAATGCTCTTAATTAACCAGAAATACTTACCTGTACCTTTAAAAAAGTTCTCATGCCAATATCCTCGGAAATTAAGTTGATTGAAGATCTCCCACGAGCTAATTATAGCTTAGAATGCGTTCTGCAGACGCATAGTGCCGGCTCCCGCTGTCCTCCCCGCCTCCTCACCTGTCACCCTCACCTATGCTAGCACCTGGTGCACCCATGGGTGCAACGGGTGCCAGCCTAGGTGAGGGGTGACAGGTGAAGGTAGGTGGGGAGAGACAGTGGGAGTCGGCAGCTATGCGTCCGCACAAGACGCATTCTAAGCTATACTAACCGGTTCATGAATGATCCGGTTCTTTTTACTGACTTGAATTGAATGAATCAGCTCTGAACCAATTCATTTGATTCAATTCATTAAAAAGAACCGGATCATTCATGAACTGGTTAGTATAGCTTAGAATGCATCCTATGCGGACGCATAACTACCAGCTCCCGCTGTCTCTCCCCACCTGCCTTCACCTGTCACCCTCCCCTAGGCTGGCAGCCTAGGTGAGGGTGACAGGTGAGAAGGCGGGGAGGACAGCGGGAGCCGGCAGCTATGCATCCTATGCGGATGCATTCTCTGCTATGTGGGGGGCGGTGGAGATCTTCAATCAACTTAATTGAAGATCGCAAGATGAGTGGATAATGGCGTGGGACATTTCTGAGGATATTGGCATGGGAACTTTTTTTTAAAGGTACAGGTAAGTATTTCTGGTTAATTAAGAACATTAACCCTCCTGGCGGTATGCAGTTGCAGTGGCTGCGTCCGCGGGAGGGATTTTTTTAATAAAAAAGGTTTTGTATTTTTTAGCTAGCGCTTCGCTAGTTAACTATGTGCCCAAAGTCCCCCGGCACCTCTCTGACCCCCCCCCCCCCCCGCCCGATCGCCGCCAGCAATATTTACCCGTCCGTGATCTCGCAAGAGCCATAGCTTCACCAATGAGCTTCACTCGTCGCTGTGGTGACGATCGGACATGACGTCATGACATCATGCACAGTCCTGATCCTTCCCATAGCGAAGCCTGGAGCTGATTGGGAGGCTGCGCCATTGCGGGATCCCTGGGGGGTACGTATTACGGCGGCAATCGGGGGCGATCGGAGGGGACCAGAGGAATTTTGGGCACATTATTAGCTAGCGGAGTGCTAGCTTAACAATACACAGCAGTTTTTATTCAAAAAAAAAAACTCCCGGGGCCATGTGATCCCCTGCAGCAGCAAGTCCGATCATAGGTCGGGCTTACCACCAGAGAGGTTAAAGGACTTTTTTTGTGGTTGTGTTTTTATTTTATTTAACCCTTTGTGGAAATGGGTAAGGGGTACTTTGTACCCCTATACTCATTTCTCTGGGAGGGGGGGGGGGGGTGGGCATCTGGGGTCCCCTTCTTAAAGGGGACTCCCAGATGCCAACATGAACCCCACCGAGGGAGTCGTCGCCCCACCTCCTCCTAGGGCACCGGAGGTGGGAAAGAGCCCCTTGGCCATGGATTGGACAAGGGCTCGGGAGGAGAGGGGAAGGCTTGGCCACCCCTCTCCACCAGAGCCCCCCCATACAATGGACCATGCGGGTTAGTATAGCTCAGGGTGCGAAGCCCCATGTGGCCGGGGCTCTGCATTCCTGCTATCCCAGCCTGTATGGGGACAACGGGTTACAGAGAGCTCGGCAGGGGGGACCCCACGTCATTTTTTGGGGGGGAATTTCCCACACTCTGGACAACAACAACAACAAATTTTTTTTTTAAATATCGTTTCCCACTACTAACTGCAACTGCTAAAGTCGGCGGGAATGGTTTCCCACGATCTGTCATTTACCGACATTTAAATGTATACGTTTTTTCCTTTGAACATTTAAAATCGATTTTCTCAAAAAGTATAAGGTCTTCTTAAAAATCTATTTTCCTTTTATTCCCACGGTTCTTCTTAAAATTCCCATGCAAATTTGGTGTTTCTGGCATTTAAGGGGGCTTTGCTATTAACCGTTAAAGTCCGCTGTGGTGGGCACATTTACCACACTCAGCACGAGATCTTTAAAATTGATTTTCTCAAAACGTATAAGGTCTTTTTGAGAAATGTTTTTTTTCCTCTTGTAGTCACTGACCCCCTCCACATACCCTGCACATTTGGTGTTTCTACTATGTAAGCAGGCTTTGCTATTAACCGTTAAATTCGGTGCCATTAACGTCTATGGGAAAAATGCGAATCCGAACTTTTTTGGAAAAAAATTTGCGGTTCGTGTCAAACGCGAATCACTGAGGTTCGCGCGAAGAAGTTCACTGGCGAACCGTTGGGCCATCTCTAGTCCCTAAGGTAACTTTTTATGCATTTTTTTATTGTAAATTTTTAATAATTTTTTTTTACAAAAAAATAATAATTGGTAACTATTGGGGAGCGGGGGAGTTAAGGGGTTCATTTAAAATGTAAAAATAGGTATTTTTATTTAAAAAAATGTTTTTAGATGTAATTTTACTTTTTGGCCACAAGATGTCCTCATGCAAAACTTCCCTATGCATAGTATTGCTACGCAAAGAGGAAGGCATGCTTGGATGTGTAACTATTGGGTTAAGTGAATGACGGCGCCGTCTCATAGACTGTGGCGTTTATTTACACGGGGACTTAGATCAATGAAAGGGAACTGTGTTCCCATTCATTGATCTCCGTGCGGGCAGCACGGTGGCGTAGTGGTTAGCGCTCTCGCCTTGCAGCGCTGGGTCCCTGGTTCGAATCCCAGCCAGGGCAACATCTGCAAAGAGTTTGTATGTACTCTCCGTGTCTGCGTGGGTTTCCCCCGGGCACTCTGGTTTCCTCCCACATTCCAAAAACATACGGATAAGTTAATTGGCTTCCCCCTAAAATTGGCCCTAGACTACAGTACTTACACTACATAATATAGACATATGGCAATGGTAGGGATTAGATTGTGAGCTCCTTTGAGGGACAGTTAGTGAGTGACAAGATATATATATACACTGTACAGCGCTGCGTAATATGTCGGCGCTATATAAATACTAAATAATAATAATAATAATAATAAATAATAATAATCTCCCAGGTAACGATCGGTGGCAGTATCAGGGGCGGGAACATGGGAGGGGAGGGTGAGCGGGAGTGCACGGTGGGGAGGGACGTAGTAGCTACATCCCTGCAAGAAGATATAGGGAAATGCAGGGATGTAGTTACTCATCCCGGGGGAGGGGAAGTTGTTAAAAGGCATTTTATTCATAATGTGAATATATCACCTAGAAGAAAACTTAGGATAAAAGTGAACTGGATTGTGCTCAATGTGTTTTGTGCATGCATGCCCATAAATGTTTGTGCATATTGTCATCTGTGTGAAAACGTTTTTTCCCATAATGTGAAAATAATGATTTTTTTCCACTTTATTCCTATTATTCCCCTTAAAATGCATTTAGAATGAAATATTACCTAGCAAAAGGTACTACCCAAAGAAAGCTTAACCACTTGAGGACCGCAGTGTTAAACCCCCCTAAAGACCAGGCCATTTTCATTGAAATTGGCCACTGCTGCTTTAAGGCCAAGCTGCAGGGCTGCACAACTCAGTACACAAGTGATTCCCCCCCCCCCCCTTTGCTCCCCACCAGCAGAGCTCTCTGTTGGTGGGGTCTGAACGCTCCCCCCGTGTTTATTTTTTTTTTTTAAATAGATATTTATTTTATTATTTTTATAATATATTTATTTATTTTCTCCCACTCCCTCCCTTCCTCTCCCCGCCAGCCAATCAGCTTCAGCCTATGACAGCGGATCACTTACGCAGTAATGGAGGGGACAGCCGTGTCACACGGCTGTCCATAGTACAGCGCTGCTGCAGATCGCAGCACCGTACAATGTTTATAGATGGCGGTTTCGCCGTCTAACAGTCTCCGAGCGGCCATTGCCGCTGGGAAACTGAAGGCGGAGCGGAAACTGCGCGCGATCACCTGCTAGCCCCATAGAGAGCCGTTCAGTGGCGTAGAGCGGTCGGCAAGTAGTTAATTGGTGGTGAAACACAAGATAAATATCATTTGGTGTGATAATTAGTGATAAAGTTATTGGCAAATGAATGGGAGGAGCGTTGAAATGTAAAAAAAATTGCTCTGGTCCATAAGGTGAACACCACCTGTACAGGTAAAGTGGTTAAAGTCAAGGGTTAAGGAAGAAATGGAAGATACTTTAGATCATCAATTCTTATTTATTGACATGAGCCACATGGTCAATAATACAAGTTTCTTCACTCGGCTTGATCCAAGTAAAATTGATAGACTTATCACAGTGCGTTATCTTTGCATCCATATGGGTCAGTTTTCTGTACTGTCTAGTTGATGGAGCAGTCACTGAAGAGACACCAGCCAGGAATATACCTACTCTTGAAATAAACATTATGTCAGTGATAAGGCTCAACAAGCAAGGCAATACACTGAAGTTTGCTGAAGACAGCTGCATCACATCATGGCAAAAGGATAAAATCACAGTTGAACTGTATGCGCAAAGAAGTGACACAAACAGCTCTACCCAAACCAGCAGTACAACAGAAATACAGGATCAAACTAAATCTCCATTTGTATTTGGAAGCCAATTAGCTTATTGCCTATAGCATCAAAACAAAGTTCTGCAAGGGAATCCAACCAAACACTTGACTTGCATTATTCAAGTCAAAATCACGGGAGGAAATACAAAATCGTCCTATACCCAAGAAGCAAATATATGTGTATTAAAGCTACTGGAAAAGAAATGCTTCCACTAATGATAACCATAGCAAGCAAACAGCAGAACTAGATCCCAGCACATTGACGTCAGCCAACATCAGCTTCTAGGTAATTGTGTTTAACCACTGTGACACTGATAACATGATAACAGATGCTACAATAAAGCCACTGCCAGGACCAGAGTGTGAAGAGCTTAGGAGGACCAAAATGGAAGTGCTCAGTGATTGTGGTTCTGGCATATGTATGACGCTGCTAGCCTGCTACCCTCAACAAGCATATTATTATACTGGCTCTTAGTGGTACAGTACTGCCGCACTCATAAATGGATGAGTGCGCAGCCACGAGGACATATTCAACAAACTCTTGTTAAATATGTTGTGAGGGTCCCAGTGCTTGAACAGTAGGCACCAGGGGAATCATGGAAGGATCTGGATTATACACAATACATTTCAGAATATTTCCAGCATTCCTGCATTTAGGTTGAGACCATGGGGTGTATGTAATAAGCACAATGAGGAGAGCAGAATACAGTACATTAAATACAATGCATTACTCTCTACTCATCGTGTCTAACAGACTTTACGCATGTTATCCTGCTTAACCCAGTTTACTGCATACACCCCAATGTGAGGATGACTTGTATTTGTAGAAATAGGTGTTGAACAGTTATAAGATTTCAATCTTCTAAGAGGAAGCTAACAATCCAAAAAAGGTAGGCTGTATGGATAGGTGCAGAGCTGCAGGCAAGCAGAGCTACATGTCTGTTTTTTGTGTTGTTTTTTTTTTTGTTCATTTACAAAGTTTCCCTTTAAAGAGAAACTCCGACCAAGAATTGAACTTTATCCCAATTAGTAGCTGATACCCACTTTTACATGAAAAATATAATGATTTTCACAAACAGACCATCAGGGGGCGCTGTATGACTGATTTTGTGCTGAAACCCCTCCCACAAGAGGCTCTGGTACCGTACGGTACTCTGGGCAAACTGCCACAATGTAACAATGACACACACAGGAAATGGCTGTTTATAGCTGTCTGTTAAAGCCAGAACAGCTACATAATCTGCCCACAGTAACAATGTCACCATGTAATACATGTCAGAATGTGAATCTGGGAGAGGAAAGATTTTACAATGAGCAAACTCTGACTAAATCATGTATACATAATTATTGTAAAAATTAAGCACCTTTTTATATTAAATTATTTTCACTGGAGTTCCTCTTTAAAGGTATTACTTACAGTTTATATAATCAGCATTACAACTTTAAAAACCTGGTAGGGATGGTCAATGGGGTTCAAGAAATTTTGAATTGTTGCAATTTTTTAGGCTAAATATGTACATTTATGCAGATTGAAAACAAGCTAATGAAATGGAGCTGCTGTTTGATTTGATTAGTTTATTTTCAAGCTGCATACACTTCCATATTTTTTTTTTATATTATAAGTATAAAAAAGTTCAGTTTAAACCGATAGAATGCCAGATTTGGTCAGATTTAAATTAAAAATGCAGACAGTGCGGGGTTCTCTTTCCAGGCAGTGTTAACTCCTTGTCTTCCATGCTGGCTGGTATTCCTCAGGGTTTGGAGCCTCGCCAGTGGGGGACTGCGCACCATGAGCTATACCAGCCCATGTGCTCCATTAGATGGGGGTGCTGTAAGAGAGGGGTAGCAAACCCTCTACCTTTCCTACAAAACCCTATACATATCAAGAACAAGGGGCTCATCTACACTTTGTGCTTGGGCAGGTGGGCGTTACTACCACCAAGCATTTGAAGGTAGGCCCTGGGTGACTTATGGGGGAATCTGAGAGCCCATCGCTGGAATGCTGAGAGCAGGTGAGTGAAGCTACACCACAAACCTAGAGATGGGGAATGTGAGGAGGGGGACATTTAGGGATGGGAGCTGCCTCTTACCGCCCGCTAATTGTTACTTGATTCACGTTGCTTTATGGAAGAGCCACCCCTGCTTCTAGTCTTCTTTTCTTACATACTAAAGTCTTCTGCCTTTTCTTATTTGAAGAGTCCCTGTCATCATGGAACCCACCAACAGCACCCCTACCCATGGCACCACTGCTGCTGACATGGCCACACTACTGCTGTGGCACCCCTAACATAGTAAAGACTACTATTTGGATTACGGTATATCTTAGGGAGAAGAGGTATTGTGGAGAAAGTTTATGGAGTGATTTAACAATTAAAGTTAGCAGTAGCCAGTGTAGAGATTAAAAAGGCAGTAACAGAGGAATGGGAGGAGGGGTGAATAAGGCAAGCATCTGAGCTCAGAACAGATTGCAGAGGAGCCAGCTGGTTAGTAGGCAAGCCACTGAGGATGTTCAGAAGCCAAGACAAGATATGACCAAGACACGCCGTCTCATTCCTGCAGCATCTTGTGTGAGAGATAGATTCCTGCTATATTTTTCAGATGATAACAGGAAGTGAATAATGAGTTAATATAAAGGCTGAATGAGAGTTCAGAGTCAAATATGATGCTCAGACATAGGGCTTGGTGGCTTGGGCTGCTGTCTACTGCATAGTTATAACAGGCAGTGCAGCTGAAAGTGAAAACACTGCAAGTTATGTTTTTATCACTGTAATAGTGATATTCAGGAAACGAGAGGATACAAGTAAAGAAACAGCAGTCAGATAGTCAAGGATGCAAGATAGTACAGAGGTCAAGAGATGCCCATAAAAACACATAAACTGAAATCTTAAAACTCTTTTTCCCATTCGGATGAAAACCTTGGTCAGCATAAGACTGAAACACAAGGGAACCGAATCTGTTCAGCAACTCTGCAATCTAACCACACAGGTTGGAGATTTATTGCACCATCCTAACGTTACACAAACGGCTCCTTCAGCTGCAACCAGACCTCATAAAATTGTGCTACATCACAGTCACACAAGAAAAGCATGCTCTACAGCTTCAGTTGGACTAATAACAGAAAGTATTTACTTGTGGGCTATTTATAAAAGAGTGAATGCTATACTGAGCAACAGTCAGTCTTGGGGCCCACTAGAGATTGCACATCACTCTAAAAAAAACCATCGTTTGTGAGAGCAATTTTGCCTGTAAAAACTAGTAATTTCTAGAGCGATTTCAGAGGATGTGATTTTGGCCCCTACATCCCCTGAATGAAAATGCTGCAGGCATGTTACAGCTCCTGTGGAATCATGGCCATCTAAGTACATACACAGTGCTTTTGCACTGAGGCCTTATACTGGGCGTAGTAGTGGATACCAGAGTAGATGCCACTGCCAGTAGGGGTGTGAAGGTGGGTTATAATCGGTGCACTACAAAACACAGCCTTTAGAAGGGCTCTTGGGGTTATGTAGAACACAGATCTAACTAACGCTTTCCCTAATAGCAGTACAGCTCTGTCTTTAGTCTCCTTCACAGCAGCCACAGTCAGAGTGTAAAATGGCTGCTGTGCTGGCTTTCTGATAGGTGGGGGGCGGTCCAGGTGGGAGGAATAGCTTATTGGCTGTCATGTGTATGCTGACTCTGGGCTGAGAGGTAAGTTTTTGACTCCATTATAATGTAAAGAAGGCGGGTCAAATTCGCCATATGTTAGTGAATAGATGGGAACCGGAACACGTCTTGTTTGACATGAACTATTCGACAGGAGATCAGTTCGGGCCATCTTTATCAGCCAGCTCGATCCAGAGCAGGAACACCTGGAAAAAGAAAAACCATAACAGCATCAATGGCCTGCCCGCGCAGGCACACTAGCGGCATTCTGCTTGGCCTCCAGCCAGAATAGTTGAGTACGATTGGGTATGCTCTACTGCGTACGACCTGAGCAGACAGCCACTAGTGCACCTCTGCTAAGGAAGATAGGGGGGAGCCTCTTTTGGATTCAGAGGCTTATCCCTGCCAAGGTAAGTACCTCCTAGGGTCACTTTGTTTTCCCCTCAGGTTCACGTCAGTGTAAAATAAAGTCCTGTTAAATTATGGCAAAACATGTGCTCAGGCTAGGGCTTTCAGAGTTTTGAATTTTGTGTTTTTACCCTCTTTACATACATTTCTAATAAGGTAATCTTTGCCTTTGGCTTGTAAAATCTCATGTTTACTGTGTGATCATTGGGCCTTGAGGACCTATCTTTGTTGGTGAAACCACAGAGAAAGTGAAGGACCCCATTGCACAGTTCCTCATCATTTTAAAGGGAACCTGTAGTGAGTAAAATTATTTAAAATAAACACATGACATAGCTGCAAATGAATATTACGTACGTACCTCGCCGTCAGTTCCTCTCAGATGCTCACCATTTTCTTCCTACAGTGATCCCTTCCAGTTCTGACAATATTTTGTCAGAACTGAAATATACCAGCTGCTGTCAGTTATATATCAGCAGCTGTCAGTTACAACTGAATGTGCAAGGTAAGTTCAATTTTTCCCTACCACTCAAGTGGGTGATATTACAGTTTAACAGTGTGCGGACCAGGAAGCTGTTATGGGGTAATGGCCATTTTCAAGAGGGAGGACAGAGAATTCCATTGATCAGAGTGGACAAACAGGATGCAGGAGAGGAGAAAGATATTGAGGAATAGACTACACAGGAGGTAAGTATGACCTGTGTATGGTTATTTTGACTTTTTATTTTCGGTTCAGGTTCACTTTAAGGCATTACATCATTCTGATAATGTTAGTTGATTAAAGATAAATTCTCATTTATGGGATTATTGCTTTTACTATTAAACTATTGTTATGGGTTCTGTATGTAACAGTGTAAATGGCTTGTCTGTCACATAAGATTGTTCTCCCTCACCATAATTGTGGCCCACACAGAAATAGCCAGTGACATGCTCACTGTCTTGTTTGGAGGGGGTGCAAAGTGTCATCACTGTCTGATTTCTTGGTATGGGTGGTGCCAGGTCTCAGATGCATTCTCAGCTTTGTGTACTGAGTGAAGCAGCTTTACACGTAACCTGCAGTGGAGGGAGTAGTCATAAGTGGAATACTGGGGCCATTTCTGGTTAAATGGTGCCCCAGACAAGTCTCCTTTGCCTCTCCCAATCTTGTAAAAGGAAGACCAGAGCCTACATTACTTAGTTCTGCTGACACCAATAACAAATTGACAGGTTATATTATACAGAAACGGTGTTGTTCCTCAAAATAGAACTGTCCATACACTGTACAATATTTAGCCTAATTCAACATTCAAACGTCGAATTGGGCAAACATTTTGTTTACCACCAAAGGTGACTTTCAATGATCAAGGATGGCTGTTCTTTGGCTGACATTGCGTGCCTTCTTGATTGTAATGTCAATTGTGGGACAGTCTCGGTCCGATCGACGCTGCTGTCGAGTAGTGTGTGGGCAGCTTTACTCTGTACAGTATATGCAAATTATGACCAGACCAAATACACTTCACTGTCACAAACTCACTCAATCCACATAATAAACTCTTTCTATAATAGTTATGAGGGGTGTGTAGCCATCTAAATAAAACTAAATAAATGCTGTGTTTGTCAAGACTGAGTCTCACAGGTCAGAATACTGTACTTTTAGTCCCCTATACTTTCCTAGTTGTTCTGAGTCACCCTAAACTGCTTGGGTGTTCTGTAATATTGTATTGGAATTCCAAAACAGTTCAACAATCAATAAAGACCACATCTAAAACAGTTAGGTGTAGTTCACAGTGGTCATTTAGGTGTTACAATTAGCATCCATCCCTTTCTTACTGGCATTAGGAGTTGTGTATAGTAAACCCAGTATGCACAGTGTGCTAAGATTAGCTCTGTGGTTCCCCTTCTTGCAGGTGTCGCCAAAGGTATCTGCCTGGATGGACTGTGTTTAAAAACAGCCCTGCTGCAACTAAATGATCTCTTCACAGGGCAGCACAAATGATTATCCCACACAGAGAGACTGCTGTGCAGAGTTTTAGGACACGCACAGCTACCTCTTTTCTGCTTATTGCATTGAATACTTTGCACATGAAGGGAGGTTTAAACTGGGCATGTGATGTCACAGGGAATTGAGATGCCATCCACATAGGGTAAACATTAAAGCTGACGAACAGGGAGCATAGACCATTTAACCTGGTCCTGCAACTAGAAAAGCAGGTAGTTAAAATTCAAATTTTATAGGGTGACATGGCTACAGTAAATCTATTATCGGTGGGCGATGGTTTCAAAGCAAGTCTGTATGCAACCCACAGTAGCACCACTAACCTGCAGAGTTTGGCAGGGAAGCATGGTGCTATGCAGAGATCAACAGTGAAGCATGTGCTCTCATCCACAGGCAGTACACGCCAATCCCTCCAATCCCAGACATTATCTGCATGTGATATTATAGTCACATGGAGAAGAAAGGCAGGTGCCCTGGAAAATAGTTCTGCGCTGTTGGAGGTAGTTACTGCATATTCTAAAGTCAGTAAACTCAGTGATGAATGTAGGTGAGATAGTGCTTTGGGAGCTAAAGCAGAAGCAGGGCCAGATTTCTGGAAGGCCCACAAAGGCCCGGACCATCGGCGGCTGCCCGGCCAAGGGGGGGCTGGACATGAAAAAGAAATTGCTGAATATGGAAGAAAAGACATATGCAAGAGGAGAGATGCTGCTCAATTGAGCTGTACATGAAAAATAGAGACTGCGGTAAATGGATGTTACACATGAAAGAGGAGGCTGCACATGGAATGGGAGGGGCCCTGTTGCACGTGGTAAGTTGGGCTAAGGGCGGAAAAACTATAAATCTAGCCTTGAGCATAAGTCTATTGCTGATCTTAGTAGGCAAGTTGAGAGCTTCAGTAAGTGGGCTGAGCCCTATGTAGTTCACTTAATCAGGAAATGAAATATCTATGAGTTGTTCTGTAATTTGTTGGTTTGAAACAAACGCTGTTCACAGATGTAATATTTGACTGATCTGCAAAGAAAGTTTAGTAAGTTTGCTTTTTGCAGTTTAGTTCATCTTTACCATATAGCACAAGTATCACACTAAATGAATACAACTTAGTAGCACAACATTTATGTTGACCAGATACAGTGTGATGTGTAACCTCATATGAAGAAGATCTGTGCATTACTAAGCTATGAGAACCATGATCAGCAACAAATGCACCGCCGACCCTGACGAAATATGTCACAGAACTCTTCCAGTGTGCTGTAAAAATTTCTGTTTACAAATTTAAATGCGAAGCAGAAACCTAGCAATCTGCTATTTATTTGTGACCAATGCTTGCCAGTCATATGATCAAAGGCAAATATCTGAGCTTTTACCTTCCATCTGAAAAGCTACCAGCTAGTACCATTTGTTCCAATGGAATCTGCAGCAAGAATTACATTTTACAAGCAGGGCAATGTGGCTGTAGCTAATAGGGCAACAAACAGAGGTGCCTCAGCACTGCAGCCCAATCAGTCTAAGGTACCAGGGAGTCAACCAGGCAGCACTTGCCTATGGGTTTGGGTATGGTGGTCAAACTAACAGACTTGTGAGATTACAGTTGAATGAGCATCACAGTGATATTAGAACTTTAAGGGCGGACATACATGATGGTAAAAATAATTTTGATTCAGCAGTAGATCGACATTTCTTTAAATGTCACCATGCAGTAGGAGATCTGAGATGGTGTATCCTGGAAAAGGTGGCTTCAAGTGAAGATGTTGACCTCTAAGAAGGAAAATAGGTGGGTATATCTATTGACTCTTTAAAGAGGAGCTGTCAGCCATACTATCTCAGGAAAAAAAAACAAATATTTAAGTAGATAAATACTTGTTCTACTTACATAACATACGTATTGCACTGTCCACGTTATGATTCCTGTGAATTTTATAAAGGAAAAGTAGAGAAGCCTATGCTAGACAGTTTCCATATTTACTGTGGCTATTTTGAAGCCAGTCGTGATGTAATATCCGCCCTTAGTTTCCTCTGCCTGATTTTTCTGCCCTTCACTATAGAAAGTGCATTGTTTCAGCCTGAGAAATATTGGCCAGTCAGAGAGGAACAGAGGTGTGGGAGGGGAAAACAGGAGCGAAAGAGGCTTCAGCCAATCAGGCTGCATTAGTTAAGTGTGAGGGGAAGTAGAGAAGCAAAAAAAGACAACCCAGCATGCCCTGCAACTTCTCTTTTGTGTACCAAATTTTCTGTGTACCAAATACCAAATACGAGTCATGTAAACTGGGGAATGATAATTTATCAACAAGAAAAGTAATAGTGATTTTAACTTTTGGATTGCCTGATTAGCATTCTTATTAATTGTTTACCAGATAAAAATAAATAATTGATTTTTGATTTTATGCCCAACAGTTACTCTTTAAGTGTGTGCCTGTCACCTTGTTCTTGAGGGTGTGTTCATGCTAATTGAGTTAACTGTACAAATTGCTGCTTGCACATACAATATGTTCTTTTAGCACTTGGTAAAAGTCCTGCTGGGCCAAAACCTTGTGCTTTGCACAGTTACACTTTGATAATACTGGCCAATTAGGCCTAAATCCAGTTTTTTGCTTTTAATAGTGGCTAATCCAACCCAGCATCACTGCCTTTTCCAGCACAACAAGGTAAAATACATTGGGTTTAGTTAGATGAATGAATAGGAATGAATTGCTAGAGTGTAAAAAGGTAATAATGGGGGACAAAAACATTTTTACCCCCTATCAATGCTTGTTAGTGATCACATTCTTTATGAGTGGTGTGCATAGAAAAATGGGAAATTGTGATCTATGTGTGTGTCCCTTTACCTAAAGGTAACACTGTCAAACCCAGGTCTATGTCTGATTTACATGGGATAGAGTAGGGACGAGTTGTAAGGAGGGAACCATGGCATGAAGTAAAATGCCAGGCTGCTGTGTGAGAGTATGTAATAAAATGATGAGATAAACAATTGTATCTATCCTCCTACTCCTAAAACTGACTTTTGTAGAATTCCACAGTTTTATTTTCTGCGTATCGGCTAAAAAAAGTAGGTTTAATGTTGTATTGTCTCTATCAAGGACTCAAAGGATTTCATTTCCACACCTCAGCTTTCTGCATGCCGCTTCTTGCTGCCCCATGAAAGTGAATGAAGGTGGCCACGTGTGTGCGTGAGTATGTAATTGCCGGCTTAGCTTTTATCATGCTGCGCAGCAGGATAGCTTAGGTTGCATGTAGCACTTTATCTACAGCTCTGAAGTTTTTAACTTTGACAGACTCTTGCATGTGGCTGCCATACATGTGTGCTTTTCGATAGAATACATTTCTTACCCTATTTTTGAGCATAGAACTTCGGGTGCTTCTTATTTGTGTATGTGTTGGAAATAGGTTGCTAGAATCCCTATGGTAAGTGAAATATGATCTATCTTATATTGTACTTATTCTAGTGGTATCCATTATTTTTGTGTATTGTCTGTATCACCTGACTAGGTTTTGACTGCAGAGAAACCGTCACTTGCATACCTGATGTTTAGCGTGCATACCTGATGTTTAATTTGCATACATGATGTTAAAGGACTACCGAGGTGACATGTGACATGATGAGATAGACATGTGTTTGTACAGTGCCAAGCACACAAATGACTGTGTTGTGTTCCTTTTTTTCTTTCTCTGCCTAAAAGAGTTAAACATCAGGTATGCAAGTGACTGTCTGGGTCAGGACTGGGTCAGAGTGTAGCATAACCCTCACTGATAAGTAAGTACAGCCATAAATCACTTTCCTGTCAGTAAATGGCTTCTGAGAGTAGGAAAGAGATAAAAATGGTTAATAGTTCATAGATTTAAGCTTTGGCACACTGCAATGAAGGTGTAATTGAGCTGAGACAATGAAACCGTAAAAAACATAAAAACTAGATTTAAATATAAAATAAAACTGTGAGATATCTAAAAAAGTCATTTTTAGGAGAAGAAGGATAGATACAATTGTTTATCTCATCACTTTATTTTCACCTCCGATGTCCTTTAACCATTTCAGCCCGCGGGGATCTTTCACCTTATGCAGCAGAGCAATTTTCACCTCCCATTCATTTGCTAATAACTTTGTCATTACTTATCACAATTTATTGATCTATATCTTGTTTTTTCCACCACTAATTAGGCTTTCTTTGGGTGGTACATTTTTGCTAAGAATTATTTTTTTATAAATGCATTTTAACAGAATTAATAAGACAAAAATGGAAAAAATTAATTATTTCTCAGTTTTCGGCCATTATAGCTTTAAAATAATCTATGCTACCATAATTAAAACCTATGTATTTTATTTGCCCATTTGTCTTGGTTATGGCACCATTTAAATTTTGTCCCTATCACAATGTATGGCGCTAATATTTTATTTGGAAATAAAGGTGCATTTTTTCCGTTTTGCATCCATCATTATTTACAAGCTTATCACTATAAATCACTATTTACAAGCTTATAATTAAAAAAATGTTTGTAGTATACCCCCCTTCAAATGCATATTTAAAAAGTTCAGACCCTTAGGTAACTATTTATGTCTTTTTGTTTGTTTGTTTCTTTTTTTCCATAAAAAAATTTATTTGGGTAATATTTTGGTGTGGGAAATAAACTGTTAATTTTTAATGTTATTATATGTGTAAATTGTAATGTAAAAAATATGTAGATGTAGTTTTACTATTTACTTGTATTTACTTGAGTTTTTTTTGTCCTTGTGCTTCTCGCTAACCGGAAGCACAAGGATGATGCGGAAAATTTTACGTGCAGAAAGACTGAAGCCTCTTGTAAGAGTGCTTCAGTTTTTCTGCTGGGGACATGGATCAGTGATCGGGAACCATGTTCCCGTTCATTGATCCCAGGGCTACCGGGGGACAGCACGGGGGCGGAGCGTGCCGAAGCGCAGCACCGCAGTAGAGCAGCCATCCGGACGTGAGCTTCACGTCCGGGCGGCAGAAATGGTTAAGGCAGAAAAATAGGTAAAGGAATTCAGCCTGGTTATTTGTATGCTTGGTACTGTACATACACCTGTTTATCACATCCTGTCACCTGCGGTACACTTTAAGTGCAAAGGATTAATATTGATATGTATATAATACAAAATCCAAGCACATCAGAAGAGAGCATCCAGATCCAGAGTCAAGTGAAACAAATGCCCGGGCAAAGCTCTACCTATAGACTACTGTATATGGATGTTTTATAACATAATTCTACTGTGAATGAGTGCCATGTGAAAGAGATTTCCTTTACCAGAGCAAAGAAAATTAGCAAGGACATATGTGTCTATTTTTCAATAAAGTATTTCTCAAGGTGTGGGTTTTTTACTTTGAATTATTTGTGGGAATGAGTAAGAGGCATTAATGTACCTTCTACTAATTTCCTTTGGAGGGGACAGAAATCTATGGGTCCTCATATGATTAAAGCAAGTTTGTAGATTCCACCATAAGTTTTACCCATGATATTAGTGGGGGCAGGGAAGAGCCCCTCATTAGTAACAATGGACAAAGGAGGTCTTGCAAGGGGAGGGGCAAATTTCCCACTCATGAGCTCATTCTTTACAGACTATACAGACCCTACACGCCTAAATGGCATATAGAGTGTTACAATGGTTTTAAGGTGGGTAGAAACTGTTTTTTAATTTTAAAAAATGTTACATTTTTTTCAGTAATAATAATAACAAATATAATAAAAGATAATGCAATTTATATTGCACAAAAAATATATATTTAAATTTTAATATTAACGACATACTTTTCTTTAACATTACTTTACTGTACTCATTTATTTTATTATTGTAGGACAGTCATGTGTCCTCAGCTCCAGGGGGGAGATAATCACGTGTGATCTCCTCAGTGGTTAAGACGAGGTTAAGGCTAGGTTCACAATACGCATTGCGTTCCCTGTAACAGCAAAAATGCCATGGAAAATGAAAGTTGCTCCGCATATTATCCACGTATTGCGTTGCATACAGTGAAGCATACATTCAATGAAAAGTATGCTTCACTGTAACTGCTAAAGCATACTTTTTGTTGTTGGGATGCTGTGCGCTGTTAAATTGCATCGGCCGCACTGTAAACGTTGCATAGGTGGTGCATTGCAGTGGTATGCCACATAACAATACGCCTGTTATAGCGCACCCCAATACACCACTGTGAGTGTAGCTTAAATCTTTTCATCTCAAGTGATTATTCTTGCTTGCCCTAAGCTAAATTGGTAGATCTCCCATTTCAAAGACAAATATTTACCCAAATAAAAAATAATGATTGCATGATATTTTTCCTCTAATACTAAAATTCAGTATTTTAAGGTTTACACATTTACCACATGTAACCGTACGTAGTCTACAAAACTAAAACTTTTATGACTATATGACCTTATGACTATATCATTAAAAGTAATGTACACGCTACAAGTTGTTGATTGTTAAAATATGTAAAGAAAAGCCAAATGCATTTTTTCAGAAGAGGTAATGTCCCAGCTAATAACCACTGTAAATACATTTCTCACTTTTAATAGGATAAATAAAACAGTAAAGTAGAACACACACACACACACACACGCACGCACGCACGCACGCACGCACACACACACATTGTAAATAATGTAACACCAACTCAATAGATGGAAAACTCACAAGTAACGTCTGTATTTCCTGTATTTCGTTTGATGTGTATGTATGTGTATTTCAGATTAATTTCTGTATCATACCTAATGAAGAACCATAAAAATATTCAAAAGCTTGCCTTTTATGGAAATTATCCAATAAGTCATACTATTTCAACATTTTCCGGTTTAACCAAAATCATGTAAGAAAATCTTCTGGAAGGAAACAGCAATGGCAGCCTCAGTGCTCTCTGATCGAATTACATTTAGGGAGTAGCAATCGATGTGCCAAACTTTATACTTCACACCAATCAGATCTACAGAATTCTCTTCAATATCATGCACATGCTCCAGTATTTGTGGAGTTGTACTGTTTGATTCCAAGGGCAAAAGACATTTTATAATCAACATTATAGATTGATTACAGGGGAAGCCAGAGGTCTCGGGCATATTTTATTAAATGGATCTTATCATCCTGTAATCAATCAGTACTGACAGATTTACTTTAGTGTAGCAGACCATTTTGTCTTTGTAATTTATACACAGGTATACCGAATATCAATACGAGCAATGTGTTAAGCAAATTGACTTAAGCCTAACAGAAAAAGAACAACTAGCTTTTCAAACATTCAGTCTCTCTTACTCAGTACATAAATACCCAACAGTGACTAAGTGACAAGATGATGCAGTTGAACAAACCTTTGGGAAGTCTCTCCGCAAAGCCAAAAGCAGCCACAGTGAATATAGAGAAAAGTGGAATGTGTGTAAAGTCTTTCATGGTTAATTCCCAAAAAATTGGCTTCTTCAAGGAAAATTCCAAGCTTGTTTCATTTTAAGCCCTGGTTTGCTCCAGTCCTGCAAAGTAGTGACTGTTTGTGCAACAGGCCCTGCGGGGTCTAAGTATATTCAGGAATTCTGTGACTTGGCTGGAGTGATGGACATGACCAGCTGGTGTACATCGACTTAGGTCAATGCAAGTACGCAGGGCTCAGGAAACAAGAGAAAGCAAATCCGCCTAGAATCCTTTTTAGTGGAACATTGTGATATATCATGCTGGCAGACTAAGGATAACAGTAAAATAATTCCAATCCTCTGATTATGACCAGCAGCTTGACAACTGCTTACAAGGCTATAGGAAGTTAAGGGACAGTTCAGTAATTAGATGGGGGTAGTGAGATTAACAGTGTAGTATATTTGTACAAATTAACTCAAACTTCAGTGCTACAAAGGAAACCTAAAGAAGATTTCTGATATATATAGATAGATTGATAGATAGATAGGTAGATAGATAGATAGATAGATAGACAGATAGATAGCATTGGTAATCTTTTTTAAATTAAAATTTGTTTTCATGCAAAAGGTGAACTATTGTATAGCTATTTTTCATGTTTACCTGATATATCCAGCAGGTGGCATGTTTCGTGGCTTTTCGAAGTAGCAACCACTGTATAATCTGATATGTTGACCAATGAGAAAAGGGGTGGGGAGAGTAATTCATTCCACTGTTACTGACCTGTCTTCAGAATTAAGTAATCTAATCTCAGAGCAGGATTGCATATTAACTTTTAGACTTTCAGTCTGGACTCCTTGGAATCAAGTGGCATACATGAAAAATTAACAGATAATATTTCATATTTACATGATAAAAATAGTACTGCATATAATCAGGAAGGTTAGAAATGTTTTTTTTTTTTGTGTAAGCCCTTTTTCTACAGAAATGGCACGAAGGATCAGGAAAGTATTATGAATTTGAATGTGAATGACATTTCTGTTTGTTTTTAAAACATATTTTTTCCCCTCTGTAGGTGATGAGAGCATTGTCACATAGTTAATCAATAAGCAGGGAAACAGACCCTATTAGGTATTAAAAACTATGAATAGTGGTAAACAGTGCTGAGTGGAGAATGTGTCAGTGACTGTTTTGCTGTAAAGTTGGAAATTTCCTTTGAGTGAAATAGGGGCTTATTCCCAAAAGTTCTGTAAAATGTTTGTGCATAGGTCACACACAGCATTTTATTTGGCACTTAGCCAGTTATATAACATGCAGTGGAGTACCAAAAGGGGGATACAGAGGTAGTGATCACACCGGGGGCCCTGGACTAGAGAGGCCCTCTAGTATCCCTCCTTCAACAGCTTTATTAGCTCTTTATTGGGCCTATGCTGGTGATGATTACCTCTATGTCATTTGATTGGTTGTAGCCATTAATAGACTGTTCTCCTCCACAGGCTTCACCTATCTGACACTGCAGCTGTCCTTGGCAGGTATTGGTGCGCCATAGTAGTTGTTATGTACAGAGCGCTTGAGGGGGCCCAATGTCATGCAGGCCCAGAGTTCCTAAGCTACACCACTGATTGTGCAATTTGTGCAAATAGGTAACGTGCACGCTATTAGTGTAACGCACGTTACTGAAGTATATGCATTGACATCAATAATGGATAGTCTTATCTCCTGGATTCTAATCAGCAGGTCATACTCTTCAATCAGAAGTGAATAGATGCAGTCTCACCCATATCCATCTATCATAGTCTAAGAACAATTTTTTTGTTTTTGGAAAGAAAGCATGCAAGCATGAGGAGAAAATATAAAGCATGCATGCATCATTCAGGAGAACATACAAAGCATGCAAGCATGGGGAGAACATACAGACTTCATGCAAATGGTGTAGTGATCCAGATTTGAACTGGGAATCCCAACACTGCCAGGCAAGTATGCTATTTAATATGCCACTTTGCTGCACATGCTTAGTAAATTCAGACTTTAGCTAGGGAAGGCCAATAATAAACTCTATATTTGCTATCAAGTGCTTTATCATAATGCATAAGAGATAAAGCTCTTCCTTTATCACAGAAAACAATTATTAGTTTCAGTATGGGGGTTTCATCTATGCCAAAATGGACCTACTGTTATCCTAGAGATGGTTCATCTGGAAATGTTGGTGTTAAGCCCCATCTACACGATACGATTCTTTATACGATTCAATTACGATTCTATTTACGATCTGATTAAATCCAACATGTCCGATCAGGATTCGATTCAATTCAATTCTATTTGCCATTGCAAAACAATGGCAAATCAAATTGAATCGAATCGAATCCCAATCGGACATGTTGGATTTAATCGGATCGTAAATAGAATCGTAATTGAATCGTATAAAGAATCGTATCGTGTAGATGGGGCTTTAGTGTAGTCAGTCACTTGCATGGTGGCAGTGTGAAGAGAGGGGGGACATACTATATGTACATCTAAGAACCTCACAGAGCCTGTATGTTTTGTATATTAGCCAACCATTCAGTACATAAGATACATTGGGCTCAATTCTGGTAGTGTTTAGTAAATAATTACCTCATGGAATTGGGTTTACCTCATGAGGGAAATCAACGTTTGAATTCTGGTAGTTTAAGTAAAGTTTTACCTCATGTAATTTCATGAGGTAATTCATGCGGTAATTTTCTACTAAAAATGTGTGGTATTTAGTAGTGAAATACCTCACACTTGAATTCTGAAGAGAAATAAGGGGTGTGTTTGCATGTCTTTTACCTCACATAATTAGACCTACCTCTACAGCATGATAAATGCAGTGTTGTGACAGAATTGTGATATCTGTCACATAACATGGAGCCTTTTCAGCTTGTTCTGTGTTCAGGGCCCCCATATTTTGCTGAAATAAGTAAAAGTGATCTGACCAACAATCCCCCCCAGCTTCCATTTTGTTTTAAGAAAGAAAAAGTGCTCCAAACCCTGCACAATCCTTCATCTGCCACCCTCCCCTTTCAACATTGCCATTGTCATTGGAAAAAAAAAGTAAAAATGCTCCAACCCACAGCCTCTATTTTTTAAAAAAAATTAAGTAAAACTGCGGCAAACACCGATTTCTCCCCCCCCCTCCTCCTCTGGTTAAAAGTGCTCAGAGCCCCCCCCCCCCCAGCAGCCTCTAAAAGTAAAAGTACTCACACCCCCAGTCTCTAAAAGTGCTGACACCCGCCCCCCCCCCAGCCTCTAAAAGTCCAAAGACTATCCTAACTTATGGAAGACAATTAAAGACTATGGCCTCGATTCATAAAGCATTACCTCATGCGGTAATGCTGAAAACAGCAGACTTTACCGACCACTTAGCAAAATGTCAATTCATAAAGGCTGTTACAGCATGAAAAGCTGACATTACCGACCAGGGAGATAAATTACCGACTTGGCTGCAGTTACCGACAACACATGTCAGTAAATTGTCAGAAAATGTCAATTCATAAAGCCTTCAACAAGCGGTAAGCCTGGCGGTAGTTACCGACACCTCTGGTGAGGTCTTAACAAGTTACCGACAGCTCTGACAGCTCTGATTAATGCAAAGTGCAGAGATCCGAAAGTCTGTTTGATTCATCTGTGGAGAGAGCCGGAGAGACGTCTGTGTGAATCATTTCAGCAGGCAGGGAAAGACTGTGTGACTCATCTGTCTGAGTCATCAGTGGAAAGAGTCGGCTGTGTGAGTAATTCCTGCAGGCAGGGAAAGACTGTGTGACTCATCTGTCTGAGTCATCAGTGGGAGAGCCAGAGAGAGCCGTCTGTGTGATTCATTTCTGCAGGGCAAAGAAGGAATCGGGACACTGCTCTACTCTACCACTCAGTGGGCTGCGGTAATTTACCGACCTCCAAGGGCAGCTGGGGAAATCTTTATGAATTAGCACACAGACCGGGAAAATACCGAGTGCGGTATTTTTCCGACAAGATTTTTGTTATCGCACTGCTGTTTATGAATCGAGGCCTATTACTTATTTGCTGCAGGCTTACCACTGAAATACCTCATGTTTTACCTCACTCTATGCATTTACCTCATGTTTTACCACATGTTTTACCACATGTTTTACCTCATGTTCTGAAATGGAGAAAAATCTTTCAGAATTGATAAAAGAAGAGGAAAATACCTCATGAGGTATTTTACCTACCAAAAAATATTTACCTCACAGAGCTACCAGAATTGAGCCCATTGGGCTCAATTCTGGTAGCGTTTAGTAAATAATTACCTCATGGATTTGGGTTTACCTCATGAGGGAAATAAACTTTTGAATTCTGGTAGTTTAAGTAAAGTTTTACCTCATGTAATTTCATGAAGTAATTCATGTGGTAATTTTCTACTAAAAATGTGTGGTATTTAGTAGTGAAATACCTCACACTTGAATTCTGAAGTGAAATGAGGTGCGTGTTTGCATGTCTTTTACCTCACATAATTAGACCTACCTCTACCACATGATAAATGCAGTGCTGTGACAGAATTGTGATATCTGTCACATTACATGGAGCCTTTTCAGATTGTTCTGTGTTCAGGGCCCCCATATTTTGCTGAAATAAGTAAAAGTGATCTGACCAATGAATCCCCCCCCCCCCAGCTTCCATTTCGTTTTAAAAAAGAAAACGTGCTCCAAACCCTGTACAATCCTTTATCTGCCACCCCCTCAACATTGCCATTCCCCAACCTCTGGTTGGGAAAAAAAAAAGTAAAAATGCTCCAACCCACAGCCTCTATTTTTTCCCTTCCCCCCCTCCTCCTCTGGTTAAAAGTGCTCCGAGCCCCCCCCCCCCCCCCCAGCAGCCCCTAAAAGTAAAAGTGCTCACTCCCCTAGCCTCTAAAAGTGCTCCGACCCCCCCCCCCCTCCCCCCAGCCTCTAACAGTGCCCCTACTCCCCCCCAGCCTCTAAAGGTAAATGAGCTGGATTTTTTTTTTATTATTATTATAATGGATGCCTATAAATTTACTTTTCATAGGTTGCTACATAATTAAATACACCTTCCCTCCTCAAAAAAAAAAAAAAAGAAAAAAAAAACATCTTCCAAAGACTATCCTAACTTATGGAGGACAATTAAAGACTATTACTTATTTGCTGCAGGCTTACCACTGAAATACCTCATGTTTTACCTCACTCTATGCATTTACCTCATGTTTTACTTTATGTTTGGAAATGGAGAAAAATCTTTCAGAATTGATAAAAGAAGAGGAAAATACCTCATGAGGTATTTTACCTACAAAAAAATATTTACCTCACATAGCTACCAGAATTGAGCCCATTGTCCTTACCAATCTATCTACTCCAAATATACAAGGACAGATTAATCAAGACAGGTAAGTAGATTTAACCAGATAGGTACAGTTGGTTCAAGGCAAATTGGAGAGTGAACAAGCACAACCAGTCAGGTTACATTTGTCAAATGGAAGGTAGAAGGGTGCTGGAGTATTCACTCTAGTTAGGCTTCACACAGCTAGACAATCCTTGTATGGGTCACCAATCCACACAAATGCTTAATCCAAGGAATGGAGATGAAAGGCTTACTCCCTTCTTCAGGTGTACCAGAACCCAGGTACACGCCCCAAAACCTATATTGGTAGGTGAACAGAGGCGCCAGAAGGATAAAAGTACATACAATTTTTAAAAAATTGCTGGGAGGAAGTGGTGGACTTGCCTCCGTTAAAGCAAACACCAAGGACTGCAAATATATAGATATACACATTTATTGAAAATACCCCAAAGATGCAACGCGTTTCGCGGGCACAGCCCACTTCTTCAGGCAATAAGCAGGGAATAAACAACAGCAATTCAGTTATAGCAAGCAGAGGTGCTCTGCTTGCTATAACTGAATTGCTGTTGTTTATTCCCTGCTTATTGCCACACACACACACACACACACACACACACACACACACACACACACACACACACACACACACACACACACACACACACACACTATAACTGAATTGCTGTTGTTTATCCCCTGCTTATTGCCTGAAGAAGTGGGCTGTGCCCACGAAACGCGTTGCATCTTTGGGGTATTTTCAATAAATGTGTATATCTATATATTTACAGTCCTTGGTGTCTGCTTTAACGGAGGCAAGTCCACCACTTCCTCCCAGCAATTTTTTTTTAAATTTTATGTACTTTTATCCTTCTGGCGCCTCTGTTCACCTACCAATATATTTGAGTCCACCCCAGGTGGAGGGGTGATCTACCCCCTTTCTTCCTATCTACAGAGAGCAACTTCTTAATCCTGAGTGAGGACAGGTCTAATCTCCTCACCTGCCTAATGAGTGGTTACCTAGGTGGTAACCCGTGTTTGTGAGTATTACCATCTCACAGTTTCATTTATCCAATCAATTTTGACATACTACACCATATTGGGCTCTCGATTTCTCTTCAACTACGCCCCAAAACCTGTAGTATATTTGCTACTTTATAAATAAATAAATAAATACAACTTTAGTTCCTCCTTCTATGTATTCATTTGTTAAATGCCTCTATGTATTTGGAGTAGCTTGTAACATCACAGCCTGTAAGTAGCTTTTAGCAGAACTACATCATGAAAGGCATCCATGACTGTGGCAGCACATATACAAAGCTCATGCATTTTGTTGATGTGTATTTCCAAGTGACCACCTGAGGCTTGAGAGCATGATGTAGCTGGACAACTGTGATGCCACACTAATGGCCAGGAAGCAATCATTGCAGTTCTTGGTTATGTGATCACTGTGACAGCTGGTCCTAGTGGTGTGACCATGAAAGTTCTTTGTAATTAAACCACATTACTTTATCCAGCGCTATTCTAAACCTAGCTTCTCAGTTTCATTTGGGAGAATGCCTACCTCATTTTACATGGGCACAAAAAGGTGTTTCTGGTATTGTTTGCCATTTTTTTCTTACACCATCAAAACAATTATTATCATTTAATGTATTTATAAAGTGGTAACATGTTATGCAGTGCTAGACAATAAATAGGAATACATACAATATTAATAAGGAGTGTCAAACAATTCAAGTCCGAGTTTGTCCATGGGAAGTGTGTCAATGGTGGGGCTGAAAGATCAAGAAGGACACACTGAGGCAGAGGCATAACTAGGGTTTTCAGCACCAGGGGGCAAAGACAGTTTTTGCACTCCCCTCTGGACAAAATGGGCGTGGCTACACATCAAAATGTGGTCATGGGTGGAGTCAAAAGCTATATAGATAGCTATATGTTCTCAATCACCGCATTCAGATAGCCAGATGTGCCCCCATTTAAATAGCCAAATGTGTGCCCCTTTAATTAACCAGATGTGCCCCCCCCTTTCACACTGTTTAGATAACCAGATGTGCCCTCCTCCAGATAGCCTTATTCTGCTGTTGTAAACGCATCTGCAGAGCGACTGTGAGAAATAGGGGCACTTTGGGTAGCCAGCGAGCCACCTCTCATGCACGTGGGGGTGCAATGGCAGTGCTGAGCGTCCTTACAGTGCTGCGCCCGGGGACATATGTTCCCCCTTGCCCACCCATAGCTACTCCTCTCCACTGAGGAGGGGAGACCCTGCCAAATGCTTACACTAGGTGGGTGTAACGATTGGGGAATTCTTTCCATGGTCAGCGCATAAGGTGCGTGCTGACACTGCGGAAATCCTCCACAAGCATATAAAATATAAAAAGCTCTCCATAGTGTAAAACCATAAGGTAGTTTAATATGCGCAAGTTAAAATTGTACTTACAAGATAAAAGATGCAATAAAGCTCATAGATAGCCTGCAGACACCTTTATCCCTCCTGTAGCGTGGGCACCCCTGACGAAGGCAGGGATGCCGAAACGCGTCATCACGCTAGAGGCACGACGTGACAGCAGACACGACCCCCACCAGTGAGAGGACTTTCCAAGACATCGGACGCCACGCTGCTGGCCACAGCCTGGCGGTGCCCACGCTACAGGAGGGATAAAGGTGTCTGCAGGCTATCTATGAGCTTTATTGCATCTTTTATCTTATAAGTACAATTTTAACTTGCGCATATTAAACTACCTTATGGTTTTACACTATGGAGCGCTCTATGTATCTTTCTTAGATCATCGTCTCTTGCTTTTTACCCAACTGGAGAGCGGCTCCATGGTCACCATCTGATACCTTAGGCGGTGTGGACAGTCTGTTGAGGCGCTAGACACATCTTTTTTTGTTGTATAAAATACAGAACCCAGCTTGGGTGCAATGCACCTGTAGAGAGAAAGTGAGCACAGAGACAGAATGTATGTGTGTCCACCAATCTAGTCGCCACCCGGCGACGGTGAACACACAACAGCGGAAACCAAGTGGGAACGCAATCGCAAGAGTAGCGATTGCCAACAGTGACACAAGACCGAGTAAGACAGAGCAGAAATGTAGCAAGAAAGGCACAGCAAATAACAATGATCAGAACACCAAGGAAAATAACAAACGCACTCGCTAAGCGCGGTCGCCACGCGAAAAGCGCAACAGCGACAAAGCACGCTAATGGCGCGGTCTCCGCACGAAAAGTGCAACAGAGACAAAGCATGCCAACCCTAACTAACCAATGTAACACGAAAACGAACAGAGAACGCGAACGCTTGCTAAACGGTTACCTCACCGAGCCTACTGCAAGTGTTCATTCCTGACAAGACAAACAGAAAGAGTAGCCATTAGCAACCGCAGCTCTGGCCTACACTCCCCGACAGAGTACAGAAGGAACCACCGCCACTACCGCTAGGGCGAATGCGATCCAGACAAACAGACAGAACGATTTTCTGTTGACTGCTGCTGGCGACAAGACAATCGTAAACACAGTAACTGACTAGTTTGACAGGACCTCACCAGAGGAGCTGGTGGGTACTATTATAACACAGTAACTGACTAGTATAGCAAAACCTCACCAGAGGAGCTAATGGGTACTATATAACACAGTAACTGACTAGTTTAGCAAAACCTCACCAGAGGAGCTGGTGGGTACTATTTACAGATAGACAGAACAAGGCAATACAGATAATACAACCTGACTATGCTAGAAGGGATGCTAGTGCAGTCCCAAGGAATTACTCTAAGATAATCTAAGCAAACAATAGCAAAGGCTGAGACTCCAGGTAAGTTAGCAGGAACAAACTATCATGACCAGCAGGGAATTCTGGGAAGAAATGGTATTTATACTGCAAGCCATCAAAGGAAGCAGCTAGGCAATTTGCATGACAAGTACATGCAAATTCCTCACCAGCAGAGCAACTCTGAAACTTGCAGAGTGAAGACAGGTCTCTTTTCCAGAGACCTGCAGCACTCAGACCTAAAAAATGGTCAAACAGCTGTCTGCCTGTGCAGACAGCTGAGCAGATCATTACAGTGTGGCACTGAGGCTGCAGAATTGCAGCTTAGCTGCATGAATTACATATCATGGTAGAAGATAATGCACTGCCATCCTGAAAGTTTCATTATGAAAAATGTCCCAGATCTAGGATTTCCTGTAGTCAGGGTGAGGTTTTTGGCCTCACAGCCATACTGTGCTGTAGCATCGTCCCCAAAACAGAAGCCCAGCCCCTGCATTACTTCTTTGATTAGACAAGAGATGCTGTCACTTTTGTTAACAGTTGCTAGCATGGAATGTGATAGGAAGCACTTCAGAGACATATTCACATCCGCACCAAATGTGGAGACTTCCTTATCCGCTAGCTCCTTTATCACCTTGTCTAGCTTCTCCAAATTGTACTGTGTATGAGCAATCTATGTCATTATGGTCTGCACTATTGTCTGTATCGTACTCTGCATAGGAACATGGAAAATTATGGCACTAGATAAATAAATAATAAGATCCTGGGCAGGAGATCCGTTTTTTCACTGTAGAGGGCAAACAGATAATATTTATTTATTTGCATATGTACAGTTATGCTTTAAGCAAGCTCTTGCTAGTGTGGAAGCTCTGCTGCTTTAAAGTGTATCTGCAAAGAAAAAAGTGCGCATTTATATACTTGCCTCTGTAGAGGGAAGCCTGTGTATAATCCAGAGGCTTTCCCCATCCTCCGTGCCTCCAACGATCCAGTGCTTTGACACCAGAACCTCATTGAGAAGATCTTGTTGAGTGTTGTGCATGGCCACGCCCCCGCCTGTAAACAAGCACAGCTGCACTGCACAGGACACTGCGCCCCTTACCTTTAGCAAGGAAATGCTTGGGCTCTGCTTCTACTGCCCTGAAATGCTAGCTTTGTTTCATAATAAACTCATTTAAGTAAGTTCATTATATGGAGTGCAGACTTCAGAATTATATAATTAATGCCGTTAAACCAATGCGCTATTAGCAAAAACACTGCAATGCTTTTCTCAGTTATGGGGGCTTTCAACCAGGAGTCTAGCGAGTTCAGGAGTTGCTCGCATTAGAACATGTGAAGTTGTGTCCTCAGGCTACCTTTAATAAGTTACACTTTTTCCCATAGATGTTTTGATAGGATTCAGGAATTCAAGCCAATTCAGAAAAGTCCAATGGTTTCTTCTTAGCCATTCCGAGGTGATTTTAGTTTTGTGTTTGGGGCTATTACCTGATGTCCCTGTGAATCGCACCTTAAAGATTACACACTGAAACACGTGGCTGAATTCAGCTCAGCAACACGCAAGTGTGGTCAAACCCTTAGTGCTCTCCCATTCCATGCATCACATTCATGTACAACATATACAGCAGCCCCTCTTTCATGTGCAGCTCCATTGGGCAGCTGCATTTCTCCTCTTCCATATTTGCTCTCTCTCTATTGGCCCTCCTTTTTCCATTTCAGCCATTTCTTCAATATACAGCAACTACTGTAAACCCCCTTCCATGTCTAGCTGCCCCGCTTGGGCAGCACCGTCGCCAGAAATCCAACCCTGATGCAGAGAGGGATGTGCACTTTCTGATCATGCCCATTAAAAAAATTAAGTTTCATTTTCAGAGGTCCATTCAACTGACTGGAGGTGTGTGCATTTAAGTCAGTGGCCAATGGACTGGATGGGTGTGTGGTCATTCAGCTCCCCATGGAATATAAGCAGAAGACATTGTTGGAGGTAATTAGAAGTACCTGTTTTTTTGTTTTTGATTCAAAGTTGAGTGTTAATTAAAGAGTCATTGAGCTTTAACCACTTGAGGACCCAGCCTTTACCCCCCCCCCCCCCCCCCCTAAGGACCAGCACTGATTACTAAGATCTGTGCTGGGTGGGCTCTACAGCCCCCAGCACAGATCAAACATTAGGCAGAGTAACCAGATCGCCCCCCCTTTTTCCCCACTAGGGGGATGATGTGCTGGGGGGGTCTGATCACTCCTGCCTGCGTGTGGCTGGCGGGGGGGCACCTCAAAGCCCCCTCCACCGCAGGATTCCCCCTCTCCCTCTCCTCCCTCCCTTCCCCGGAGATCGGAGGCTGCACAGGAACGGATCTGTCCTGTGCAGCCTCTAACAGGCTCCTGCCTGTCTTGTGACAGCGATCCCCGGCCGCTGATTGGCCGGGGATCGCTGATCTGGTACAACACTGCTACTGTTAGCAGCGATGTACAAATGTAAACAAATCGGATTATTTCCGCTATTCACGGAGCCCCCCGCCGTGAATTGACAGGAAAAAGCCGCTCGCGCAAGCGGCTGTTTCCTGATTAATTAGCCTGCAGCCGGCGACGCAGATGTGCGTCGCTGGTCCTGCAGCTACCACTTTGCCGACGCGCGTTATGAGTGCGCGGTCGGCAAGTGGTTAAAGGGACACTGTAGGGGGGTCGGGGGAAAATGAGTTGAAGTTACCCAGGGCTTCTAATGGTCCCCCGCAGGCATCTTGTTCCCGTGCAGCCACTCCCCAATGCTCCGGCCCCGCCTCTGGTTCACTTCTGGAATTTCAGACTTTAAAGTCTGAAAACCACTGCGCCTGCATTGCCGTGTCCTCGCTACCGCTGATGTCACCAGGAGCGTACTGCGCAGGCACAGACCATACTAGGCCTGCACAGTACGGTCCTGGTGACATCAGCGGTAGAGAGGAAACGGCAATGCAGGCACAATGGTTTTCAGACTTTAAATTCTGAAATTCCATAAGTGAACCGGAGGCGGGGCCGGAGCATCGGTGAGTGGCTGCACGGGCACAAGATGCCTGCGGGGGACCATTAGAAGCTCCGGGTAACTTCAACTCATTTTCCCCCGATACCCCTACAGTATCCCTTTAAGTTATTGAGCTTTGAATTTTAATGAGTAGTTGAGCTTTAAAGAGTTATTAACAAGACAGTCAGTCACTCAAAAACATTTGTCATTTGTAGTCATTTGTAGTGTTGGTGTATGAATTCCGTACAGCCATATACTCCCAACTGCCTCTGTGCAGCACTGAACAACCGGATAGGGTCAATAGGAGTTCACTGCCTTGCATGTCACAATGCGTTTCCCATGAATAAATCAGTCACATGAAACGCAACGTGACACGCAAGGCGGTGAACTCCTCCTGACCCTGTCTGCTTGTTCGGTGCTGAACAGTGGCAATGAGGTATGGCCAGGTGTTCTGAACTTACTATGCCGAATTGGAACACCAACATTAGTCATTTGTACTCACACATAGTGGAAACTTGCAGTAAGGAAAATCATGATAGTGGCTATAAAACAACAACTTACTAGCTAAAGCGGCAAAGTAAAATAATTCAGTCTTTTAAACAAGCTATTTTCATGAGTTTCAGCCATGCCTGCAAGATAAGTTCCTTTCAAGGCTACAATGCAGGCTATGCATAGGTAGCAGGTATGAATTGAAAATAGGTTAATCGTTAATCAGGGGCACCCCTGAGAGGCAAATGAAAGTGATTGGAGTATGTGTACACAGTTATACAGAATGAGATAAGACTAGCTACTTGTGTACAAGGAGATAGCTACTGAGCCATATAAGCCATCACTGGAAGAGATGAGAGCAGATGCAAATGGGAGATGTGCTGAAGGTCTACTTCCTACAATGTATGCCAAAGTCCATTCCCTGTCAATTCATATCCTATCATGTTACCCTAATTTCTCAAGCTAATAAGTGCTCTTACGTCAAAGAAGTATTACATTTATATAGTACCCTTTTTATGTACAGTACTGGGTATGTAACTATCCGTGCCAGGAAAACTGTCACACACCAATATGATGAAAACAAAATAGGTTAGTTGGAATGGAGTTAGAAAACCTGATCTGCATACAAGAAGAAACTTCTTGCTAAATGAAACAGTTGTCGTCTAATAAAAATACTAGTTTTTGCATTTATAGTGCCCCAAATGTATATTTTTACCTCTTAAAGGTCACCCGAGGCAAAAATAAACAAATTAAATAAACAATTGTTTTATTTTATGTTTAAATCTACTTTTTAAGTTTTAACTGATTTATTGTTTTTGCTCAATGACACATTCATTGAAGTATGCCAGAGCTGAAAATCTATGAACTATTGACCCTTTTTATCTCTTTCCTGCTCTCAGAAGCCATTTTCTGCTAGGAAAGTGTTTTATAGTTGTAATTTCTTATCAGTGAGGGTCACACTGTAGTCACTTCCTGTCTGAGTCAGGACTGAGTCAGCCACTTAAATACCTGATATCTAACTCTTTAAGACAGAGAACGAAAAAAAGGAACACAGCATAGTTATTTGTATGCTAGGCACTGTGCATACCCACATCCTTTAAATAAAGGGTATCCTTTAAATAAAGGAGATTGACAAAAGGAACCTTTCCCCACAGTTACCAGTACAAGGAGATAGTAGAGTTCTCACCCCTAAGGGCCCTTTTCCACTAGCAATCGTAAGCGTTTGCGCTAAACGCTAGCGATTGTGATTCAGCAAGTTGCTAATTTTTGGCCATAGCGTTTGCGATTTTCCTATGCAGTGCACTGCATAGGAAAATCGCGGTAAAAATCGATCCGAGCCGCGATCGCGTTTTAGTAAAATTCGAATCGCGGTAGTGGAAATTATCTTCCGCGATTCCTATGTTATTTAGCAAATCCTATCCATTTAAAAACCGCTAGCAATTTGCGATTTTGCGATTCAGCATCGCAATCGCCGTAAGTGGAAAAGGGCCCTTAGACTTATTTGTACATTTTTGATAATCATGTTAGTTTTGTCACTGTAATTACTATGTCTACCAATTCTATATTATGTATAAATGTTGATATTTTGTGATTACCATTGTCTGTTTTATTATGTGCCCCATGTTTGTTTCTTCATCTGTACAGCACCACAGAGTATGTTGTTGTTTTATAAATCAATAATAATAATAATAATAATAATACTGTGTGGACAGCACAAGGTTATCCTTCAAGTCATATCTCTTTAAAGTACCAGATCTTAGCAAATCTCTACAGAGCACTAAATCTTTGTATACAGCATAAAACATGTATGTTCATGAGTGATAACACCTTGATGCCTTGTGTTGCTTTCTTTTCACAATCCTACATTCTCAATACACCTGCATAATGTGTGCTGTTTTAAAAAACTCTATACTAGTCTGGCAGATCACGTCTGGCTACGGTAATGTGGGGTACCGTGGCAATGCTCTCTTTATCCAGATACCGAAGGCAGCTCTAATTGCGCAATGTATGATACACTAGTCTACTGGCATAAGTGCCGGTAAAATTGCTGAGCACTTTCTGTGCATGGGAATTTTACAGATTTTTAGTGAATCAACCCCATTTGTTGGACTTTTTAGTAGTATGACTTTCTATGCGGGTCAGTGATTATGAGTTCTATTTCCAGTCATGGAGATCCATAGAGATTCCAGGGACTGTAAGTGATTGAACTCCCCCCCTCCCCCCCTCCCCAGGTCAGAGCAATGAAATAGACATCCAAAAAATGGAACCATATCCAAAGCTAACAAAAATTTAGTTAAAACTGGCCTTCAATATCTGGACACGACTGTATTCTTAATTCATATTTATAGGAATGGTTAATTTAAGTTCTCTGCATTACTGTTTAGTTTTTGTTTTTGTTTTGTTTTTGTCATGGAATAACTTTGGGATTCTAAAAATTAACAGAAGTCCTGAATTTCCTACAGCTGTACTGGGTGGCTTTTTTTTTTAAGAAACTGGGTCAAATGGAAAAGGTTAATATGTAGGTAGGGAGAAACACACTTGAGAAAAGGTAACAGAGGTTGCTAAAAAAGCACAGGGTCATCAGAAGCCCATTATAGTATAGTATGTTTCAGTATTATTGTTTAATGGAAATTCAATGAGAATTATACTCACAGAGCCGGGTTGCTACTCAGAGCAACCACCAGTTGCACTCCTGAGGAGGTACCATCCTATCTTGGCCTTTGCAGGTTCCAGTAGTAGGGGTGGTCACACAACAAAAAAAAAAGTTTAAGAACAGAAAAGAACCTTCCAATAAAGATTAATACAACGTCAATACAACAGGAAAAGGGGATAATGGGTTCCCGCCAAAAATAAAATAATTAAGAACAGTTTAAAAAGGAATGCTTTTCATAGAGAAAGTCCACTCCTTCAGGTTAATAGATGTGCCGAGAGCAGTGTCAGAACGAGCCTGACAGATAGAGACACTCCAGGCTCATTCCAACATTGCTCTTGGCACGTCTATTGACCCGAAGAAGTGGTCTTGTTTCATTAAATGCATTGCTTTATGCACTTTCTTCTTGATAAAACTACATTTAATACTATGTGTCATTACTCGGAGGTAAGCCAACAGCTACTTTTTTTTCCAAGTTGTTCTTAATTTTCTTAAATACTTTTTTGGGGTGCCTCCTAATTCCTTTTCCTGCTGTATTAACCTCTGTTGGGAGGGGCTTTCATATTAAATTCTTACATATTTTTGGAGTGCCGCTACCCCTACCACTGGAACCTGAACATGCTGAGTGAGGACAGTACCCTCTAACAAGTGCAGCTGATAGGACTTAATTGGGAGAAGAGGACCAGATTTAATATTCCAATCAAAGAAGGTAATGTTCTCCTGACAGTACAGCCAAACCGACCACAGCCGAATACATTTGTCAACCTCAGTGGCGTAGCTAGAGATTATGGGGCCCCATAGCAAAACTTTCAGGGGGCCCTTAGATGTAGGCACTCTTTAGCTATGCCACCTGCCCCTAATCTTTGGAGATGAGTTAATTGGCAATTTACATTCTCGTGCAATCTGCACTGCATATAGTCCATGAACACTGAGACAAAGCCAGAGGGTAGAGGAACACTAGTGAATACATCTAGTATCACCTCGGCCCCTTCTGCTCCAGGGCCCCATAGCAGCTACTATGGCTGCTATGGCTATTGCTACACCCCTGGCTAACCTTATCCTACACTAATAAAACCAGGTCAACCATCCTCATAATATAATTTAGGCTGGTTTCACAGTGGAACGTTACAGGCGCACGTTAGAGCAGCCTGTAACGCACCCCACCGCACAGCAATGAAAAATCAATGGCCTGTTCACGGTGCCCACGTTGCGTTACATTGTAACGCAGCACGTCCTGATAACATACTGCATGCAGTACTTTACACGTTAGACTGTTTGCACATGCTCAGTACGGGTGGGTTTTTTTATTTTGGGGGCGGAGAGGAGGCGGGGAGAGGCCGCTACTTAGCCAGGCACATGGCTACTTAATATTCACTGCACTTGCAGTGTTTTCTTCTTGGAGCGGGCGCTGATTGGCTGGTGGGACCACGTGATGCGGAGAGCTCCGCTCACGTGGTCTCCGCAGTGACTCCGACAGAGCAGGCACACCAAGAGCTGCTTGTAACGCGGCTCTTGGTAGCGTCCTGCTCCAACACCACCAGGCGTTGCGTAAAGGGGCACGTTATGCGACCTTAACGTCCCCTAAAACGCAACGTCCTGGTGTGAAACCAGCCTCAGTGTATTAATGTGATCCCCTACAGGAGGAATATAGTAAAATTTCCAGCATTTGGCTATCAGAAACCTTATAGCTGTGAGAAGGTATTACAGAATAGTCTTTTTCAAGACAGAGATTGGTCCAGGGATCATGGAGCAAAGTGCTATCTCTGGGATACAAGAGATTTTACAGGAGCATCATTTCTCATGTAATATGAATGCAGGGGATCAAAGTAGTCAGAGCCTACTACTGTGCCTCCACGTATGGCTGTAGCCCTAAATGGCCACTCCACATTTCCAGCAGGCATCTGAGAGGCCAGATGACCACCTACATATTTATATGTATCTTGTAGTTTCTCACCTGCACCATAGAAAGGTCTGGACTCTGAAGCATGAAGAGTGTTGTTGCTCCAAAATATATTGCAAAGGTGTGTTTATGGCTGTGATGTGCTTGTAAAAAGCCAGTGGCGTAGCTAAGAAGCTGTGGGAGCCAATGCAAGTTTTACATTGGGGCCCCAAAGCACTATATACATACAAAACCAATTAAGGACAACCACAATGTCACAGGTGCAAGAAAGGGATGGGAAACAGTGTGCTAATGATCACTGCTATTGAAGACATCTATAGAAGTGAACATTATCAGCACAGGACCAAAAAAGAGTGAATACTGTGGTTGAGGGAGGGCTCTTCTAGCCCAAGGGCCCCAATGAGGTCGCAACCTCTGTACCCCCTATTGCTAAGCCACTGTATAAAGTATTTCTGTGTGTTTACTGCATGAAAGACAAACAGAAGCTTCAAAAAATGGGGGACTCATTCTTCAGACATTAAAACGGACCCAAACCAAACTTTTTTTAATTCAAAATATTTAGTTGCACCACTCTGACACATACAAAGATAAATAAACACTCCTTCAAGCCTATGAGCAATTCAGTGCCTGCTTTTCACCCTTTTTTTCATAACTAGGGATATACAGGTGGCAGCCATTAGCAATTCCTCCTTTGCTAGACACCATCTACTCCACCAGTTTGCCGGATTCTGTCCCGGCAATTTGAAAGGAAGGGAGGGGTTTCTCCAATAAATGTAAATATTTTATATTTGTCATTATGCAACTGAAAAAGGCTGCTATTTATTATTATAAATTATTCTTAAAGTGGCCTTGGCGCTCCTCAGATATACCTCTTACTGTAAGAACAGGAGATTAACAGAGTATTGTGGGGGATCACTACACCATGGGGGGTATTACCTCCCTAATGCAATATGGAATCCGATAAGGTGGAGCGCTCTACCCCACATACATGAACATTTACTTACTATACAGATCTAGTATGCATTCATTCAGAACGCTCAGAACACATAAACAGAAAGATTCCCCTATTACAGTAACATCAAGTTGTGGCTTGTGCCACAATCTGTAACAAAGTCCACCTGTGAAAATAGAATACATATAACTGGACCTAATGTTACCAGTCTGTGGGTCAACATGAACAGGATTGCTATTGACAGTTCACCTAAAAATGAAACCATATATTCAGAGATTATATTCCAGGATGCCTAAAAACAGTCCCAGAACCCGGCAGTCCGTTGTTAAACCATACAGGGTCTTCTCAAAGCTTGACAAAAATACCCTTACCAGCAAAAGTGGCTGATTTATCCACAGATCAGCAAACAGGCATGCTTAGATGTAGATTCTTTACCTCCGCAAACTTCTTCCTGTGTGTCACTCAGAAACACAAAGATAACATAGCGTGATCCTGCTATCATAGGTCACCCTTGAACCACCAGTGCTGCACACGTGTCTAACCAGTATGTCCACACCTCCGTGATATTGTGATATAGATAAAATCCTCGCTCACCAGATATGCTGGCTGATCCTGTATTGACCAGCAATGCTCGCTTTCTTATGTCTTGAGGTGTTCACAGTGTTACCAGCACCTTAGACTCAAAAGACATGGCTGACATAGCGTAATTCTATTTTAATAGTTTAAAAACAATACAATAGTGCACTCACATTTGCTCAAAGATAATGCGCATATACAAAAACAATGGACGTCCTCTCCGCCGCCTTGTTGCTCAGCGTCTCCACACTCCGTGCCTGAGGCCCCGCCCTACCGGTTTCGTCAACACGACTCATCAGGGGCATGCCATTGGCCAGGAGTGTTGACGCTATAACTACCTTCCTATGCAAATTTTCCTAACTCGCGGCGGTAATCTCGCGGCTCCTCTCCTAACTCGGGCTCCAGCATCATGGCGTCTTTTCAGACATGCAAATGTTACATAGTTGCGGCCAGGCCTCATGGGTACGTTTTAACCCGTATTGGCATGAGCCTATGTATTAGAGCTTGTGGCCCCCAGAACCACTCACTCGACTGCCATTAATCATTTGCCAGGCCTGATCAACACAATTACATAGCAATCTTTTTAGACATAAGAATGAGAACAATAGTAAAAAAGAACAATATTAAAATATTATAATTTTAGAATACAATATGATGTAATACATAGTTAAGATTTCAACTTGCCACTAGCAAACTAATTTTATCTTGCTGTTTACCAACATTAATAAACGCAAGAAAAGCGCTATAAAAACATCTAATAAACGCAAGAGAAGCGCTATAAAGGCATCCATTCATTTACTGCATAAATTAGTACCAGCACTCTGAGAATCTTAGTCCTATAGGTGACAAACGTGCCCTCTGTACCCCCTTATTATTGTTATCCCCAAAATGACAATTATAGTGCAATTAGGATTCGATATGGTTATCCCATTCATAGCCTCTAAACGGGCTCGTGTATCACCTAAATATTCCAATCCATAATAAACCCAGATATATCAAACTCCCACAACATCTACCCCCTCACATTAATTATACTACAGGTGACAAACGTGCCCTACACACCCCCCATTTAATTGAATTATATCCCATCCTAAACTTATGCTCCATAAAACCCCTACTGTACCATTATATTACATGATGGTATTGCCCAATCCCGGGCATAATTACTTCGATGTGAATATATTTTCACCCACTTATGAACTATTTAATTGGGGCTCGTGTATCACCTGAAACACACCTTTCACACAGAGAGTATTCCCTACCTACTCCCTCTTAGCCTACTGCACCCCTCCTTAAAACAGGGGCCCCCCTATAAGAAGCAGCCTACCTGGCTTGTATACTCAAACTCCCCTGACATCAAATGTAATATACTATAATGTTCTTACTGTGGCTTTCACCTCCCTAATCATCTGCTATGAAACAATTGAGGTCCAATTCCACATTGAGACCATTCGGCCTCATAGTCTCCATATTGAAAATCCACTTCGTTTCTAGTTTTGAAATTTCTCTGATCTTGTGGCATCCTCGCCACCTCTCTGGCAGTTTTTGAATGGCACTAAAGTGCATTAGTGATGGGTTAGCTCCATGTACCTCCGCAAAATGTTTGGAAACGCTATGTCCCATCACTCGTTTTTCTATATTCTTCACATGTTCATTAATTCTAGTTTTCAGCATCCTTTTAGTTCGACCAATGTATTGGAGCCCGCACGGGCACCAAATTAGGTAAACCACATGGGTACTACCGCAAGTAATAAATTCTTTGATGGGGAATTGTTTTCCAGTGCACATGGATGTGTTAGACTGTGTCTTATTGGCCTGGGCTACTGAGCAGGGGTTGCATTGCCTACATGGGTAGAAGCCTTTCAGACCCCATAATCCTGTTTGTTTTTTGATCTTGGGTTCATCAATGCATGTTTTCACAAGGCTTCTTTGTAAATTATTAGCTTTCCTGTAAATGAATTTGGGGTTTCTCGGAATTCTATTACCCAATACTGGATCATTAGTTAGTAACCCCCAGTGCTTCTTGACGATCCGTTCAACTTCCCCATATTGTGCATTATAATCAAAGCATAAGGCAAATTCAAATTCATCCCCTGTTTGTTTTCCAGGCCGGTCCTCCAACATACTTTTCCTATCATAGTATTTGATTTTATCAATTTCTTGTCTTAATGGTATCTCTTGGTAACCTTTGTCTATAAACCGTTGCATCAACATCCCTGCTTGCTCCTCATAATCTTTAATCTCAGTACAATTTCTTCGTATCCTTGTAAACTGGCTTCTGGGTATACCTTTCAGCCAGTTCTTATGATGGCAGCTTTTAATTGGGATGTAGGCATTGCGGTCTGTTTTTTTAAAAAAGGTTTTTGTCCCCAATCTTTTATCTTCCTTATATAAAACCACATCCAAGAAATCGATCTGTTCTTTATCCCATTTTGCTGTTAATCTGATCCCTTTGTCATTGCTATTGAGCCATTCCAAATAGTCCCCTAGTTGTTCAACAGTACCTCCCCATATCCACACCAGGTCGTCAATGTACCTCCTCCATGTTCTTACTTGTTCACTTTGAGGCTGTGTCAGCACTCCCAGTTCCCAATCATCCATAAAGATGTTGGCCACACTGGGGGCATACTTAGCCCCCATGGCACATCCCAAGGTCTGGAGGTAAAACTGGCCCCCATACCAAAAATAGTTGTGGGTTAAGGAGAAGGACAATAATTCCAAAATGAACTCTATTTGTTCCGTCTTTAATGTTGTATATACATTTAGTGCTTGCTTAACTGTTCTAATAGCTTCCCCATGTGGGATAATTGTATATAAAGCACTGACATCAGCTGTCACCAGCAAGTCATCATTACCTATTTCCAGTTTGCTGATGGTTTGTAGCAGTTGTTTCGTATCCCTGAGCAATAGTGTTAACTTCTCCACGACCGGTTGTAGATGGGAGTCAATGTATTCCCCAACTCTTTGATTTAAAGAGCCAATCCCACTGATAATGGGTCGCCCTGGTGGTTCTGTTAAACTCTTATGAATTTTCGGATTGTGGTAAATGATGGGGATTCTTGGGGCATCTATCATTAGGTACTTAAACTCAGCATCATTTAAAATATCCTGTTGGAGGCCTTCTCTTAGTATCCCTCTTAGTTCATCCATGTACATGACTGTCGGATCCCCTTTCAATTTCTTGTATGTTACCTGGTCATCTAGGATGCGTTCCATCTCAGTGCGATATTGATCTATTTTCATTACTACAACCCCACCCCCCTTATCCGCTGGTCTAACCAGAACATCTTTCCTCTGACTTAGTTCTCTTATTGTTTTGAATTCATCATTATTGCGTTTAACTTGAATTTTCTCCAGATCTTTGAGTACCATATTTTTGAACACCTGGATTGTTCCCTCCTTGGAGTTATCTGGGGGGTTAAACGTTGACTTGTTCCTCAAGCTGGTATGTGTATACCCCCCTCCTGGGATACCCTGACTCGCCCTGGTTGTGGGGCCTTCTTTCGAAATGAAATATTTTTTAACATTCAATTTCCTAACATATTTATTTACATCTATAAATGTTCCGAACTTGTTTAGACCTTGTTGGGGAGCGTATTTTAACCCTTTATCCAAAATTTTGAGCTCTTTATCAGTGAGGGAGACCCCACTGATATTAAATATCCCCTCTCCTTCTTTCACCTTCTTCTTTTTGTTATCTCCTCCTCCCCGTCGACCTCTTCTATTCCTCTTTTTCGCACAAACTTTTGATTGAACTCTAACTCGGCCCAATTGGTTCTGGGCGATTGCCCCCCCAAAAAATGATGGTGTATTGTTTCTGCCGTTTTTCTCTCCAGGGGTTCATACCGATTGTAGGTAGGTAAATATTCCTCCCTGTGTTCTCCACCTTGTTGTTGATGGTACTGCTGATCGTAATGGTCATACCTCCTATTGGTCTCATATGCAAATTGGTATGGGGGCTGGGTCCCCCTCCTGTAACCTTCATCTGCCTGCCCTCTTAGGTTAATTTTTCCTTTTCGATATTTCGGTTGATGCCATTCCTCCTCATATACACGCCCAGCTCCTTGTGGGAGTCTCTTTCTTGGGGATTGTTGGTATTGGGGATTGGGTCTAGCACCCCTACCATATCCTTTCTCCTGACCACTCTGTAGTTGTCGCTCCCCTTGAATACCATTCCCCTGTTGGATTCCCCCTGATATTGTATTCTCTCCATGATGGATTTCTTGCCCACCACCTGCATTAGTGTTCTGGTTCTTTTGATCCTCATTTTTCTTCCTCTTTATTTGTTCTACCTGCCACTTATATGCTTTTTTATTTTTATATTCCTGCCATTCATTTTGAAATCTCTTTATTTTAATTTCACTAACCTCTCTCTCATTTTTTTGAACTATTTTGGTTAGGACGGCTGCATTTTCAGTGAACTCATCCTGTTCCTTGAATTCCTCTAACTTTAGTTTTAATTCCTCTATTTCTTTACCCAATTTGTCTAGTCTGTTTTGTTTCCTTTTCCCTAGGATTTTTAACAACCCGACCCCACATTGGTTTAGATAGTCACCCAATTCTTTGTCTGTCTCATCATTTTCCTCACCGTCTGTGGGGAGGACATCCCATCTAAAGCGTCTAGGTATAATCCCCTCTTTAGCATGTTTGTTTAAACTAGCAAGGTCCCACCATGCATTGGTCTCTCTCACCATTAGCGTTTGTAACTGTCTGAACAACGTGTCCAGACTTTGTTGTTCACCATCAGGTTCCTTGACAAATAACCTGTCTAAATCAATAATGCCTCGCCTACGGATATTAAACATTTCCATTCCTGCTATAGAGTTTGCTGCTCAACCACTAATACCAATCAAAACAAATTATTCTTAAAGTGGCCTTGGCGCTCCTCAGATATACCTCTTACTGTAAGAACAGGAGATTAACAGAGTATTGTGGGGGATCACTACACCATGGGGGGTATTACCTCCCTAATGCAATATGGAATCCGATAAGGTGGAGCGCTCTACCCCACATACATGAACATTTACTTACTATACAGATCTAGTATGCATTCATTCAGAACGCTCAGAACACATAAACAGAAAGATTCCCCTATTACAGTAACATCAAGTTGTGGCTTGTGCCACAATCTGTAACAAAGTCCACCTGTGAAAATAGAATACATATAACTGGACCTAATGTTACCAGTCTGTGGGTCAACATGAACAGGATTGCTATTGACAGTTCACCTAAAAATGAAACCATATATTCAGAGATTATATTCCAGGATGCCTAAAAACAGTCCCAGAACCCGGCAGTCCGTTGTTAAACCATACAGGGTCTTCTCAAAGCTTGACAAAAATACCCTTACCAGCAAAAGTGGCTGATTTATCCACAGATCAGCAAACAGGCATGCTTAGATGTAGATTCTTTACCTCCGCAAACTTCTTCCTGTGTGTCACTCAGAAACACAAAGATAACATAGCGTGATCCTGCTATCATAGGTCACCCTTGAACCACCAGTGCTGCACACGTGTCTAACCAGTATGTCCACACCTCCGTGATATTGTGATATAGATAAAATCCTCGCTCACCAGATATGCTGGCTGATCCTGTATTGACCAGCAATGCTCGCTTTCTTATGTCTTGAGGTGTTCACAGTGTTACCAGCACCTTAGACTCAAAAGACATGGCTGACATAGCGTAATTCTATTTTAATAGTTTAAAAACAATACAATAGTGCACTCACATTTGCTCAAAGATAATGCGCATATACAAAAACAATGGACGTCCTCTCCGCCGCCTTGTTGCTCAGCGTCTCCACACTCCGTGCCTGAGGCCCCGCCCTACCGGTTTCGTCAACACGACTCATCAGGGGCATGCCATTGGCCAGGAGTGGTACTAATTTATGCAGTAAATGAATGGATGCTTTTATAGCGCTTCTCTTGCGTTTATTAGATGTTTTTATAGCGCTTTTCTTGCGTTTATTAATGTTGGTAAACAGCAAGATAAAATTAGTTTGCTAGTGGCAAGTTGAAATCTTAACTATGTATTACATCATATTGTATTCTAAAATTATAATATTTTAATATTGTTCTTTTTTACTATTGTTCTCATTCTTATGTCTAAAAAGATTGCTATGTAATTGTGTTGATCAGGCCTGGCAAATGATTAATGGCAGTCGAGTGAGTGGTTCTGGGGGCCACAAGCTCTAATACATAGGCTCATGCCAATACGGGTTAAAACGTACCCATGAGGCCTGGCCGCAACTATGTAACATTTGCATGTCTGAAAAGACGCCATGATGCTGGAGCCCGAGTTAGGAGAGGAGCCGCGAGATTACCGCCGCGAGTTAGGAAAATTTGCATAGGAAGGTAGTTATAGCGTCAACACTCCTGGCCAATGGCATGCCCCTGATGAGTCGTGTTGACGAAACCGGTAGGGCGGGGCCTCAGGCACGGAGTGTGGAGACGCTGAGCAACAAGGCGGCGGAGAGGACGTCCATTGTTTTTGTATATGCGCATTATCTTTGAGCAAATGTGAGTGCACTATTGTATTGTTTTTAAACTATTAAAATAGAATTACGCTATGTCAGCCATGTCTTTTGAGTCTAAGGTGCTGGTAACACTGTGAACACCTCAAGACATAAGAAAGCGAGCATTGCTGGTCAATACAGGATCAGCCAGCATATCTGGTGAGCGAGGATTTTATCTATATCACAATATCACGGAGGTGTGGACATACTGGTTAGACACGTGTGCAGCACTGGTGGTTCAAGGGTGACCTATGATAGCAGGATCACGCTATGTTATCTTTGTGTTTCTGAGTGACACACAGGAAGAAGTTTGCGGAGGTAAAGAATCTACATCTAAGCATGCCTGTTTGCTGATCTGTGGATAAATCAGCCACTTTTGCTGGTAAGGGTATTTTTGTCAAGCTTTGAGAAGACCCTGTATGGTTTAACAACGGACTGCCGGGTTCTGGGACTGTTTTTAGGCATCCTGGAATATAATCTCTGAATATATGGTTTCATTTTTAGGTGAACTGTCAATAGCAATCCTGTTCATGTTGACCCACAGACTGGTAACATTAGGTCCAGTTATATGTATTCTATTTTCACAGGTGGACTTTGTTACAGATTGTGGCACAAGCCACAACTTGATGTTACTGTAATAGGGGAATCTTTCTGTTTATGTGTTCTGAGCGTTCTGAATGAATGCATACTAGATCTGTATAGTAAGTAAATGTTCATGTATGTGGGGTAGAGCGCTCCACCTTATCGGATTCCATATTGCATTAGGGAGGTAATACCCCCCATGGTGTAGTGATCCCCCACAATACTCTGTTAATCTCCTGTTCTTACAGTAAGAGGTATATCTGAGGAGCGCCAAGGCCACTTTAAGAATAATTTGTTTTGATTGGTATTAGTGGTTGAGCAGCAAACTCTATAGCAGGAATGGAAATGTTTAATATCCGTAGGCGAGGCATTATTGATTTAGACAGGTTATTTGTCAAGGAACCTGATGGTGAACAACAAAGTCTGGACACGTTGTTCAGACAGTTACAAACGCTAATGGTGAGAGAGACCAATGCATGGTGGGACCTTGCTAGTTTAAACAAACATGCTAAAGAGGGGATTATACCTAGACGCTTTAGATGGGATGTCCTCCCCACAGACGGTGAGGAAAATGATGAGACAGACAAAGAATTGGGTGACTATCTAAACCAATGTGGGGTCGGGTTGTTAAAAATCCTAGGGAAAAGGAAACAAAACAGACTAGACAAATTGGGTAAAGAAATAGAGGAATTAAAACTAAAGTTAGAGGAATTCAAGGAACAGGATGAGTTCACTGAAAATGCAGCCGTCCTAACCAAAATAGTTCAAAAAAATGAGAGAGAGGTTAGTGAAATTAAAATAAAGAGATTTCAAAATGAATGGCAGGAATATAAAAATAAAAAAGCATATAAGTGGCAGGTAGAACAAATAAAGAGGAAGAAAAATGAGGATCAAAAGAACCAGAACACTAATGCAGGTGGTGGGCAAGAAATCCATCATGGAGAGAATACAATATCAGGGGGAATCCAACAGGGGAATGGTATTCAAGGGGAGCGACAACTACAGAGTGGTCAGGAGAAAGGATACGGTAGGGGTGCTAGACCCAATCCCCAATACCAACAATCCCCAAGAAAGAGACTCCCACAAGGAGCTGGGCGTGTATATGAGGAGGAATGGCATCAACCGAAATATCGAAAAGGAAAAATTAACCTAAGAGGGCAGGCAGATGAAGGTTACAGGAGGGGGACCCAGCCCCCATACCAATTTGCATATGAGACCAATAGGAGGTATGACCATTACAATCAGCAGTACCATCAACAACAAGGTGGAGAACACAGGGAGGAATATTTACCTACCTACAATCGGTATGAACCCCTGGAGAGAAAAACGGCAGAAACAATACACCATCATTTTTTGGGGGGGCAATCGCCCAGAACCAATTGGGCCGAGTTAGAGTTCAATCAAAAGTTTGTGCGAAAAAGAGGAATAGAAGAGGTCGACGGGGAGGAGGAGATAACAAAAAGAAGAAGGTGAAAGAAGGAGAGGGGATATTTAATATCAGTGGGGTCTCCCTCACTGATAAAGAGCTCAAAATTTTGGATAAAGGGTTAAAATACGCTCCCCAACAAGGTCTAAACAAGTTCGGAACATTTATAGATGTAAATAAATATGTTAGGAAATTGAATGTTAAAAAATATTTCATTTCGAAAGAAGGCCCCACAACCAGGGCGAGTCAGGGTATCCCAGGAGGGGGGTATACACATACCAGCTTGAGGAACAAGTCAACGTTTAACCCCCCAGATAACTCCAAGGAGGGAACAATCCAGGTGTTCAAAAATATGGTACTCAAAGATCTGGAGAAAATTCAAGTTAAACGCAATAATGATGAATTCAAAACAATAAGAGAACTAAGTCAGAGGAAAGATGTTCTGGTTAGACCAGCGGATAAGGGGGGTGGGGTTGTAGTAATGAAAATAGACCAATATCGCACTGAGATGGAACGCATCCTAGATGACCAGGTAACATACAAGAAATTGAAAGGGGATCCGACAGTCATGTACATGGATGAACTAAGAGGGATACTAAGAGAAGGCCTCCAACAGGATATTTTAAATGATGCTGAGTTTAAGTACCTAATGATAGATGCCCCAAGAATCCCCGTCATTTACAACAATCCGAAAATTCATAAGAGTTTAACAGAACCACCAGGGCGACCCATTATCAGTGGGATTGGCTCTTTAAATCAAAGAGTTGGGGAATACATTGACTCCCATCTACAACCGGTCGTGGAGAAGTTAACACTATTGCTCAGGGATACGAAACAACTGCTACAAACCATCAGCAAACTGGAAATAGGTAATGATGACTTGCTGGTGACAGCTGATGTCAGTGCTTTATATACAATTATCCCACATGGGGAAGCTATTAGAACAGTTAAGCAAGCACTAAATGTATATACAACATTAAAGACGGAACAAATAGAGTTCATTTTGGAATTATTGTCCTTCTCCTTAACCCACAACTATTTTTGGTATGGGGGCCAGTTTTACCTCCAGACCTTGGGATGTGCCATGGGGGCTAAGTATGCCCCTAGTGTGGCCAACATCTTTATGGATGATTGGGAACTGGGAGTGCTGACACAGCCTCAAAGTGAACAAGTAAGAACATGGAGGAGGTACATTGACGACCTGGTGTGGATATGGGGAGGTACTGTTGAACAACTAGGGGACTATTTGGAATGGCTCAATAGCAATGACAAAGGGATCAGATTAACAGCAAAATGGGATAAAGAACAGATCGATTTCTTGGATGTGGTTTTATATAAGGAAGATAAAAGATTGGGGACAAAAACCTTTTTTAAAAAAACAGACCGCAATGCCTACATCCCAATTAAAAGCTGCCATCATAAGAACTGGCTGAAAGGTATACCCAGAAGCCAGTTTACAAGGATACGAAGAAATTGTACTGAGATTAAAGATTATGAGGAGCAAGCAGGGATGTTGATGCAACGGTTTATAGACAAAGGTTACCAAGAGATACCATTAAGACAAGAAATTGATAAAATCAAATACTATGATAGGAAAAGTATGTTGGAGGACCGGCCTGGAAAACAAACAGGGGATGAATTTGAATTTGCCTTATGCTTTGATTATAATGCACAATATGGGGAAGTTGAACGGATCGTCAAGAAGCACTGGGGGTTACTAACTAATGATCCAGTATTGGGTAATAGAATTCCGAGAAACCCCAAATTCATTTACAGGAAAGCTAATAATTTACAAAGAAGCCTTGTGAAAACATGCATTGATGAACCCAAGATCAAAAAACAAACAGGATTATGGGGTCTGAAAGGCTTCTACCCATGTAGGCAATGCAACCCCTGCTCAGTAGCCCAGGCCAATAAGACACAGTCTAACACATCCATGTGCACTGGAAAACAATTCCCCATCAAAGAATTTATTACTTGCGGTAGTACCCATGTGGTTTACCTAATTTGGTGCCCGTGCGGGCTCCAATACATTGGTCGAACTAAAAGGATGCTGAAAACTAGAATTAATGAACATGTGAAGAATATAGAAAAACGAGTGATGGGACATAGCGTTTCCAAACATTTTGCGGAGGTACATGGAGCTAACCCATCACTAATGCACTTTAGTGCCATTCAAAAACTGCCAGAGAGGTGGCGAGGATGCCACAAGATCAGAGAAATTTCAAAACTAGAAACGAAGTGGATTTTCAATATGGAGACTATGAGGCCGAATGGTCTCAATGTGGAATTGGACCTCAATTGTTTCATAGCAGATGATTAGGGAGGTGAAAGCCACAGTAAGAACATTATAGTATATTACATTTGATGTCAGGGGAGTTTGAGTATACAAGCCAGGTAGGCTGCTTCTTATAGGGGGGCCCCTGTTTTAAGGAGGGGTGCAGTAGGCTAAGAGGGAGTAGGTAGGGAATACTCTCTGTGTGAAAGGTGTGTTTCAGGTGATACACGAGCCCCAATTAAATAGTTCATAAGTGGGTGAAAATATATTCACATCGAAGTAATTATGCCCGGGATTGGGCAATACCATCATGTAATATAATGGTACAGTAGGGGTTTTATGGAGCATAAGTTTAGGATGGGATATAATTCAATTAAATGGGGGGTGTGTAGGGCACGTTTGTCACCTGTAGTATAATTAATGTGAGGGGGTAGATGTTGTGGGAGTTTGATATATCTGGGTTTATTATGGATTGGAATATTTAGGTGATACACGAGCCCGTTTAGAGGCTATGAATGGGATAACCATATCGAATCCTAATTGCACTATAATTGTCATTTTGGGGATAACAATAATAAGGGGGTACAGAGGGCACGTTTGTCACCTATAGGACTAAGATTCTCAGAGTGCTGGTACTAATTTATGCAGTAAATGAATGGATGCCTTTATAGCGCTTCTCTTGCGTTTATTAGATGTTTTTATAGCGCTTTTCTTGCGTTTATTAATGTTGGTAAACAGCAAGATAAAATTAGTTTGCTAGTGGCAAGTTGAAATCTTAACTATGTATTACATCATATTGTATTCTAAAATTATAATATTTTAATATTGTTCTTTTTTACTATTGTTCTCATTCTTATGTCTAAAAAGATTGCTATGTAATTGTGTTGATCAGGCCTGGCAAATGATTAATGGCAGTCGAGTGAGTGGTTCTGGGGGCCACAAGCTCTAATACATAGGCTCATGCCAATACGGGTTAAAACGTACCCATGAGGCCTGGCCGCAACTATGTAACATTTGCATGTCTGAAAAGACGCCATGATGCTGGAGCCCGAGTTAGGAGAGGAGCCGCGAGATTACCGCCGCGAGTTAGGAAAATTTGCATAGGAAGGTAGTTATAGCGTCAACACTCCTGGCCAATGGCATGCCCCTGATGAGTCGTGTTGACGAAACCGGTAGGGCGGGGCCTCAGGCACGGAGTGTGGAGACGCTGAGCAACAAGGCGGCGGAGAGGACGTCCATTGTTTTTGTATATGCGCATTATCTTTGAGCAAATGTGAGTGCACTATTGTATTGTTTTTAAACTATTAAAATAGAATTACGCTATGTCAGCCATGTCTTTTGAGTCTAAGGTGCTGGTAACACTGTGAACACCTCAAGACATAAGAAAGCGAGCATTGCTGGTCAATACAGGATCAGCCAGCATATCTGGTGAGCGAGGATTTTATCTATATCACAATATCACGGAGGTGTGGACATACTGGTTAGACACGTGTGCAGCACTGGTGGTTCAAGGGTGACCTATGATAGCAGGATCACGCTATGTTATCTTTGTGTTTCTGAGTGACACACAGGAAGAAGTTTGCGGAGGTAAAGAATCTACATCTAAGCATGCCTGTTTGCTGATCTGTGGATAAATCAGCCACTTTTGCTGGTAAGGGTATTTTTGTCAAGCTTTGAGAAGACCCTGTATGGTTTAACAACGGACTGCCGGGTTCTGGGACTGTTTTTAGGCATCCTGGAATATAATCTCTGAATATATGGTTTCATTTTTAGGTGAACTGTCAATAGCAATCCTGTTCATGTTGACCCACAGACTGGTAACATTAGGTCCAGTTATATGTATTCTATTTTCACAGGTGGACTTTGTTACAGATTGTGGCACAAGCCACAACTTGATGTTACTGTAATAGGGGAATCTTTCTGTTTATGTGTTCTGAGCGTTCTGAATGAATGCATACTAGATCTGTATAGTAAGTAAATGTTCATGTATGTGGGGTAGAGCGCTCCACCTTATCGGATTCCATATTGCATTAGGGAGGTAATACCCCCCATGGTGTAGTGATCCCCCACAATACTCTGTTAATCTCCTGTTCTTACAGTAAGAGGTATATCTGAGGAGCGCCAAGGCCACTTTAAGAATAATTTGTTTTGATTGGTATTAGTGGTTGAGCAGCAAACTCTATAGCAGGAATGGAAATGTTTAATATCCGTAGGCGAGGCATTATTGATTTAGACAGGTTATTTGTCAAGGAACCTGATGGTGAACAACAAAGTCTGGACACGTTGTTCAGACAGTTACAAACGCTAATGGTGAGAGAGACCAATGCATGGTGGGACCTTGCTAGTTTAAACAAACATGCTAAAGAGGGTATTATACCTAGACGCTTTAGATGGGATGTCCTCCCCACAGACGGTGAGGAAAATGATGAGACAGACAAAGAATTGGGTGACTATCTAAACCAATGTGGGGTCGGGTTGTTAAAAATCCTAGGGAAAAGGAAACAAAACAGACTAGACAAATTGGGTAAAGAAATAGAGGAATTAAAACTAAAGTTAGAGGAATTCAAGGAACAGGATGAGTTCACTGAAAATGCAGCCGTCCTAACCAAAATAGTTCAAAAAAATGAGAGAGAGGTTAGTGAAATTAAAATAAAGAGATTTCAAAATGAATGGCAGGAATATAAAAATAAAAAAGCATATAAGTGGCAGGTAGAACAAATAAAGAGGAAGAAAAATGAGGATCAAAAGAACCAGAACACTAATGCAGGTGGTGGGCAAGAAATCCATCATGGAGAGAATACAATATCAGGGGGAATCCAACAGGGGAATGGTATTCAAGGGGAGCGACAACTACAGAGTGGTCAGGAGAAAGGATACGGTAGGGGTGCTAGACCCAATCCCCAATACCAACAATCCCCAAGAAAGAGACTCCCACAAGGAGCTGGGCGTGTATATGAGGAGGAATGGCATCAACCGAAATATCGAAAAGGAAAAATTAACCTAAGAGGGCAGGCAGATGAAGGTTACAGGAGGGGGACCCAGCCCCCATACCAATTTGCATATGAGACCAATAGGAGGTATGACCATTACGATCAGCAGTACCATCAACAACAAGGTGGAGAACACAGGGAGGAATATTTACCTACCTACAATCGGTATGAACCCCTGGAGAGAAAAACGGCAGAAACAATACACCATCATTTTTTGGGGGGGCAATCGCCCAGAACCAATTGGGCCGAGTTAGAGTTCAATCAAAAGTTTGTGCGAAAAAGAGGAATAGAAGAGGTCGACGGGGAGGAGGAGATAACAAAAAGAAGAAGGTGAAAGAAGGAGAGGGGATATTTAATATCAGTGGGGTCTCCCTCACTGATAAAGAGCTCAAAATTTTGGATAAAGGGTTAAAATACGCTCCCCAACAAGGTCTAAACAAGTTCGGAACATTTATAGATGTAAATAAATATGTTAGGAAATTGAATGTTAAAAAATATTTCATTTCGAAAGAAGGCCCCACAACCAGGGCGAGTCAGGGTATCCCAGGAGGGGGGTATACACATACCAGCTTGAGGAACAAGTCAACGTTTAACCCCCCAGATAACTCCAAGGAGGGAACAATCCAGGTGTTCAAAAATATGGTACTCAAAGATCTGGAGAAAATTCAAGTTAAACGCAATAATGATGAATTCAAAACAATAAGAGAACTAAGTCAGAGGAAAGATGTTCTGGTTAGACCAGCGGATAAGGGGGGTGGGGTTGTAGTAATGAAAATAGATCAATATCGCACTGAGATGGAACGCATCCTAGATGACCAGGTAACATACAAGAAATTGAAAGGGGATCCGACAGTCATGTACATGGATGAACTAAGAGGGATACTAAGAGAAGGCCTCCAACAGGATATTTTAAATGATGCTGAGTTTAAGTACCTAATGATAGATGCCCCAAGAATCCCCATCATTTACCACAATCCGAAAATTCATAAGAGTTTAACAGAACCACCAGGGCGACCCATTATCAGTGGGATTGGCTCTTTAAATCAAAGAGTTGGGGAATACATTGACTCCCATCTACAACCGGTCGTGGAGAAGTTAACACTATTGCTCAGGGATACGAAACAACTGCTACAAACCATCAGCAAACTGGAAATAGGTAATGATGACTTGCTGGTGACAGCTGATGTCAGTGCTTTATATACAATTATCCCACATGGGGAAGCTATTAGAACAGTTAAGCAAGCACTAAATGTATATACAACATTAAAGACGGAACAAATAGAGTTCATTTTGGAATTATTGTCCTTCTCCTTAACCCACAACTATTTTTGGTATGGAGGCCAGTTTTACCTCCAGACCTTGGGATGTGCCATGGGGGCTAAGTATGCCCCCAGTGTGGCCAACATCTTTATGGATGATTGGGAACTGGGAGTGCTGACACAGCCTCAAAGTGAACAAGTAAGAACATGGAGGAGGTACATTGACGACCTGGTGTGGATATGGGGAGGTACTGTTGAACAACTAGGGGACTATTTGGAATGGCTCAATAGCAATGACAAAGGGATCAGATTAACAGCAAAATGGGATAAAGAACAGATCGATTTCTTGGATGTGGTTTTATATAAGGAAGATAAAAGATTGGGGACAAAAACCTTTTTTAAAAAAACAGACCGCAATGCCTACATCCCAATTATAAGCTGCCATCATAAGAACTGGCTGAAAGGTATACCCAGAAGCCAGTTTACAAGGATACGAAGAAATTGTACTGAGATTAAAGATTATGAGGAGCAAGCAGGGATGTTGATGCAACGGTTTATAGACAAAGGTTACCAAGAGATACCATTAAGACAAGAAATTGATAAAATCAAATACTATGATAGGAAAAGTATGTTGGAGGACCGGCCTGGAAAACAAACAGGGGATGAATTTGAATTTGCCTTATGCTTTGATTATAATGCACAATATGGGGAAGTTGAACGGATCGTCAAGAAGCACTGGGGGTTACTAACTAATGATCCAGTATTGGGTAATAGAATTCCGAGAAACCCCAAATTCATTTACAGGAAAGCTAATAATTTACAAAGAAGCCTTGTGAAAACATGCATTGATGAACCCAAGATCAAAAAACAAACAGGATTATGGGGTCTGAAAGGCTTCTACCCATGTAGGCAATGCAACCCCTGCTCAGTAGCCCAGGCCAATAAGACACAGTCTAACACATCCATGTGCACTGGAAAACAATTCCCCATCAAAGAATGTATTACTTGCGGTAGTACCCATGTGGTTTACCTAATTTGGTGCCCGTGCGGGCTCCAATACATTGGTCGAACTAAAAGGATGCTGAAAACTAGAATTAATGAACATGTGAAGAATATAGAAAAACGAGTGATGGGACATAGCGTTTCCAAACATTTTGCGGAGGTACATGGAGCTAACCCATCACTAATGCACTTTAGTGCCATTCAAAAACTGCCAGAGAGGTGGCGAGGATGCCACAAGATCAGAGAAATTTCAAAACTAGAAACGAAGTGGATTTTCAATATGGAGACTATGAGGCCGAATGGTCTCAATGTGGAATTGGACCTCAATTGTTTCATAGCAGATGATTAGGGAGGTGAAAGCCACAGTAAGAACATTATAGTATATTACATTTGATGTCAGGGGAGTTTGAGTATACAAGCCAGGTAGTCTGCTTCTTATAGGGGGGCCCCTGTTTTAAGGAGGGGTGCAGTAGGCTAAGAGGGAGTAGGTAGGGAATACTCTCTGTGTGAAAGGTGTGTTTCAGGTGATACACGAGCCCCAATTAAATAGTTCATAAGTGGGTGAAAATATATTCACATCGAAGTAATTATGCCCGGGATTGGGCAATACCATCATGTAATATAATGGTACAGTAGGGGTTTTATGGAGCATAAGTTTAGGATGGGATATAATTCAATTAAATGGGGGGTGTGTAGGGCACGTTTGTCACCTGTAGTATAATTAATGTGAGGGGGTAGATGTTGTGGGAGTTTGATATATCTGGGTTTATTATGGATTGGAATATTTAGGTGATACACGAGCCCGTTTAGAGGCTATGAATGGGATAACCATATCGAATCCTAATTGCACTATAATTGTCATTTTGGGGATAACAATAATAAGGGGGTACAGAGGGCACGTTTGTCACCTATAGGACTAAGATTCTCAGAGTGCTGGTACTAATTTATGCAGTAAATGAATGGATGCTTTTATAGCGCTTCTCTTGCGTTTATTAGATGTTTTTATAGCGCTTTTCTTGCGTTTATTAATGTTGGTAAACAGCAAGATAAAATTAGTTTGCTAGTGGCAAGTTGAAATCTTAACTATGTATTACATCATATTGTATTCTAAAATTATAATATTTTAATATTGTTCTTTTTTACTATTGTTCTCATTCTTATGTCTAAAAAGATTGCTATGTAATTGTGTTGATCAGGCCTGGCAAATGATTAATGGCAGTCGAGTGAGTGGTTCTGGGGGCCACAAGCTCTAATACATAGGCTCATGCCAATACGGGTTAAAACGTACCCATGAGGCCTGGCCGCAACTATGTAACATTTGCATGTCTGAAAAGACGCCATGATGCTGGAGCCCGAGTTAGGAGAGGAGCCGCGAGATTACCGCCGCGAGTTAGGAAAATTTGCATAGGAAGGTAGTTATAGCGTCAACACTCCTGGCCAATGGCATGCCCCTGATGAGTCGTGTTGACGAAACCGGTAGGGCGGGGCCTCAGGCACGGAGTGTGGAGACGCTGAGCAACAAGGCGGCGGAGAGGACGTCCATTGTTTTTGTATATGCGCATTATCTTTGAGCAAATGTGAGTGCACTATTGTATTGTTTTTAAACTATTAAAATAGAATTACGCTATGTCAGCCATGTCTTTTGAGTCTAAGGTGCTGGTAACACTGTGAACACCTCAAGACATAAGAAAGCGAGCATTGCTGGTCAATACAGGATCAGCCAGCATATCTGGTGAGCGAGGATTTTATCTATATCACAATATCACGGAGGTGTGGACATACTGGTTAGACACGTGTGCAGCACTGGTGGTTCAAGGGTGACCTATGATAGCAGGATCACGCTATGTTATCTTTGTGTTTCTGAGTGACACACAGGAAGAAGTTTGCGGAGGTAAAGAATCTACATCTAAGCATGCCTGTTTGCTGATCTGTGGATAAATCAGCCACTTTTGCTGGTAAGGGTATTTTTGTCAAGCTTTGAGAAGACCCTGTATGGTTTAACAACGGACTGCCGGGTTCTGGGACTGTTTTTAGGCATCCTGGAATATAATCTCTGAATATATGGTTTCATTTTTAGGTGAACTGTCAATAGCAATCCTGTTCATGTTGACCCACAGACTGGTAACATTAGGTCCAGTTATATGTATTCTATTTTCACAGGTGGACTTTGTTACAGATTGTGGCACAAGCCACAACTTGATGTTACTGTAATAGGGGAATCTTTCTGTTTATGTGTTCTGAGCGTTCTGAATGAATGCATACTAGATCTGTATAGTAAGTAAATGTTCATGTATGTGGGGTAGAGCGCTCCACCTTATCGGATTCCATATTGCATTAGGGAGGTAATACCCCCCCATGGTGTAGTGATCCCCCACAATACTCTGTTAATCTCCTGTTCTTACAGTAAGAGGTATATCTGAGGAGCGCCAAGGCCACTTTAAGAATAATTTGTTTTGATTGGTATTAGTGGTTGAGCAGCAAACTCTATAGCAGGAATGGAAATGTTTAATATCCGTAGGCGAGGCATTATTGATTTAGACAGGTTATTTGTCAAGGAACCTGATGGTGAACAACAAAGTCTGGACACGTTGTTCAGACAGTTACAAACGCTAATGGTGAGAGAGACCAATGCATGGTGGGACCTTGCTAGTTTAAACAAACATGCTAAAGAGGGTATTATACCTAGACGCTTTAGATGGGATGTCCTCCCCACAGACGGTGAGGAAAATGATGAGACAGACAAAGAATTGGGTGACTATCTAAACCAATGTGGGGTCGGGTTGTTAAAAATCCTAGGGAAAAGGAAACAAAACAGACTAGACAAATTGGGTAAAGAAATAGAGGAATTAAAACTAAAGTTAGAGGAATTCAAGGAACAGGATGAGTTCACTGAAAATGCAGCCGTCCTAACCAAAATAGTTCAAAAAAATGAGAGAGAGGTTAGTGAAATTAAAATAAAGAGATTTCAAAATGAATGGCAGGAATATAAAAATAAAAAAGCATATAAGTGGCAGGTAGAACAAATAAAGAGGAAGAAAAATGAGGATCAAAAGAACCAGAACACTAATGCAGGTGGTGGGCAAGAAATCCATCATGGAGAGAATACAATATCAGGGGGAATCCAACAGGGGAATGGTATTCAAGGGGAGCGACAACTACAGAGTGGTCAGGAGAAAGGATACGGTAGGGGTGCTAGACCCAATCCCCAATACCAACAATCCCCAAGAAAGAGACTCCCACAAGGAGCTGGGCGTGTATATGAGGAGGAATGGCATCAACCGAAATATCGAAAAGGAAAAATTAACCTAAGAGGGCAGGCAGATGAAGGTTACAGGAGGGGGACCCAGCCCCCATACCAATTTGCATATGAGACCAATAGGAGGTATGACCATTACGATCAGCAGTACCATCAACAACAAGGTGGAGAACACAGGGAGGAATATTTACCTACCTACAATCGGTATGAACCCCTGGAGAGAAAAACGGCAGAAACAATACACCATCATTTTTTGGGGGGGCAATCGCCCAGAACCAATTGGGCCGAGTTAGAGTTCAATCAAAAGTTTGTGCGAAAAAGAGGAATAGAAGAGGTCGACGGGGAGGAGGAGATAACAAAAAGAAGAAGGTGAAAGAAGGAGAGGGGATATTTAATATCAGTGGGGTCTCCCTCACTGATAAAGAGCTCAAAATTTTGGATAAAGGGTTAAAATACGCTCCCCAACAAGGTCTAAACAAGTTCGGAACATTTATAGATGTAAATAAATATGTTAGGAAATTGAATGTTAAAAAATATTTCATTTCGAAAGAAGGCCCCACAACCAGGGCGAGTCAGGGTATCCCAGGAGGGGGGTATACACATACCAGCTTGAGGAACAAGTCAACGTTTAACCCCCCAGATAACTCCAAGGAGGGAACAATCCAGGTGTTCAAAAATATGGTACTCAAAGATCTGGAGAAAATTCAAGTTAAACGCAATAATGATGAATTCAAAACAATAAGAGAACTAAGTCAGAGGAAAGATGTTCTGGTTAGACCAGCGGATAAGGGGGGTGGGGTTGTAGTAATGAAAATAGATCAATATCGCACTGAGATGGAACGCATCCTAGATGACCAGGTAACATACAAGAAATTGAAAGGGGATCCGACAGTCATGTACATGGATGAACTAAGAGGGATACTAAGAGAAGGCCTCCAACAGGATATTTTAAATGATGCTGAGTTTAAGTACCTAATGATAGATGCCCCAAGAATCCCCATCATTTACCACAATCCGAAAATTCATAAGAGTTTAACAGAACCACCAGGGCGACCCATTATCAGTGGGATTGGCTCTTTAAATCAAAGAGTTGGGGAATACATTGACTCCCATCTACAACCGGTCGTGGAGAAGTTAACACTATTGCTCAGGCATACGAAACAACTGCTACAAACCATCAGCAAACTGGAAATAGGTAATGATGACTTGCTGGTGACAGCTGATGTCAGTGCTTTATATACAATTATCCCACATGGGGAAGCTATTAGAACAGTTAAGCAAGCACTAAATGTATATACAACATTAAAGACGGAACAAATAGAGTTCATTTTGGAATTATTGTCCTTCTCCTTAACCCACAACTATTTTTGGTATGGGGGCCAGTTTTACCTCCAGACCTTGGGATGTGCCATGGGGGCTAAGTATGCCCCCAGTGTGGCCAACATCTTTATGGATGATTGGGAACTGGGAGTGCTGACACAGCCTCAAAGTGAACAAGTAAGAACATGGAGGAGGTACATTGACGACCTGGTGTGGATATGGGGAGGTACTGTTGAACAACTAGGGGACTATTTGGAATGGCTCAATAGCAATGACAAAGGGATCAGATTAACAGCAAAATGGGATAAAGAACAGATCGATTTCTTGGATGTGGTTTTATATAAGGAAGATAAAAGATTGGGGACAAAAACCTTTTTTAAAAAAACAGACCGCAATGCCTACATCCCAATTAAAAGCTGCCATCATAAGAACTGGCTGAAAGGTATACCCAGAAGCCAGTTTACAAGGATACGAAGAAATTGTACTGAGATTAAAGATTATGAGGCGCAAGCAGGGATGTTGATGCAACGGTTTATAGACAAAGGTTACCAAGAGATACCATTAAGACAAGAAATTGATAAAATCAAATACTATGATAGGAAAAGTATGTTGGAGGACCGGCCTGGAAAACAAACAGGGGATGAATTTGAATTTGCCTTATGCTTTGATTATAATGCACAATATGGGGAAGTTGAACGGATCGTCAAGAAGCACTGGGGGTTACTAACTAATGATCCAGTATTGGGTAATAGAATTCCGAGAAACCCCAAATTCATTTACAGGAAAGCTAATAATTTACAAAGAAGCCTTGTGAAAACATGCATTGATGAACCCAAGATCAAAAAACAAACAGGATTATGGGGTCTGAAAGGCTTCTACCCATGTAGGCAATGCAACCCCTGCTCAGTAGCCCAGGCCAATAAGACACAGTCTAACACATCCATGTGCACTGGAAAACAATTCCCCATCAAAGAATGTATTACTTGCGGTAGTACCCATGTGGTTTACCTAATTTGGTGCCCGTGCGGGCTCCAATACATTGGTCGAACTAAAAGGATGCTGAAAACTAGAATTAATGAACATGTGAAGAATATAGAAAAACGAGTGATGGGACATAGCGTTTCCAAACATTTTGCGGAGGTACATGGAGCTAACCCATCACTAATGCACTTTAGTGCCATTCAAAAACTGCCAGAGAGGTGGCGAGGATGCCACAAGATCAGAGAAATTTCAAAACTAGAAACGAAGTGGATTTTCAATATGGAGACTATGAGGCCGAATGGTCTCAATGTGGAATTGGACCTCAATTGTTTCATAGCAGATGATTAGGGAGGTGAAAGCCACAGTAAGAACATTATAGTATATTACATTTGATGTCAGGGGAGTTTGAGTATACAAGCCAGGTAGGCTGCTTCTTATAGGGGGGCCCCTGTTTTAAGGAGGGGTGCAGTAGGCTAAGAGGGAGTAGGTAGGGAATACTCTTTGTGTGTGAGGTGTGTTTCAGGTGATACACGAGCCCCAATTAAATAGTTCATAAGTGGGTGAAAATATATTCACATCGAAGTAATTATGCCCGGGATTGGGCAATACCATCATGTAATATAATGGTACAGTAGGGGTTTTATGGAGCATAAGTTTAGGATGGGATATAATTCAATTAAATGGGGGGTGTGTAGGGCACGTTTGTCACCTGTAGTATAATTAATGTGAGGGGGTAGATGTTGTGGGAGTTTGATATATCTGGGTTTATTATGGATTGGAATATTTAGGTGATACACGAGCCCGTTTAGAGGCTATGAATGGGATAACCATATCGAATCCTAATTGCACTATAATTGTCATTTTGGGGATAACAATAATAAGGGGGTACAGAGGGCACGTTTGTCACCTATAGGACTAAGATTCTCAGAGTGCTGGTACTAATTTATGCAGTAAATGAATGGATGCCTTTATAGCGCTTCTCTTGCGTTTATTAGATGTTTTTATAGCGCTTTTCTTGCGTTTATTAATGTTGGTAAACAGCAAGATAAAATTAGTTTGCTATTGGCAAGTTGAAATCTTAACTATGTATTACATCATATTGTATTCTAAAATTATAATATTTTAATATTGTTCTTTTTTACTATTGTTCTCATTCTTATGTCTAAAAAGATTGCTATGTAATTGTGTTGATCAGGCCTGGCAAATGATTAATGGCAGTCGAGTGAGTGGTTCTGGGGGCCACAAGCTCTAATACATAGGCTCATGCCAATACGGGTTAAAACGTACCCATGAGGCCTGGCCGCAACTATGTAACATTTGCATGTCTGAAAAGACGCCATGATGCTGGAGCCCGAGTTAGGAGAGGAGCCGCGAGATTACCGCCGCGAGTTAGGAAAATTTGCATAGGAAGGTAGTTATAGCGTCAACACTCCTGGCCAATGGCATGCCCCTGATGAGTCGTGTTGACGAAACCGGTAGGGCGGGGTCTCAGGCACGGAGTGTGGAGACGCTGAGCAACAAGGCGGCGGAGAGGACGTCCATTGTTTTTGTATATGCGCATTATCTTTGAGCAAATGTGAGTGCACTATTGTATTGTTTTTAAACTATTAAAATAGAATTACGCTATGTCAGCCATGTCTTTTGAGTCTAAGGTGCTGGTAACACTGTGAACACCTCAAGACATAAGAAAGCGAGCATTGCTGGTCAATACAGGATCAGCCAGCATATCTGGTGAGCGAGGATTTTATCTATATCACAATATCACGGAGGTGTGGACATACTGGTTAGACACGTGTGCAGCACTGGTGGTTCAAGGGTGACCTATGATAGCAGGATCACGCTATGTTATCTTTGTGTTTCTGAGTGACACACAGGAAGAAGTTTGCGGAGGTAAAGAATCTACATCTAAGCATGCCTGTTTGCTGATCTGTGGATAAATCAGCCACTTTTGCTGGTAAGGGTATTTTTGTCAAGCTTTGAGAAGACCCTGTATGGTTTAACAACGGACTGCCGGGTTCTGGGACTGTTTTTAGGCATCCTGGAATATAATCTCTGAATATATGGTTTCATTTTTAGGTGAACTGTCAATAGCAATCCTGTTCATGTTGACCCACAGACTGGTAACATTAGGTCCAGTTATATGTATTCTATTTTCACAGGTGGACTTTGTTACAGATTGTGGCACAAGCCACAACTTGATGTTACTGTAATAGGGGAATCTTTCTTTTTATGTGTTCTGAGCGTTCTGAATGAATGCATACTAGATCTGTATAGTAAGTAAATGTTCATGTATGTGGGGTAGAGCGCTCCACCTTATCGGATTCCATATTTATTATTATAATTTAGAAAATAGATTTTATTTCTGAAATCTTGTATTTTTAATTTGGGTCCACTTTAATGATATTGAAAGGCATATGTAACAGATTAGGCTCTAGGGAAAAAAAAAACATGCTGGGTATACTACCCTGAGGAAAGCTGCTGGCTGAAATCCGGATCAGGATTTTAATCTTTGATATGTTAATAAACAAGCATTTGTCAGTAAGTACAATCGTTGTGGGGTCTGTCCAACACTAGACGCAGTCTGCACTATGGCGTGTCCCTTCTGTACTTCCATATACAGGAATTGAGCCGACAGCATCCTGCATATCCTTTGGAACGCAGAGCACAGAGTATGCGACATCACTTCCGGTGGAGAGACTTGGCGTCCTCAGTCAGATCCAGTACATCCGTGCGAGCGGTGTTTGTGCACATTGCACAGAACTTATGCCCACGGAGGACTTCATGTAACAGCAGGAGGTATTCCCCTTATACCTATGCTGCTTGCAAGTACTGTTTTAGCATATTTAATACAGCGGCTGGTTTTCAGGGACATTGAAGCGCCAGGTCCTCCAAGTGTTTATATTGCCTCTGAACTGTTTGGGGTTTGAGGACTGACCCTGAGATTTCTGACCTAGGCTGCTTTTTTTCACCAGTGCGCCTGCTGCTCTCTTTCTATTTACATGTGTATACACCTTGCCTCCATTTTACTACTTCAAATTCTATTTCCGATAGAGAAAAACATCAGATCGGACAAAAAGTTGCACAGCCTACTGATTGACAGCAACCAATTCAAGCTCAAAATCTATCTCTTTATCTAAATATTGGCTATTACTCTGTGTGTATGTCCTTTCGATCCATTTTTCGATCAATATCCAATCAGAAAATGATCAGAAATCTGATTGGAATTTGAAAAAAAATCACTTACATGTATATGCTAGCATTCTTCTATATCCGATTTATGTCAGATCAAATTGCTCAAATAGAATCTGAAGTAAAGATTGCATGGTGTGTACCCAGCTTTACAGAATGGCAAAATACATGATCACTTCTTAAAAGAAGTAGAACAAAGTACTGAAAACACAATAGTTGCAGAGCAGACTGTTGGCATGCACACCAATGATGTGTACTAATGAAGCAGTGCTGTTAGATTCAGGGAGAGCCCCGAGATGTGATACATCCTCTTCTCAATCCTCTACAACTTGCCGAGTTTAAAGTCAGAGCCTTAGGCCTGGATTTTCAAGTTATCTATTACATATCCAGCTGTTCTCTTTGTGCGTTTTTTTGCAGAGAGCTTATTTCTGTAACACGAGGGCTACTGTCCACTGTACATTACAACGTGACCAAAGTGCTTGCACTCACCCTGAATGGAAGCAATTCAAAATGAAAAGTATGCAAATACATGTAATGGGTTGTATATACAGTACCATTCCATTTATCAGTAGATACAATATGAGCAGTGATGAGCGAAAATGCCGATATTCTTTTCGCATAAATGTTTGCAAAAATAATGTAAAATTCGACTTTCGAGCGAAAATGCTATCAAAAATAATTTTGTAATATTTGTGATTGAATGCAATTTTGGGCAAAACTTTCGCAAGGAAATAATTATTTTTTTAATTAATTATTCTTGCTCTTTCCACAAATTTTCGCGGTAAAAATAACATTTTTCGAGCATTGTTTTCTTTGACCATATTGCGAAAATACAATGTGTTTTTGTGTATATTTTCTCCAAATCAAAAATGACGTTGGTGAAAATTTGCAAGCAGGTGTCACGTCCTGCTCTGCATCATGAGCGCTCTTGCAGACTGCAGCTAACACTGGAGTATGATCACGGACTGCCGCTTCTCGCTCCCCGCTGGTTTGCCTGGCTGGGTAGAGCGGTCTATTCAAAAAGCGGTCATCATCTGCAGTACATGTGCTTCTCTGGAATCGGCAATGTGAGCTGCTAATTGGTTGGACGCGGGAGTGGTGAGAAACCAGCAGCGGTCTGCCTGCACTCTGTCTATCTTGTAGCCATATATCCATATATTGGTGCTTTGTCACTGTATCAGTGTATATGCAGCCTGATATACTGTCATCTGCACCCCCGACATCTCTCTCCCCCACTCTGAAAATAATCGGTGGTTGGTGGTACCGGTACCAGGGTGGATGTGACATGAGTATGAATGTTGGAGTATGCTTGAGGACAGCGCCGCAGTATTTTTTAATGTGTTTTAGGTGAGGTTGATCATTTTTTTGTATATTTTTTATACTGAATAAAGTACTGAATAAAGTGTGTTTATTGACATATAACCTCCTCCCCCCCGAGCTATTGCACTTCCTTTTGGAATAGAAAGTTTGCAAGCAACACTGAATATGAGGAGTATAGATATTGAGTAAACAATTTTAATGAGGTAATGAATAAATCATTATGTAAGCTAATGTTATTAAAAATTATCCTTTAGTATTCAGTTTGCAGACAACTCTGGTTTTCCTGTATTGAAGGAATTTCACATTTTACTTTTCTTGCAACCACTGCAGCAGTGCACTGTCATGTGTAAACGCCTCCCCCCCCCCCCCCACCCTGAATGACTATTTTCCTGAAATAGTTATTATTCACACAGAACAAGAACCCTTGGTACATTTGTTTTTGCAAACTTTAAAGAGGAACTCCAGTGAAAATAATGTAATAAAAAAGTGCTTCATTTTTACAATAATTATGCGTTTGCACTTTGCACATATGAATCACAAGTGCAATTTTGTGTTTTTTTGTGCGTTTTGTATGCATTTTCTGATGTGTGTTTTATGCAATTTTTTTGGAATGTGGCCAGTACATCATCAAACTTGTTTTTTACACAAAAACGCATAAAAAATGAATAAACCGCTATACTTCTGCGTCGTCGTTGACATATATTATGTGCATTTTAGATGTGTTTTGGAAAAATATTCAGCAAGTTCTGCATTTCATAAACGCACATTGCAGAACGCAAACAAATGCGTTTTTTTTTATGCTGCCCATTGATTACATTATGTGCGCTAACGCTAGCGTTTCTGCCTGGTGTGTTCCTACCCTCTGGTAGCTGTTCACTATGTAACAATGGCCTGATCTAGTCAGAAATAAAAAAAAAGTCAAAATTATTTTACTAGGTTGCACGATTTGGGTTGATTTGGATTTTAGCAGAAAACTGCAAGAAGGGTCCCATACAAGAGCCATCGGCAGCCTGTTTATGAAGAAGTGGCAGCCTGATTGCAGATCATCACTTCTTTGTTCACCTGCAGACTTAAAGATCACCATGGTGTAATGCAGTGCTGGTTGTCATTTTCCTGTGTGGACTGTTATAGAAACCTCCATGTGACTATATGCCAAGAAGGAATGAACAGTGTAGTCCGCTCCACCTCTGCGTCAGGGTTAGTGCAGGAACCAGGCCACTAAGCTACAGACCAGTAGAACCAAGAAAGTGAGGTTCCGCACAGTGGCTATTCACTTTTTTACATGAGATTTCTCCTAGGAGATAATTTTTCAGCGACTTTTTAAAAAAGATTTTCAGCATTTTGCAATCGAAAAAGTACCAAAAAGTAAGAGAAAGAGTACTCTCAAAATCATTCTGAGTGTTTTCTTGCTTGCTGGTGTCTTAAAAGACATTTTATTGACAAGTTTAAAAATATCGCAGGAGAAAAACTTATTTGCATATTGCCCAATGTCACTTAGAAAATGCAAGCCTTTATTGAATCACATAAAACCAGTATCAACGTGTAGCTGACATGTTTCAGACACACAATGTTCCTTAATCATAGCTATGGTGCTATAATTAAGGACCGTTGTGTGTCTGAAACATGTCAGCTACACGTTGATACTGGCTTTATGTGATTTAGTAAAGGCTTGCAATTTCTAAGGGACATCATGCAGAACCTCCATTTCTTGGTTTGACTATCTGCCATGTTTTATACATTACAATGCCTGTCTTCAGGGGCATGTCCCTGGGTCCCCAGGGGCTAGGGACGGCACGTGCCTGTACTAAATGCGGAGCACCTGCAGGGCATTGTACATTACCTGCTAATTGCTTATTAGTATGCTTATTACTGTGATGATCAGCCAATTGGCAGAGAAGTGCAATTATTTCCACTTACTACGTTACCCTAACTACCTTCTATCTGAAATGGCTGAACCTTTGCCAGGTTCTTGGATTGTACCATACCATGAATGAAGCGCAATGCTACGAGCCATAATTAACTAGAAAAATATGCCAAAATGCATGTGCCCATTATAATGTAGTGAGGAAATGAACTAAATATAAAAGGTTTTCAAGTCTATTTATAATAAAAAAAAAACATGAAGTCCCTGACCTTATTAATAGCTTATCTTTTTAGAGTTAAGTTTAATTTATAAGGCTCTTGAGATGACATGTTTGAAGGGTTTGGTTTTCCATAACGCTTATTTATTTGCCTGATGCCATTTACTTGGCTGTTCTTCCTTAGCAGACGACTGTTATTGAAGTGATGATTTCACACGTATTAAATGTCTGGCCACAGTTGAAAACAGTAACATCGCATCTCTTATATTATCCTTTCCTGAGCAAGGCAGAACGTGTAGTGCTTCCATAACTCCATTATAAAGTGATCTGATTACATTTTGCCACATGGAAACACTGGTGCTCTAGTAGTACACATGTGCAAATGCTTATACATGATATCCTGTTTTTTGATTTTACATTTTGTCACACACAAAGGGATCTTTGGGGAACACATGAGTGCTGTTAACAGTATCTGAGTTCGGAAATAGATTTAAAAAAAATACAGAAATATATGAAAGCCTATCCAAGCATATCGACTTTCTCTGCTGCTGGTGTTAATTTCACAAATTTGTGTTTTGCACTCTGCGGGTCCCAGTAAGGGCCTGTTCACACGGACGCTTGGTGGCATTTACCGCCAAGCGTCCGGAACTCGTTGGTTAAACATTTCCATACAAGTTAATGGGAGTATTTAACATTGCGCGGTTACCGTCGATTACTGTCGATTGTGCAAACGCGGCGTTCTGATCCCAATTTTCCCCATTGTTTCAGGCGACCCTCATGCGGCTTCTAGGGTCGATTCACAGCCGCGTTTTCATAGCCCCCTGACGCCTCCGATCGCTGCAGAAAAGCCCAGAATGAGACGCTGCCAGACGAGATGAGAGGAGAAGCCGGAAGCCGCCAGTCTGAACCAGCCCTAAAGTAGAGAACTCTGCCTAATTTCTAGGAGGAACACCAGAATCAGAGATAACGCATATTCACATATGCAGCCATGACCATGGCTGGATGGCAGGTGCCTGGGGCCTAGTGGGTGTTAAGGGATCCAGCTGCCCCTTCTTTGATGCCTTTATTTTATGAGCCCCATTTTATACAAATGAGTTAGGCAATCCATCTACTGTGTTAAAATGTGATTAGTCATACTTCTTTTGTGCACCATGCTGCACCACTGTCTGTGTATGAGAGTACTATCCTGAAGAGGAAGCCCAGGAAGAAGCAGTGAGTAGCTTGTGTAGGGTGATATGCATCACATCGCATTGTATTAAGTGTGAGCAGGCCCTAAGTGTGTAGCAAAGATGTGATCTCTCACTTAGCTTTCCAATTAGCATTATTACCCATTCCTTGGCCCAGTGCTGCTCTCCAACACAGGGTGGCAGCTGCTTATTGTGCTCTCTCCCTATAAGGGTAAATTCATAGTTTACCAATACCCTCTCCCCAGTCCTCTCTTTCCCACAGCTGTCAGTGGGATTCCTGGACCTCTGCCCAGGAGAACAAAGAGCAAGCATGAGTGATGGCCCAGCCTCTGGGACAGCCCCGGGCCCAGTGGCCACCTCCAATCCGCATTTCTACCCAATTCAGGCCAGGACACCGGTGGTGGACACATTTCAGGACTTGGTTGAAGCTGAACTTATGCAGATTAAAAAAGTATCTAGGGCCGCCTCCGATCTCACTAAAAGTGAGAAGGAGGCACTACAGTCCCTCCAAAACAACAAAACAATAATTATTCGAAATGCTGACAAAGGAGGGGCTGTGGTGGTCCTTGACGCGGTTGCCTACAAAGATGAGGCACTACGTCAACTTGGAGACAACAGCACCTACCAGGTCCTGTCTGGTGATCCCACCCACCGCTTCCAAAAAGAACTGGGACAATTATTAAGCTTAGGTGTCTCGTTGGGGGTTTTCAGTGAAAGGGAAAGGAGGAAACCCATGGTGGAGGCCCCCATTGTCCCGATTTTTCATCATTTACCTAAAGTTCATAAACTAGACGTTCCCCCGAGGGGCCGCCCGATAGTTGCAGGCAAAGGCTCTTTGAGCGAACGTCTCGGACAATAGGGAGAAACATGCCTCCAACCTTTGGTACGTCGCCTTCCTGGTTTTTTGCGTGATACCACACATTTGTTATCTAGTTTAGAGAGTTTGGAGAGGGATGACCGTTTCGCCTGGGTGACCATGGATGTTGCTTCCTTGTATTCTTCGATACCCCATCACCTGGCTCTGCAAGCTTTAAATTTTCATATTAGGAAATATGGTTATTTTCAACCAGCGGTGAGAGACTTTCTTATATTGTCAGTAGAGTATCTTCTCAGTCATAATTACTTTTTGTTTGATGGGGTTTACTATCTCCAGAGATGCGGAGCTTCTATGGGAGCCAAATTCTCCCCATCCCTGGCAAATTTGTACATGGGGTGGTGGGAGGAGCTCCGCATCTTTGGAGAGGATAACCCTTTTTCTGACTCTTTATTTTGGTATGCCAGATATATTGACGATTTGTTGTTAATATGGAGGGGCCCGAGTGATACTCTACCCGGTTTTTTAAATTACTGTAATGACAACAGTTTAAATCTTTCTTTCACAATGATCAGCAAAAACTCGGTATACAGAGGCGCCAGAGTAGAGTAAAACGTTTTAAAAACCGCTTAAAAGGAGAGGGGGATGTTAAGGTGGACTCACCTCCCTCTTACAAAAAAAGAAAACTCACTTGAGTCTCAATAAAATAGAATTGTCAAGTAATTTATTCAACTCCACAAATGCAACGCGTTTCGCGGGCGTGACCCCGCTTCTTCAGGCAAAAATGGGAGCACAACTCAGTGGGTCAAGCAATAAGTTTGAGCGCCTCTGCCTAATAAATTACTTGACAATTCTATTTTATTGAGACTCAAGTGAGTTTTCTTTTTTTGTAAGAGGGAGGTGAGTCCACCTTAACATCCCCCTCTCCTTTTAAGCGGTTTTTAAAACGTTTTACTCTACTCTGGCGCCTCTGTATACCGAGTTTTTGCTGATCTTCTAGTCCACCCTGGGTGGAGGGGTGCATCCCCATCTACTATCTACAGAGAGCGACTTCTTAACCTGAGTGGGGTCAGGTCCTAATGCTCCCCACCTGCATTTAAAGTGGTTGCCTATTGGTAACCCGTGTTTGTGAGTATATATATACATAAAATTGTATTGAACTCTTCATTTTACCTGACAATACTGCACCATATTGGGCTCTCGATTCTCTTCTTGTTTTTAAGCATTCTTTCACAATGGTCTCCGATAGGATTGAAATATACTATCTGGACCTCACATTAACGAGCAAAGAGGGGTCCAAAAGAATTCAGACCAGGACTTTTAGAAAGGCCTGTGCTGGCAACTCATTGTTACTGGCGAATACTGTCATCCTAGCCATACATTGAAATCCATCCCATATGGTGAAATGGTTAGAGCAGCCAGAAACTGCTCTGAACCTGCTATGTTACAACAGGAACTGGGAATAGTAGAATCGCGACTTTATGATCGGGGCTATAAAAGAGATCAGATAATAAAGGCCAAAAACCTAGCACTATGTAAAAAATGGCAGAGTCTTTAAAGGGAACCAGAGAGGATTAAAAAAAGGTTTTATACATACCTGGGGCTTCCTCCAGCCCCATACGCACGGATCGCTCCCACGCTGCCGTCCTCTGCTGCCTGGGTCCGCCGCCACCGGGTCCCGTCATTGCCACGAGTTGGCCAGTCGGCCGGCGGACGCGGCCGATTCTCCGCATCACACGGAGCTCCCTCTATACAAGTACGCATGAGGCTGCCTACCGCGCAGCCGCATGCGTACGGGTATGGAGGGAGCTCCTGTGATGCAAACAATTGTCCGCGTCCACCAGAAGTGACGGGCCCGGTAACGGCGGTTTAAGGAAGCGGAGGATGGCGGCGTGGGAGCGATCCAGGCTTATGGGGCTGGAAGAAGCCCCAGGTATGCATAAAAGCTTTTTTCATTTTCCAGGCTCCATTCCTCTCTGGTTTCCTTTAAGTTTTGGGTTCAGTATGCAGGGACAGGCAATATGATAAAGGGGTTAATTTTGTAACCTCCTACAGCCTGGAATACAACCAGATTGTTAGTACCATTAAAAAATACTTGCCTGTCCTGCACTCAGACCCGAAGCTACATAAAATATTAATGGAAGGATGTGGTTTCTCCTCACGACGCGCTCCTACTCTTGCTACAAGTCTCTCACCTAGTTTGTTTTGCAGTAAAGCCAAACAAACGCCAACCTGGCTAACGTATAAGGGCTCTTATAAATGTGGGTACAATACGTGTAGATATTGCGGCGTCCATGGTCAAACACGGGAAATTGTCTCGTATTCTAAATGTACTACTTATGACATGAAGCAGTATATCAATTGCCATACGAACAATGTGGTATATTTAGTTTCGTGCCAGGTTTGTAAGGTACAATATGTCGGCTGCACCACCCGCCCTTTGCGACAGAATAGCTGAGCATTATAATGGGGCGGGTAGGTGCATCAGAGACAACTCCTATATCACTAAGATCTCCAGCGTTTCTAAACATTTCTTACAAGTCCACTCTGGTGACATGTCTGGCTTTAAATTCCATGGTGTAGAAAGGATTACAAGCTCTATGAGGGGTGGGGATATATACAGGAATTTGTTAAAGAGAGAAGCATACTGGATATGGAAGTTGGGGACCCGTTCACCCTCGGGTCTGAACTCTAGATTAGACCTTAGTATGATATATAATGTATAGCAATGATGATTACATTTTGGAGGTTCCTATTCTTGTTTCCAGATGGGTCCATGTCCAGCATTCAGAACGTTTCATATGTGTATGCGCATATATATATATATATATATATATATATATATATATATATATATATATATATATGTGTGTGTGTGTGTGTGTGTGTGTGCATGTGCACATGTCTTCATACACTGTGTTATGCTGCATGTCATTTGTGCTTTGCTCTCTCTTTGTTTCCCCCTTTTCCGCTTCCCCCCTCCCTTTATTTTCCCCCCTCCCCCGTTTTGTGTTCCCTCCCTCTTATTCCCCCTGTTCCCAATCATTCCTGCCTTTGTGATTACATATAACTGATTGCATGCGCTTTTGGTACTGTGTTTTTATATGACATTCACTGGATATGTGTTTTTTATATTAGGTGTATTGTATCAGTTCACACCATTTTAAACTGTATGTCTCTTTAAGAACTGAATGGACACCCATGGGTGTGTCCACTTCACCTATATAACCTGTGCAATGCATGTTTTTTGTAAGCCATGATTAAGGAGCCATTGCTCCGATACGCGTGAGCTTCTGTATGCTACTTTGATGATGGATTACTAATAAAGGTTTTTTTTAACAATATCCCACCATCTGGTGCAGCGGGATTTTTCCTGGATTCTTCAAGCAAAGCTTAATTGTAATAGAAGTCATCCAATAGCAATTATGTGCATGTACCTGTAGTACGGGCGCGGGGTTGTTTTCTTTTTTTGGGGGGGATATTTAATAAAGCTAATATAAGGGCCCGTTCTCACTACAGCGATTAGCAGGTGATTCCCTCTAATCATTGAAGCGGTAGTGCTTTTTAAAGAGCTGGTGCTTATATAATTGAATGGCAGTGATCTCACTGCCGCCGATCACCGGTGTTCTGCGATTAACGGCAATCGCAAAACGCGTTGCCTGCAGCATTTTGCCACGATTCTTGAGTGATCGCGGTACAGTTCTCAAACAAGCGATCATCCGGAATCGTGGGAGTGTACAATGATTTTACCGCGCTAATCGCTTTTAAGTGTGAATGGGCCCTAAGTAGCCCACTATAATGCACTTAGTTATTGCTAACTGCAAATTTATTTGCATAGTTTATATAATAAATATGTCCCTTTAAATAATAATGTTGACATTGTAAGCGTAGCATTTAATGTTCCTCACTGATATTCAGTAGCTGATATTTGTTAATATGAGACGTTACCCCCTCTGGCTTCAGAAATGTTCCTCCTATTCCCCTCATTGGAGTTACGCTGACTCCCGTTAGTATCACTTCTTGGAGTCACCTTTCCTAGACACCCCAGGGATCAGTGTAGATCAGCACCATGTCTGTCATCTCATCAGTTTATACCCCATAATGTTCCATGTTATGACATCTGCTCCCAAAGCTGGAATGTAGTCAGATTTCTGTCACCTATATCACCCTACAACATGCACGATAGACAGGTCACTGGGAGGATAGTTTTCAGAAAGGCAACATTGCACACATATAACCTGTACCCAGCAATTAGGTTAACTGGTCTGAGACTTCAATATATGGTTAAGTATGAAGAGCAACAGCTGTGGTTCCTGTATTCTTTATGTACGGAGCATCTCAACTCGTAAAGATGTGCACTGACGTCTGCTACAGTTGCTTAAATACCTTAGGTAAAAGCAGTGGCGTAACTAGAACTCACTGGGCCCCCCTGCAAAACTTTGAATGAGACCCCCCCCCCCCCCCCCTTGACCCTGCTGAACCAAATAGGGACTGTCTACAAATCTTTGTCTGCAAAACTATGTATGATTCCTTATCAGTGGCTGAGCAGATGCAGTCATTAGAAAAATTGTGTAGAGAGCAGAATTGTTTTTCTCGCTATGCCCTTAGTCTCTGAGGACAGGGAAAATAAACTTCTCTCCCCACAGGCCCCCCTGCAGCTTCTGGGCCCCCCTGCAGCTGCATCCCTTGCAGGGTCTATTGTGACGAACCCTGGGTAAAAGTGAGACAGAGTGGGAATTTTTCCAACATTAAAGGAAGTAATACTAGCAAATCACCCTCCCCATGTATGTACACTTATGCTTACAAATACTCATACATGAAAACATGCACACAAATGTACAGTACACCTCTATACTTACACATAAATAGACGCATGCATTCATATGCCTATTACATACATTGTAACCCTTTAGCAGCCAATTTAATTAGAGGTTTGCAAGTGCCAATTAATTTAGCACATTTATTTCTTATTTCTTACATTTGCTTGCTACTAAATAGCACTGTTGTAATGTATTTTTTGGCTATTTGTCACTAGGGGGTAGTATGAGACAACAATAGAGGACTTCAGCTTTCAGTTTCTGTATTTTATGTTAGAAGGGATAGATCAAAGCATTCCAATAATTTACAGCACAACGGGTTCTGCAGACTTAGGTCAAAAGCCAGCGCACTTATCTCAAATGGGATAACTGTACTGAAGCTGCTAATGGGCTGAAAAACAGACACAAATGTACATGCACATTCATATTCAGACATGCAGTGCACATACATGCACACGCACGCATGCACGAATACACATACACACATGTACACAGACATGGATTACTTAAATATACATACATAGCAGCGGCACATAAACAGTTTAAACACTAATATACTGCAGCCTTGTTCTCACCAAGTACATAAGCTTCCTATAGTTTACTGCAGTTCTATAGCTTCAAGCCTTTGTCACCTCCCCTCACAGCTGTCAAGAGCTAGAGAAGCCTCAGTTGTAGCTGCTGTGTCTCTAGCAGTGTAATGAAGGGCAGAGCATAGCCATGCTGACTCTCACAGGAGTATGAACTGTATGGATTCATTGCGGCTTTATTCAGCACAGGCATGTTGGATTAAATTAGCAACACTATTACTTAAACTGCAGTATAGTAAAGCAACCACAAGATGTCACTGTCTGTAAAGTGCAGTGATGTTCTCTATGGTATTATGATTTCCTGTATTAATCCTGTGTTCCACCCTGTTCTAAGTGAGCCGTGATAGTGCTCCATCAAGGCACTATCAGGAATCAGTATTTACCTTCATACAAACCAGTGGCAGATATACAGGGGTGCAGGCATGGCTGGTGCTATGGGCGCCAACGCACCATGGGCGCATGCCTGCCCCCATGCCACTGATGTCTGCCTCCCCTCTCAATGGCGCCCCTGCCCCGCCGCCTGTTTTCGAATCTCTTCTTATAGTGACAGACCTCATATTTCGGCGACAGCAAAGTCACAGGCCGCGCATGCTATCCGCACTGAACATATTCCAAATGTGGAAGTGACGTCATTGACCTCTAACGTCACTTCTCCATTTGGAGTAAATTGAGCGCAGGTAGCGTGCATGGCCTGTGACTCTACTGTCGCCGTTATCTGAGGTCTGTCACTATGAATAGAGGATCGGGGATAGGTGGCGGGAACCGGTCACCACGAGATCTGAGGTCTGTAACAGTACCCTGCCTGAGCCACAACTGCCCTAACCAGCACCCTGTCCTTGCATCCTGCCCCAGCCACAATTGCCCTAACCAGCACCCTGTCCCTGCACCCATCCTGCACACTGCCCTAACCTGCACCCTGTCTCTGCACCCAGCCACTAGCCTGCACACTGCCATAACCAGCACCCAGCAAGCATCCTGCACCCAGCCAGCAATTGGGGGTCCGTTATGGCTACCTAATATCTAGGGGCACATTTTTCTACCTAATACTGATATCTATGGGCACATAGCTATCTAATTCTTTTATTTGGTGAACACGGCTGTTTAATTCATGTATCCAGGGTGGACTTGGCTACTAAATTGTTTTATCTTGAGGCATCTGTCTATATAATTTGTTTATTGTGAAGGACCTGGCTACTTAATTATTTTATCTGGTTGACTGTTACAACTTTATTTTTACTGGGCAACATGTGACTTCTTGATGAATTATCTGATGGCATGAGACTACTTGATGAATTATCTGATGGCATGAGACTGCTTGATGAATTATCTGATGGCATGAGACTACTTGATGAATTATCTGATGGCATGCAACAACTTGATGAATTATCTGATGGCATGAGACTGCTTGATGAATCATCTGATGGCATGAGACTACTTGATGAATTATCTGATGGCATGCAACAACTTGATGAATTATCTGATGGCATGAGACTGCTTGATGAATTATCTGATGGCATGAGACTGCTTGATTAATTATCTGATGGCATGGGACTACTTGATGAATTATCAAGATGAATTATCTGATGGCATGAGACTGCTTGATGAATTATCTGATGGGATGGCATGTGACTGTGATGTATGTGTATGTTTGGTGGGGGTGCAATTTCAGTGTTTGCCATAGGCGCCGTATTACCCAGATACGCCTCTGATACAAACATGCTATGCTGCCTAGTAGTACACATTCTTTTGGGCCTCATTGATGGAATGTGACCCCAGTCTGTGGTTGTGTCCCAGGCCAGTACTAGGGATGCTCATTCACATTCTGCGGTTAATGGGCATTTCTGACCATCCCTACCCAGTACCCCCTACCCTCTTCCTGAACAAAAAGTACCTGCCACTTAACATTGATTTCTACCTGATGCCAAATATGCAATGTTAAAGGGACACTATCAATTAACATATGCTTTTTAACCTGTGTTTGAGAAAGTGCTGGTAAATAACGATGTATACTTTCATTTGCTTATCTCTTTTGTTTACTGTAACAAATTTCTTTCACTCTGAGCTGAGGGCAGTCTGCTGAATTCTGATAAGAGAGTGAACAATGAGGGGAGGGGGAATTCCCTCACAGTGTAATTCCCTCACTGTTAACTCTGTGTGTAACTGTGTGTGAGAAAGCTCTCAGAAGCTGCCTGTTTCTGAGCTGTCTGCAGGAGAGCAGAGGAAATGTGATTTATTTAAAACATTTGTAATGATCTGTGACTCCACAGCTTTTCATACTTTTTTGCTTTCAGGGAGAAATACTCTGTAGTTTTATAAGCAAAAAACAACACTGGCTGTGCATTGAAGCTGACACCACCACTGCAAATGATTTGTCCCAATAGAGCTAAATCCTACACACAATCAGTTGAAGCTTTTGCCTCTGATATTTAACCTGAAAAGTTGGAAAGTGTTTACACAGCTATTTAGACATTATTTGTACATTGTCATTTTAGAACACTTTGGTATTGGTAGTGTTCCTTTAAGGGGCAGGGAACTGACCAAGAGTGACTAGGCAGCAAATTATGAATTTCTTGTTTGTCTATGCATATTTTTCTCAGCAATATATCAACAAGAGCTTGAGTGCTTCTTGCAGCTAGCATATTGTTGTCAAAGAATATATGCTCTGTACAGGAAAACAACCCAAAAATCTCACAATTATACAGGAATAAACCAGAAAAAAATAATTTACTACTGTTGGGCATAAAATCAAAAATCAATTCTTTATTTTTATCTGGTAAACAAGTAATAAGGTTGCTAACCAGGTAATCCAAAAGTTAAAATCTCTATTACTTTTCTTGTTTATAAATGATCATTCCCCAGTTTACCTGACTTATTTGGTACAAACAAAATTTGGTACGCAAAAAGGAAGTTGTAGGGCATGCTGGGTTGTCATTTTTTTGTTTCTGTACATTAGTTAAGTGTGAGTGGAAATAAAGAAGCAAAAAAAAGACAATCCAGCATGCCCAGTAACTTCCTTTGTGCGGCAACGTACCAAATTAGAGCCAGGTAAACTGGGGAATGATCATTTATAAACAAGAAAAGTAATGGAGATTTTAACTTTTAGATTGCCTTGTTAACATCCTTATTACTTGTTTACCAGATAAAAATAAAGAATTGATTTTTGATTTTATGCCCGACAGTTACACTTTAAGGTATTCTACAGTTTAAAAGATGGTTCGGAACAAGCAGAGAAGAGCATTTATGTCTCCTCCTGATGCTGAGGGTCCGTGAACCCCTACAGCCTGGCCATTTACTAAGTATCCTATTATCTTGTGGCATTAATCTATCGGAGGGTTCGGACGACTGGCAGCAGCAGCGAGGAGGACATGGGAAGGCTCTAGAGGATTCAGAGACTTCCCTCTTCTATCCCATCTGCTGTTTGCAATCTACATGTTACCACTCGGCACAACAACATGGCCTGACATACCACTGCTATGCCGATGACACACAACTATACCTGTCCTTCAAACCTGGTGGAACAGACCCTACTCCAAAAATAAGTTCTTGCTTAGCTGAGCTACAGGCGTGGATGAATGAAAACTAGTTGAAACTGAATGCTGACAAAACTGAGGTCCTTGTTGTCTAAAGCCAGCACTCACCATCAAAACAGCTCTATCCTAAATCTTCTTCCTCTGCAATTGGCCTCGGAAAGTCCTCCGGTCGGGGGCCAACTTTGCATGCGCGTCCAGGCCGCCCGTGTGCTCCTTTGTCTTGCTTTCACTGCCGGGAGCGTTCTGCAGCTGCTCAGTATAACTGCGCAGGCACAGAATGCTCCCAGTGAGGGGAGCGACATGAGGAAGATTGCGCAGCCGGACTGAGCCTGCTCCAACTAGCCCCGACTTGGCAACTTACTGGGGCCAGTTGCAGATGAACTAGGTGGCGACTGAGGACACAATGGGAGAGATCAGGCCGGAGGGGGCTGGAGGAAGCCACAGATATGTATATTTCTTCTTTGTATACCCATCTCAGGTACACATTTAAAAGAGTGCTGCAAAAGCTGGTATACTGTGCTCTAGAGGCATCCCCCGTCCTCCTCCACTGAGCCTCTCTGTTGTCCTGTCTGCAAAACCTCCTGTTGACGGCTTGCACATGTGCTCTAGCATGGACTTACTCAGGCTTTGGAGGAAAAAGCCAAGGCCAATTGGGTCTATGCGCTGGAACGGGCTGCATGTATAGTAGCATGGACCCATTCAGGCTTATCTTTTTACACCGAAGCATGAGCAGAGGATCCAGAGGTTTCCCTCTTCCGTGTTAGAGGGGTCCTCTAGGGGGAGGGGGTTGAAAATAAAGTCTGACACTTACCTGGGGCTTCTATCAGCTCCCTGTAGCTGTCATGTCCCGCACCGTCCTCCTTTGATCACCCGTTCCCCACCGTCGGCACCGGGCAATTATTCGTAACAAGGTGCACAATGCGTGCTCCCTCTCGCGTCATCGGCAGCTTACTGCGCAGGCGCAGTACAAAGTTTTCTTGTCCGATGACGCACAGGAGCGAGCGTGCATGCGGCTAAGGCCGTGCTGCCGCAGTTGGATGGAATGCCGCGTTAGACGGGGCGGAGGGGAATGGCGGATCGCTGGAGGACGGCGTGGGACATTACAGCTGCAGGGGGCCGGTAGAAGCCCCAGGCAAGTGTCTATTTTAATTTTCAACACCCCTGCAGAGAACTCCTTTAAGTATCAATCTTGGGCGGTTGCAAACCTTGTAGGTTTGCTTTAAGCACTTCAAACCTAGGAACACACCACGGAACCGATGAAAACTCAAACACTCTGGAGGGTGATGGGAGCACTGTAGCAAAGTATAAGAAGCACAAGGAATATTCACCACACAAATGGGAGCTCTGGCATGCTAAATACTGTATATTGCTTACATTTTTACCACCCAGCTATTGCTTCACATACTCAGCTATTATGCATTTTGATGAAAAATGCTGAACTCTCCCCCCCTTCCCACTTCCTTTGCCCTTTGACTCACTTCTGGTCCTCTGTTTGCACTTTAGCTACCTGGTGGCTTTTTTTTTAACCCATTTTCCTAATTTTCTGCTGTTATATTTACCTTAAAATGTGAGCTGTTGTGATGAACTGGAGGTAGCACTCATAGGGCTCGATTCACAAAGCGGTGCTAACCCAGTAAAAGACTTTAGGCGTGATAACCACGCTGGTGAAAAGCCAGTTTAGGTGTGATACGTTTAGGCGTGCTAAGTTTAGAGAAGTTTAGATCGCGCGCAAAGCAGTGCCATTAAACTCTATGCGAAGTGCACCAGACTTTGCTAGCGCAAAACTTTTGATCAGCTGTGCACTGCGGTGCTAGCCTAGTTGGTGCTTAAACCTATCACGCCTAAACTTATCACGCCTAAACTTATCATGCCTAAACTTATCATGCCTAAACTTATCATGCCTAAACTTATCACGCCTAAACTGAGTTTAGGCGTGATAAGGGGCTTTTCACCAGGGTGCTAACTGTTAGCACCACTTTGTGAATCAAGCCTATAGAGCTTGATTCACCAAGCGGTGCAAAGTGTTTGCACCGCGGTGAAAAGCCCCTTATCACGCCTAAAGTCACTTTAGGCATGATAAGCAGGGCTTCACGCGAACTCCCGCGCGCAAAGTTTTGCGCGCGTAGCGCGGTGCGCTACGCGCGCAGCGCACCGTGCTTCGCGCGAAGTGCCCATTAAGCCCTATGGGACTTTGCGCGCGCTCTTACGCGCGTACGCGCGCACGCGCGTACGCGCGATAACTTCGCGCGAAGAGCAGGCAAAAGCGGTGATAACTCAGTGGTGAAGAGGTTATCACGCCTAAAGTACTTTAGGCGTGATAACTGAGTTATCACCGCTTGGTGAATCGAGGCCATAGTCTTCTGCTGTCATCTTCTGTCTTATTTTCAGATGCCAGGTCACCATAGGCAGCAACTGCAATGTCTGCCATTTTTTTTTTCCAAAGATTGTTCTTGTCTAATCTGTCTAATCTGATCTGCCAGGATGGATCACTTTCACAAGATATCTTTTATCCCTGCAGATACTTCAGTGGAAGTTCCCACAAACTATGAATGTGATATCCACCTTTAAAATGACCAAAGCAATCCAACAAAAACCCCTGCGCTCCAATCTTGGTCTCCAAACGATTCCACAAGTCCTGGCTATCTCTATGTACCAATGCACGGCTCAGCTCCGCTCTCAGGGGTGTGTACAGCTTTAAAACAAAAACATGGAGCGCTCCATAGTGCATTACCATAAAAACTTCTTTTATTCCGCAAAGTAAAAGTTGTACTTACAATGTATCTGTAAAAAACTCGCTTATCAGCGGCAAGCCCTCCGCTTAACTCCCCGGCGGCTAAGACCCTCGCACTGTGGCCAGCAGCGCGGTCCGATGGTTTCCGTAGCTCGTCTCTAGGGGGGTGGGCGTGGCTTACTCCGAACGTGCTTGTAGCGTCATTACGCGTTTCGGCCTAACGCGTAATGACGCTACAAGCACGTTCGGAGTAAGCCACGCCCACCCCCCTAGAGACGAGCTACGGAAACCATCGGACCGCGCTGCTGGCCACAGTGCGAGGGTCTTAGCCGCCGGGGAGTTAAGCGGAGGGCTTGCCGCTGATAAGCGAGTTTTTTACAGATACATTGTAAGTACAACTTTTACTTTGCGGAATAAAAGAAGTTTTTATGGTAATGCACTATGGAGCGCTCCATGTTTTTGTTTTAAACCTTTAAAATGACACCTGGGAATGCTCAGTTGACTAAGGAATCTGGAAAAAAAACTGACAATAATTTGTTTTTGCCATATTTCTTCCACAATTAAAGTGCACATCCTGTAGAATGACACTGCCCATGCCTATTCCTCAGTCCTTGCTGTGCTTCCTCTCCCATGTGATCATGCTTTTTCCTCTGCTTTGGTACAGAACCTGGAGGATGATGACAGCAGGTGAGCAGACAGTCATGACTAAAACTCCACTTCTGACTATGTAGTCAGATAAGTAGATCAACCAAGGCTCGATGTGTTACAATCATCTGTCTTTGTTGTATTTCACTTCTTTGGGTTGCTGCTGTTCCTCCTTACTAGGCTCAATGTAGAGTCTGCATCTAAGTAAGCCTATTTGTACCACTGGTGAATTGTGACATATTATTTGTGACTAAAGGATTGATTCACAAAACGTATATTATGAATTTATCTCAACTGGGGCTTGATGCACTAAAAGTTAGTAATATTGCTGTGCTCAGACAGGGCATGGCAATTTTACCAGTACTTACGCCAGCAGAGTACCACACATTGCACAATCAACACAACCCGCGATACACAGGTAACACTTACCGTTACAATGCTTGTGTTACCTATGTACTGTGGATTACACTAAATGAGCAATGTACTCTGCTGGCGTAACTGTCTGCACACAGCAATGTTACCAGCTTTTAGTGCATCAAGCCCCTTATCTGTTTACCTCATGATTACTCACCTTTACAATACTACATGGTTCTCATCTAAGACGGCTAGTCAGGGTCACCTCTGCTGAAAATCTAGCTAGTGTATGGTGACCCCCCCCCCCCCCAAACCCCTGATGTGTTGGCAAGGGATCCAGACTGACAGATTTACTCATCCGATTGCTGGTCGAGTTTTCTGTTACCCCTCCTTTCCCCTCCAGCTTCGTGCCCCTCTATTATCCGTTGTGCATCGTCCCTCTGCCCTCCTCCAGGCTAGTGCTGCGTCTGTACAACATTGGGCACCAAGGGGGCAAGTCTTGACTGTACTCATGCATGTGTACACACCTTTAGACATAAGTCATGATGTATCTCTCGTCTTTACCTGTCTGTACTCATAAATTGCCTCTCATCCATTTTTCTCACATATTATCTCTCCTTTATAGTCGAGGTAAAAAATGATTAAGGTAAGATAATTTGTGAGGTAAGTTTAGTGAATCCATCTCAATTAATGTTCCTTAGAATTAACTTCCTATGTGGTGGTCAATGGAATCTGTTATCTTAAAAAATAGTCGAGCATGTCATTCACTGGCTCTGTGAAATACTATTTTTGTGTGTATTTTTTTATTTCTTGCATATTATAGACACATGTGATCGGACCACTTCTTTCACACATATCACAGCAATGAAAATTGAAAGTGAACATTTTTATGTACGAGTACTGTATATAGAAGCAGGAAATTTGGGTGCCTGGCAGCTAATCAACGATTTGGCCGTCCCACAGGCGGTAATGCAAATATTGGCTCTTAGGCATCCAAAGCAGAAATTTGGGCGCATGATAATTATCGTTATCAAAATTACAATGTAATACTTTTTTAAAAAAATTCTCGTTTTGAAAATTAGAATGTTATAGTTTTTGAAATGTTTAATATTTTGTGTTAAAAAGTATTCATTTTTGGCTTCAGGAAGGTGGTTTTAGGGTTAGGTGTCAGGAACGGGGGTTTTAGGGGTAGGCATCAGAGGGGGGAGGGATCTGTGTGAGAGTAGGGTTAGTTTAAGTTGCAGTAAAATATTGTTAATATATACAAATATTTTATTACAATAATTTACGCTACTTCTACGTTAAAAAATAAGAATATCAGTAGATATTAACAATAATTTTATTAACGAAAATGGGCGCTCATTTTTCCCGTGACCCTTTTTCAAGCATGCCTGTATATGTACAGTATAACTGATAAATGTTATTGATGTAGCTAATACTAATGTAGATTTTAACTAGCTCAAAGAGTATTTAACATCCGTCTGCAGTGTCGTGATTTGTACATCTGTAATAAATATAAGGATTTTTTATTGGATGCATCCACATGCTCTCACATTCTAAATGTCAGCTAAGGAAAGCTGACATTCAATCTGATATTGCCTTACTTATTTTGGCACTATTACACCTACTCTCACTTTCCCATATTAATTTCATTCGGATGATTTACTATGATTGACTCAATGTACATTGTGGTCCCTTGCGTGATGGTCTGCACTAAGCAGTGCAATTCACAAGACTTAGGAGAAAAGTATTCAAGGAACGATAATAAAACTAGGAATAAGAAAAGTATTTACTAGGCTCAGGATTTAACCTGTATCAGGCTGATCTGTGGAAATCAGATATTCACAAGAGCCACACACTGGGGTGGGGGGGTTGGAGTTTGGATTGCCTGCACTTGCACTTGTGGGGGAGCGCTGTTATACTGTACACACATGCTATGAGTGAGGGGTGTTTACACTGACCATACTTACTTTTTTTTATCCATTTAAGGTAAGTTGATAAATCAAGTATGTTTTTGTCTAGCATTCAGTTTTATTAAATCAGCTCCAATGATCTAAACTGAAGTTTATGAACAACTGTTGTTATTGGGTCTAAGGGACATCTATGACTAAGGCCACTATGTAATATAAGGATGCCGAAATTGTGGTTTCAGTAAAGTATGCTCTAAATGGTTCAAAGTGACAAACACTGAAAAGGAGGGAGAACACTCAAATGTCAGAAGAGAGGTCTGGCAGAAGGTGTGCCTACTGCGGCATCCTATATGCCTACACTGTACTGTATATCTACTACACCTACTTCCTTCCTTCAGGCCACAGTAAGAGTTAACACTGAACTTTTTCCCACTAAAGGGAGTACTCTTTCGTTACTTTACGTTGTCTTTTTTTTTTTATTTATTCTACCAGCCACATTTAGCCACAGTGTATATGCAACATTTTGAAAGTTTTTGACATTGGCACAATTAAAACAAAATGAGTAGTGTTGAAATTATTAATATTCTTTCACTGTCAATTTACAAATAGTGAAATAACATGCATGCACTAATAGTCCCCTATTAAATTTACATTTTCTCCAAACTGACATTTTCTCACCTTATCAGTAAAATGCCTTTTAAGCCACCAGTAAGCAAGTACTTTTTCACCTTCTTTTAGGTGCAGAATGCTGAAAAGTTATTCTATACAGAAGATGAAAAAATATCTCCTAAGAGAAAACTTAGATGAATCTTTATCTAATAGAAGAAAGTGAATTGAATAAGGGCCCTAGTCTCTGCACATGGATGCTATCATAGGAAGCCTTATTTTGACCTTTTAATAATAAAAAACAAATGCAAAGTCGTTCCCCCCTTCCCCCCCCCCCCCCCCGCACCTTTTGCTTGTCTTTGTCAATAAACAAGATACTTGTAGAAGAAATGTTGTTAATATAATTAATGATAATGATAATATTCATTTTTAAATTATTGAAAAATTTTCCCATTTTTAAAACTTTCCTCACCCCAGTGGCATACCTTGGGTATGTGACACCCCATGCTGATTAATTGTAATGATCCGCTCAGCTGCCTGCGCAGGCAGGCAGCTTTTTGACCACTGTTTAGGTCTGCATTCTGCAGGTCTCTGGAAGAGAGACCTTTTGTCAGTTTTGCAGCTTGCTGCTGCTGAGGAATTTGCATACGTTTCTCATGCAGATTGCCTAGCCACATCCTTTGTAGGCTTGCTCTATATATACCATGTGATTCCACAGTACGTCGCTGGTCATAACGGTTTGTTCTGTGAAACACTCCTGGAGTGTCAGCCATGCTTATTGTTTGAAGATTAGCTTAGAGTAATTCCTGGGACTGCACTAGGCATCCTTGCTAGAGCAGTCAGGATTGTATTATTTGTATTGCCTGTTCTGTCTGTCTGTGGGGTACTAACCAGAGCAGCGGTTGTTACTGGTAGGCCCTTCTGTTCATCTGTCGGATCGCACTAGCCTCTAGCGGTAGTGGCTGTGGATCCTTCTGCTCTCCAACTCTCTTGCTGTACTTGGATCGCACCTACTCTGGCGGAAAGAGCAGTGGATCCAGCTCGCTCTGTTTCTATACTTGGATTGCACTCTCTCTGGCGGAAAGAGCAGTGGATCGTATCTCTCACTTATTCCTGTTTTAGTGTATCTGTCTAGTCTGATACAAACGCTTGCTGGAGGCTTGGTGAGGTAACCGTTAAGCAAGCGCTCGCGTTCTTTGGTTTGTGTTTGTCTGTCGGTGGTTGTCTCTGTTGTGCTTAACAATTACATGCTTGTCTCTGTTGTGCTTAACAATTACAATGCATAAAGCAATGTACCCACGTCGCAATTTTACCGATGATTTTCCTGACGGCCGACGATTATTTGAGTGTCATTAGGCGTGCTTGTCTCTGTTGTGCTCAACAATTACAATGCATAAAGCAATGTACCCACGTCGCAATTTTACCGATGATTTTCCTGACGGCCGACGATTATTTGAGCGTCGATCGGTCATTTCCGTGATACCACGGCCATAACGTCCTTCACGGCAGGTCAGATCTGTAAGGTTCCCGGTGACACCCACACAAAGTACCGGGATCGCTTGAAGTCTTGGTCGCAACCGGCGTTTAAGGTCGCGTGACGTTGTGCATACCTGCCGGCAGAAAGAGGCATCGCTGAACGACCGTCATCAAGGGGACGTCGCTGGACTCGTCGGGTGGTGAGTATGGAGCTTAAGACATAATTAGAAATCACAAGTTACGTAGCAGAGCGACAGTAAACCATAGATGAGGGAGCAACAGAATCAAAGGCTGAATTTTACATGTTTTCATAATCAGCAGTTGTTAGTCCAGACTCAGAGTCACTACCTCCTCTAATCACTCTACCCTCCTTTAGTGAGTCACTAGGTCAGAGTGAGTAGAGGAGGTTGATAGTGTCTGGAGGTTGGGATTTTAGTGTTTCAGAACTTGTGTGTAGAGGTCTGCAAGGGGTGTGTGTAGAGACTGGAAGGAAGAAAAGGATATTTGAGTAAGTTATGAATGATCAGACAATGTGAGGGAAGAGTTTGTAAGGTTGGATAAGGAACAGAATCTAGAGAAGATTAGGTGGAGTGTGTGGTTTTCAGCATGGGTTGCAGTAGTGGACCAAAGTGTGAAGTCAAGGGAGGTGGTAAGTAGCCCTCTTGACATTTAACCACTTCTTACTAAACTGACTGATTTTAAAGCGTCCATTTTTGCACTTTTCAGTGCCAAAGAGAAGTTTAAAAAAAATGGTATTCAATATCTGCACCCTCATTATGGTCCTGTACTTTTAGGGACATGAGGAATGGAAAAAATTGCAACGCTCCTGTATAAATACTAAATAATAATAATGTTCCATAGCTATTTAGTGAGGTGCAACGCTTTCTCGGAGCTACAAATCCCAGCTTTCGATTTTTTCGAGAGATACGATCGTTTTTATCGAATTACTGTAAAATCGGATCATTTTATTGAATCGTATGTGGCCACCTGGCCACACACGATACAATAAAATGATCAGATTTTACGGCAATCTGATAAAAACGATCGGATCTCCTGAAAATTCGAAAGCTTTTTTTAATTCGACTGAAAAATCCGATCGGATTTCCCGTTTTTTTTTTTTTTTTTATCGATCCGGAATGCCAGATGTTTTTCTTCAATCTTTCTAAAGATTGTATGGTGTGTGGTAGATTGCCAATTTATTTAAAAATACACAACCTAGCAATTTTCTCTGAGTTTCCAATCATTTTTATCATAATTGGGGGAAAAAATGTAACATAGGTGTGTGGTACATTGGTCATATTTTTGAAATGCTGCAATCAGTCAGAAAAATTGATTGCAATTCTTAAATTGAACAGATATTTAAAAAATTGTATGGTGTGTGGCCACCTTAAGATGAACATATAACTATGGTAGGGATTAGATTGTGAAAGAGAGGGCATTTATTGACAAGCCTATATAAATATATATATTTGTAAAGTGCTGCAGAAGATTTCAGCGCTACATACTGGTAAATACTAAAGCATAATAAAAGATTGATCTAGAAAAATTATATTTTATTTTTACTACCAATAAATCTGTTTTCTTGTGCTAGAAAGTGGAAACATTTATAAGTTCCTATGAAACGAAGGTAAGTCACACATGCTAAATGTAAATATTCATAAATGGAGTGAATGACTTGGTTTGGTCATACTGATTGGTATTTTCTCTAAGAATAACAAGGCAAAAGAGTAAAGTAAAAGCATGAAGTCAGAGCTCCGAGGGCCCTGCCAAAACTGATGTCAGCTAGACATGAATACAATTCCAAGAGCATTTAAAGACATGAAATCCAGCTAAAGTAAACAATATCTGTATTTATTTTACAAAACCTTGACCGAAAGATTGCTTAAGGATTATAGTAAGAAAGTCTAATTTAGCCCTCTTAAATGCTGGAGCTTGTGTGGTTGAAAAAAAAGGAAAGTTCACTCTCCAGAAAGGACAGGGCAAGCTCCAACCGTATTACAGGATCAATAATCCTACCATTTCATCTAAAGTAAAACTGTAATGACTAGAGGTGAATAAACTTATACAAATCAACTTTGACCCCAGTTCCACAGCATGATCTGTGGAGAGGATTACTGGGATAGGAGGAAAGTACTGGATTTCTTATTAAACAATACAATACTTTTTGACATGTTCTCCAATGCACAAGAAAGAACAAATTAGGGTATTATAGGAGAAAGGGTGTTGCTAAGGGAGAATCTTAAAGTTACACTGCAACTGGATAGCTTGTAAAAAAAGTCTTTATTTTTGGTTTGGATAGAGGAGCCAGGAAGGGTTAGGGCAGGTCAATCTGCCAATGTCTAGCCAGCATTAACCACTTTCTGCTATCTGAACGAATATATCCTTTCAGATTGAGCTGCTGTAAATCAATCTGGATGAAGATATCTGTCCAGCGTAGTTGCAGCGGGTGCATGCATGCACTCCCGCCCCTTGTTAATAACGGGGGCCAATCAAAGTGCTGGTTAATGAATAAACAGGCCTCAAATAATGAGACATGTTAATTCATAAAAATAAAACTACCACATGCAAAAAATTTTTTAAAAAATATTGCACACTTCCTGGTAAATTCCAGGAGAGTGTATAGCACCATCTAGTGAGCAAAAAGTTAAATTAAATAAAAATAAACACATTTTATATTTATTAAAACCTTATTATCACCTCCATTGCTACCAAACATAAACATGAGTAAAAGTAAAAAAAAATGAGTTACCTTAGAGTCTGAGCATTTTTTTTATATCTATGTCATGAGGTTATATTACTCTTATTTTAGCAAATACGAACTTGTAATTATTGATAGAGTACAAAAAAAACACCTCACAAAACAGAAAAAAATACACCTTTAATTTCAAATAGTATATTCCACTTGAGGACCGTAGGCTTACACCCACCTAGTGACGAGGCTATTTTTTACAATTCAGGCCACTGCAGCTTTAAAGAGGAGCTGTCAGCCATACTGTCTCAGAAAAAAACCCATGTTTGAGTAGATAAATACTTGCTCTTTTTAATGTAACATATTTATTGCACTGTCCATGTTTTGATTTTAGTGATTTTTCTACAGTAAAAAAAGAAAAAATTCTTCTTAGCATTTCCCATTTTAAGTGTGGTTATTTTCAAGCAAATCCTGATGTCATTTCCTCCCTTACTCTCCTCTGTCTGATTGTGTATGCATTGCCCACCCTTCACTATAGAAAGTGCATTGTCTCAGCATGAGAAATATTGGCCAATCAGAGCGGAACAGAGGTGTGAGAGGGGAAAACAGGAGGGAAAGAGGCTACAGCCAATCAGGCTGCATTAGTTAAGTCTGAGGGGAAGTAGAGAAGCAAAAAAGGACAACCCAGCATGCCCTGCAACTTCCTTTTTGCGTACCAAATTTTGTGTGCACCAAACAAACTGGGGAATGAGCATTTATCAACAAGAAAAGTAATAGTGATTTTAACTTTTGTATTGCCTGGTTAGCATCCTTATTGCTTGATTACCAGATAAAACTAGAGGACTGACTTTCATTTTATGCCCGACAGTTACACCTTAAGGGCTTGCTGCAGGGCCATACAATTCAGCACACTAGTGACTCCCCCCCTTTTCTGTCCACCAACAGAGCTTTCTGTTAGTGGGCTCTGATCCCTGCCGGCATGTTTGGTTTTTTTTATTCCCAGACCTCCCTCCTTCTCCGCGCCAGCCATTCACCGCGATCGGCTGTCATAGGCCTAACCCTATGACAGCTGATCGCTTCTGTGCCTCCCCAGGGGACAGCCGAGCGACACGGGTGTCCCCGTACAGTGCCGCCTTAGATCACAGTGCTGTACATTGTAAATAGACAGCGGTTTCGACATCTAGCAGTCTCCTAGTGGCGATCGACGCTGGGAGACTGTTGACGAAGTGGAGCTAAGCATTGGTGCGCACGATTTCCTGGAAAACCCCGCCCCAGGACTTCACGCCAATTGCCGTTGGGTGGTCCTGGGGCTGTCGCCCGCGTTCACACCAATCGGCATGGAGCAGTCGGCAAGTAGTTAAATGGTGTGATAGCCAGGACCAGTGATGGGCCAAAATTTTGCATATGCGAAATTTCGCATCAAAATTTGCAATTATGCATCGTTATTGTAATGCAAAATTTCAGAAAATGTTTTAATTAATTTCATATGTAATTGTAATATTTCATAATTTCGCATCATTTTTTGCAGACTTTTGCGGTGAATAGCAAAGCCTCCATACATGGTATTGCTACCAAAATTGCTACCTGTATTAACTAGAATAATGGGTACAAGTTTAAAAAAATAATTTTTCAAAAAGACCTTGTAGTTTTTGAGAAAATCGATTTTAAAAATGCAAAGAAAAAATGGTTCTTAAAGCGGATCCGAGATGAAAAACTACATATAACAAGTAACTTGTCTATATATCTTATCTAAAGTTTAGATAGTTTACACAGCAAATCTAGCTGCAAACAGCTTCAACAGTATATGATTATTTCTTCCCGTGATACAATGAGAGCAGCCATGTTCTGTTTGTAATCATTACACGCAGGAAAGCTGATCTGCATCTCCAGCCCTCAGCCTGTGAAAACTTCACTCCCCTCTCCTCCTCCCTACTCCCCTCTGCCTCTGAAATCTCTGGCTAGTAACACCTCCTCCTCCTCTTGCTCAGACTGAGCTCCCATAAGCCCTTGCTACATGAGTCTGAGAGTGCCAAGGCTCTGGAGAAGCTGTGGGTGAGGCTTGTTTAGTTTATAGGGAATTTGAGTATTAACCTTCCTGGCGGTAACCCCGAACGTAGTTCGGGGTAAGCCGCGCAGGAGGTTTTCTCAGGCCCTGCTGCGCCGATCTGCGTAATTTTTTTTTTTTGCTGAACACAGCTAGCACTTTGCTAGCTGCGTCAGCACATTGATCACTGCCGATTCGCCGCTATCTGCACCGCCGCAGAGCCCCCCCCCCTAGACCCCTGCGCTGCCTGGCCTATCAGCGCCAGGCAGCGCTAAGGGGTGGATCGGGACTCCCTTAGACGTCACGACGTCCATGACGTCGGCGACGTCATCCCGCCCAAGCCCGCCAGGAAATCCCGTTCTTTGAACGGGATTTTCTGATCGCCTATCGCCGGAGGCGATCGGAGGGGCTGGGGGGATGCCGCTGAGCAGCAGCTATCATGTAGCGAGCCCTAGGCTCGCTACATGATTTAAAAAAAAAAATCAAAATAATGGCAGCGCTGCCCCCTGGCGGTTTTTGATAGACCGCCAGGAGGGTTAAAACAAAAAAAAATCCATCCAGATAGACTGTGCGGCTGCTGCTGCCTGAGGCGCGCCATCGCCTCAGGCGCTCCCATTGCCTTCCGTTAGCTCCCAGATCAATGAATGGGAATATAGTTCCCATTCATTGATCGAAGTCCCCCGCAGAAAAACCGACGGTCTCTTATGAGATGCCGCGGGTCTGAACTTTTTAAATATGCATGTCAAGAGAGTATATTATTATATTTTTTTAAATTATAAGCTTGTAAATAGTGATGGACGCAAATTGAAGAAATGCACCTTTATTTCTAAATAAAATATTGGCGCCATAAATTGTGATAGGAACATAATTTAAATTGTGTAATAACCGGGACAAATGGGCAAATAAAATACATACGTTTAATTACTATAATGGCCAAAAACTGAGAAATAATGATTTTTTTCCATTTATTTCTTAATCTTCCTGTTAAAATGGATTTAGAAAAAAATAATTTTTAGCAAAATGTACCACCCAAAGAAAGCCTAATTAGTTTTGGAAAAAACAAGATATAGATCAATTAATTGCGATAAGTAGTGATAAAGTTATTGGTGAATGAATGGGAGGTGAAAGTTGCTCAGATGCATAAGGTGAACAACACTGTCGGCTGAAGTGGTTTAACTGTCATTTTTCTGAGTTTACAAACCATTTTTTCTTTGCATATTTAAAATCGATTTTCTCAAGAACTACAAGGTCTTTTTGGAAAATTCTTTTTTATACTTGTACCCACGATTCATTAACATATGTATCATTTTTATTGTCAACAGCATATATGGGGGCTTTGCTATATACTGCCAAAGTTGGCATAAAATTATGTGAAAATTATGCAAAATTACAAATGACTATACGAAATCAATTACATTTACAAATTGTAATTACGTATAGGCGTAATTTCGAAAATGTACGCACATTTTTTTGCAATCATAATTAGCTGATTACGATCATCATTAGCCAGGACAAATAGGCAAATAAAATGTGTACGGTAGGTTTTATCTATAGTAGTATTATTTATTTTAAAACTATATAGGAAGGAATTGGTGTAATGGTGAATTTTTTTCATTTTTTTTCGTATATTTCCTTATAAAGTGTATAGAAAATAATGTGATCACTGAAGACAAGTATCAACCCCAAAAGGCCTAATTTTTGGTGAAAAAATGATATAGATCATTTAGGTGTGATAAGTAGTGATATGGTTATTGGCGAATGTGCAGGTTATTGGTGAATGTGCAGGTGGTCCAGTCTTGCAGAGCCAACACTTTCTGTATCTGGAAATGACCACATGATTTTACAGCAGAGAGGCAGAGCTGTGTGAAGAAAGAAATTGTTCCTAGTACTTGTGGTAATGTGTGCCCTAAAATACAGCATAAAAAAAAGTTGTTTTAATCGATGGTGTTCCTTTAAAAACAATTGTGGGCCAAATACCTTTCTTTAAAAATATTTTGAACTTCGCCTTTGTATGATGGTCCAAATTAATAATCAGCCCATTGTATAATTGCATCACCCTGGTATTGGTGTCCTTTGTGGCCAGGGATTGGGTGGTTTATTTTCCGCCTTACATGCCTCCTTCACAAAAGCTAAAACATCAACTGAAGGCTAGGTGGCCAGAGGGAAACTTGGGGATGGATGCAGAAGAGCGGGAAGATGCATTAGATTCTCACTCCTTGGTCTCCATCTTTGCCAATGGTAGACATTCATTTTTATATATTGAAAATAAATGAATTGTTCTGCTGACAACCGGTTTCCGAAGTATTCAACTGGTTTTTGGCATCTTTTTTTTTTGGCATGTCGAATTGTAGTTAACATTTGGAGCCTTGTAACTAAGAATTTGTCTAAAATTCTAGGCAAGCCATAAGACTGCCACCCTAAACATTGTCTCTTCGGTATTTTTTGAAAAACAACAATTTATGAAATGGCCTGCTGAACCATAACCTTAAAACAGATGGGCCCATATGCAATTACCTTTTTCACCTGGGTTTTCTCCAAGGAGATCATTTTTCAACTTCTTTTTAAAATAACTTTTCAGCATTTTGTAATCAAAAAAGTAGGTGAAAAAGTACAATGAAAATTAATTTGAGTATTTTCTCGCTTGCTGGTGGCTTAAAAGGCATTTTATTGGCAAGGGGCTCGATTCACTAAAGTGTGATAGCTGCTATCACAGCAGTTATCATGCGAGCTGCCGCGGGCAAAGGTTTGCGCGCAAACAGCGTTACTTCGCGTGATAAGCAAAGGTTTGCGTGTGATCACGTGCGCTTTTCGCGTGAAAACCTTTGCTTATCACACGAAGTATGTTTGCGCGCGGCAGCTCGCGTGATAACTGCTGTGATAGCAGCTATCACACTTTAGTGAATCGAGTCCAAGGTGTGAAAATATCAGCTAGGAGAAAACTCAGGAGAAAAAGAATTGCATATGGGCCATGGCCCTTTACCTACCCACTACAGATAAGTGGATTAGATGTGTAAATGAAATGTTGCCTATGGGTATGTATGTTGATGCCCACTGGGGTTGCCCTCATAAGTTTATTAAAGAAAGGCCTATGTGGCAAGCATCCACTTCAACAGCCTCAGAATCAATTTTCTGACCACTTTTTCATGTACTGTATACCACTGGTTTTGAAGCTGCTCATGTTTCCGGCTGCACTCGGCTGATACACACATTTGTGACCTACAGTATCTTCCATGGGATTTAGTTTGCATGTTATTATGTTTCCTTTTTAATTTATATTATTCTTTGTGCAAGAGTATCACTGAATTATTATTTTGGTTTGCTAATTGCTGTACCACACCGATTGTACTTATACAAGGCTTACATGGTGATGTTATGCTACTAATTTCCTTTTACAAGCCATGGGTTTATTATACATTTGAATTACAAACATAAAACGCAAACCGTAAATGCAAAACACAACTCTAAAAATGTAGACGCAAAGGCAACCACAAAAATGCAACCGCAAAACATAATTGCAAACCGCATGTGATTTTTCTGCATTTGTGATTTGGGGGGTTCCCTGAAGAAGTGGTCCCAGAACTACTTGCTATATTATAACCCAGAACGTCGCAGCGGTTGGAGAGATGTGGGGAAAGGCTACATTACCTAATAAGGTAATAGGAGGGATAAAAATTAAAACATTTTATGGGTGAGATTAGACGATACAATATACTGTATGTAAGGAAGTCATTAGTAAGGATCCCACATTTTATCCCATATCCACTTTAAGTGCAGAAAATATAATATAATCCCCGTCCCCTCCTGATCCCCCCCTTATCCCTTCCACACACTGCAGAGGAGTGGTTTGTACAATATTTAGCTGCTCTTGAATTCCATCACCTCTGTTCTTCCAGGCAGTTGCACACTATACTGCCATCCTCTGGCTCCCGATGTATTTCACATGATCAGGTGCCAGCATAGAGCATGCAGCATGCAGAAGGTGATGAGACTCAATGCAATGCTGGGGCAGGTAAATATAATGCTCTGCCTTCAGACTGGAGTATTGAGTAACCATGTCACTAAATACTTGCAAATATCTTATGCTTTAGGCTGGATTCACACTTAGATGTGTTGCATTGCGTTGCGATTTTCAATGGGATGTAATGCAATGCACCTTGACGTAAGTCGACACAATTCAATGCAACACATCTTAGTGTGAATCCAGCCTTAAGGCAAACTGAAATTAAAAAAAAAAGGCAGAATTAAACACCCACACACATGTCACGTTTACCTCCAACATAGTCTGCTCTTCAATCCCTTTCTGGTCTCCTGCATGCTGTTTGTCCACTGTGATCAATGGAATTGTCCATCCTCAATTTTAAAAATGATGATGACCCTGTAACAGCTTCAGGGTCAGTACTATGTTAACCTGTAACATTGCCCACTTGAGCCATAGGGAAACATGGACATTACCTTGCACATCAGTTGTCCTTTCAGTTATAACTGACTGTAACTGATATAGTGGAAAAGGGCACTATGGCTTTCAGCTTCTGGAGAGACAAGTCTGACTAGATCTAGTCAGAACTGGAAGGAATCGTTGTTAGAAGAAAATGGTGAGCTTCTGAGAGGAACTTATGGTGAAATATGTAATATTCTTATGCAGGTACATCATGTGTTTATTTGAAATAATTTTACTTGGTTCAGGTTCACTTTAAATTACACCCAAGGTGAAAATAAGCTAATGAAATAAACTATTGTATCTATCTTCCTTCTCCTAAAAATGACCTTTTAGTTAGTTTAATTTTATATTTAAATCTACTTTTTAAGTTTTAACCGCTGTTTTATTGTTTTTGCTCAATGACACATTCATTGAAGTATGCCAGAGCTAAAATCTATGAACTATTTCCCTTTTTATCTCTTTCCTGCTCTCAGAAGCCATTTTCTGCTAGGAAAGTGTTTTATAGTTGGGATTTCCTATCAGTGAGGGTCACACTGTAGTCACTTCCTGTAGTCCTGTCAGGACTGAGTCAGCCACTTATATACCTGATATTTAACTCTTTCGGGTAGAGAAAGAAAAAAAGGAACACAGCATAGTTATTTGTGTGCTAGGCAGTGTACATACCCATGTCTATCTCATCATGTCACATGTCACCTCGGGTATCCCTGAGAAAGAAAAAAATGTGTGCCAGAGTTACACTTACACTGACAGGTAACAATAAAACTTTGTTTTGTAGCGTGAGAAAGTCTTAGGATTCTTACCAAGTTTTTATTACTGTTGTTTCTCTGTCCCAAAGACCTCCAATTTCATTACTACAAAGCTACATGGAGTTCCTTGGAACAGGAAGTGAGGAAAGATAATTGCAATGGGGAAGCAGGCAGCAAGGATAACACCACAAAGTTCCCAACCCATCTCCACACTATCCAAAACTAGCGTACACGATTTCCGGGTGCCAAAGAAAATTAGGTGCAGGAAAACTGCCGAAAGTAGAATATCGGTAAAGTTACAGAAATTCTACTATTTAAAGTGTTAATTTTCAATAGTAAAATATCAGTAACTGTAACTGATATTTTACTATAGCTAAACCTAACCCTACTCTCCCACAGAACCCATCACCTATGCACAAAAAAACTATAAAAAACACAGCAGAAAACAATTATTATCGGTGGCACCTGAATTTCCCTTTTGGCGCTGGCTTGCTGATATTTTCAATGAAAGTCTATGGCAGCGCACGATTTGTCCAGAAGCATTACACTCCCAGAGCAGTGTTTGAAAACTTCAACCAGTCAACAGTGCAGGAAACTATATATTTAAAATTGCTTTTCCCTTTTGTGTCCCACAACATTTTCAATACATGATTTCAGGCTGCGATCATTGATAATACATTTTAGCTTTCTGCTCCTTCTCCCTATGCTTCCCTTGTATTCCTTCCCTTTATTGCAGTCTACAGTGACACCTACTGCCCAATTAGAAATGCAAAGATAACTAGAAGGAATATGTAAGTACATTTTAAATGATCCAGTAGGTAAGAAAAAGACATTTCCAGCCTAGGTGGAGGATATGAACTCTCTTTCCAAGCGCACACCTGCTCAAAATCATAATGGACTCTGGCTAGTGGCAGCAAATGTAATGAAATAACATGAAAGAGTTTAAAAGTGGCTTAACAATGTGAGAGAAAAGTATAGTGATGTAAGGCAAATTGCAAGCAAGCACACATTTTTATCTAAATTAGTAAACACAGAAAAATAAGCAAAATATTTTAAATACATTTAGCACAGAAAATAAATAAAAATCCTTGAATTTTAACGAGTTAGCGAATATTCACAAAAACATATTTATAGTTTTGCCACATTGCTCTTTCTTTGTAGGAATTGTCCACTTGTGTTTGATTTTGCTTGCTATGTGAGTACCAAAGGCCAGCCGGGCTCCTTTTTTAATAATAAATGAACTGTATAGTGCCAGGTTCGGTAATTTTCTCTCTTTGTGAGTTTAGTCGAAAGGGAGACAGAAGTCTGGAGCCGTGTATCAGTGGCGTACCTAGGGAATTTGACACCTGCTGCTGATTATTTACAGATGACAACCCCCCCCTAAAAAAAACAAAAGAAAAAAACACATTTTTGATGGGAGAGTTGACGGGCTGTTGCGCCAAGCATGTCGATGCAAATTTAGGGATTTTGGGAGAAAAGGAGTTGTCAGGAGGATGTGGACGGAGCTGACCGTTATGAAACTCTGTACTCTATACAGTGCTGAAGAAGATGTCAGTGCTATATAAATACACAATAATAATATGGTAGGACATTAGACTATGACTATGGTAGATTTTGAGCTCCTCTGAGGACAGTCAGAAAAGGGGGCATATGAAAGAGGGGGGGTGCATAGGAGGAGGGGGATAAAGAGTAGAGGCACAAGACAGAGATCCTGGTGGGAGAGAAGAAATGGCAAGAAATCTTCTCATCAGGACTACAGACATCACCAGTGCTGTTTGGCAGAGGTATGTTGTTAAAATAAGCCACTAAATCTGAAAGGTTCATGGGGTAGGCAACAGGGTGGGAAGGGGGGCTGGGAAAAGAAGAAAGATTACCTGCAATCAAGCTAATCTAAATTGCCTGGAGTTTGCTTCTCTGCTCATAACAGAAGTTGGCTGTCAGCACCTGTATCACTGGCTTCTGCAACAGCAGACTGCCCTGCATTATTGATTCATTACTCTGATAAGGATAAATAATCAATAGTCCAGGGCACTCTGGTATTACAGCAGCCAGTGCACATGGCATGCACAATGACAGGCAACGTCTGAAGCTCTAAACACATCCTGCCACCTCTTTCTGCTAATGTCCCAGCTGCAAAACAGAAATCATTCTCTTTACTCACCCTGCTGCTCTGCACATTCACTCACTGCAGGCTGTGTGTAGCGATCGAGGAGACACATTGCCCACAGGACAGGAAGGGGGAGAGGTGCTACATCTAGTTCAGGAAGTAGTACAGTCCCCTGCACTGCCTGCTGCTATTTCCCCAAATGTTGCCCAAACTATTAGAAAAGGTTCCAGATGGAAGAACACAGTGGCTGAGAACCACAGCTGCACCCCTAGACCTGGCTACACCCGGTGCTGTGAGCACCTGCAGCCCTATGGTAGGTACGCCACTGCTGTGAATAAACAGCAGCAGGAATACTCATGATTTTACAGAAGAGGGCTGTGCTGCAGCATTGTTGTACTTTGTTTCTGCTGCGCTTTTGTATCTAATGTTGGTAACACCCTGCGAGATTTGATCTGAGAGGTATTTGTCAGATTGCAGAATGTTCAAGCACTGCAGTTAAAGAAATAAGAATTCCAACATTTGAATGTATTTGTGTGCTGCCCTCCATGAAGAAGTAGCTGGAGAGGTGAAACACAGGATGGAGGGCAGCACACAAAGGTAAGCTAACCCACTTCTGCCATAGTGTGCATCAATTTAAATTTGAGTTCTGTTCTTGAGCGTTCAGTATAACGGTATGAATCAGAATACTCATCCCTAGATACTGCCACAGGGCCGGATTTACCATAAGGCACTGTAGGCACGTGCCTACAGGCGCCTGATGATGGAAAGGCGGCTCACGCCCACCCCCTAGTGCCTCCCTCCTTCCCTATGCAGAGCCCTAAGCTGAGTGTAAATGAGAGGTCACTCATCTGGCTTTCGGCATTCTACTGTGGCTGGATAGTGTAATGGTTAAGGGCTCAGCCTCTGACACAGGAGATCTGGGTTTGAACCTCGGCTCTGCTTGTTCAGTAAGCCAGCACCTACTCAGTAGGAGACCTTTGGCAAGTCTCCCTAACACTGCTACTGCCTATAGAGCGTGTCCTAGCGGCTTCAGCTCTGGCGCTTTGAGTCCGCCAGGAGAAAAGCGCGATATGAATGTTCTGTGTCTGTGTTTGTTTGTACTGACGAGATCTCCTGTAGTTACCAATTACTGTTGGTACCTCTGGCTATCTAATGCTAAAGGGACACCTGTAGCTACCTATGACAGGCAAGGAAGGTAAGGGAGAAGTGACAGCTGGGCCAGCCAGCAAACTCGTGGTGCGGCTCAACAGGGTTTGTAGGTTTATGGAGGGGGAAGTCTAGGGGTGCCAGGACATCTGTGCCTATAGGCTCCTGTGATGAAAATTCGGGCCTGTACTGCCACCATCATGTTTTAAAGTGGGCATGGTTTTCTTTTGGTGAAAAGTGTTGTTTTTGTGCCAAACATACTTTTTGAAGTTGTGGCCAATAATTCATCCTTGGTTTCTTCAGACCACAACACATTTTACCTCATTGTTTTGGGAGACGTGATATATTTTTTACACAATTTACCTGTGTGAATGATTTTTTTTTTTTTAAAAGAGGTTCTATGTTGCAACTTTACTTACCCCATCATATAATGTATAAAGAATACGGGAGATTGTTGTCTCATGGTTTCAACAAGGGTTCGTTTAAGGGCATGCACACTTGTGCAACTAGCACATTGTACATTTTATCTTTTATATGTCTTCCCCTAGCAGATTTGTTTGTTTTTCAATTACCGGTAAACACAGATTATGACTCACATTAAAGCACATGTGTCGAACTCCAGGCCTGGAGGGCCAGATCCATGCCAGTGTTTAGGATGGACTGAGAAAGAAAGGAATGTGTTCTACCTGACGGACTACACCTTTCCTGATTCAGACCCATCAATTAATTTTGACTGTATCAAAAATGTGTGAGGATCTCGGCCCTCGTAGGATCGGTTTGACATAATTGCATTAAAGTGTACCTAAGCCGCAGCTCAGGTACAAAATGAGATACTTACCTATAGAGAGGAAAGCCTCAGGATCCTATTGAAGCTGTACTCGGTGCTCTGATGTCCCCCTTCAGTGAGTGCCGCCACCCAGAAGATTAGCAGCAAGGCATTGTCGCTAATCATATCAGGGCCGCGTAGCACTTCTTCCTGCAGCGTGGCCGCGTGAGCCCCCGCCCCCCCCCAAATACACACATGCACAGTAGCATGGAGCCCTCGGCTACAGTGTAGCCACACTGCTGGAAGAGGATCTGCACAGCCCTAATATGATTAGCAAGGGAGGGGGGCCGCACTCATTAACGGCCGGGGGACATTGGACCTTCGAAGGAAGCCTAAATAAGATCCTGAGGCTTCCCTCTCTTCAGGTTACTATCCTACTTTGAACCTGAGATTCAGCTTGGGATTGATTAAAAGGTGGAAAAAGTCTTTAAATCAATTAGTGTGGTCTCATTTTTTACATAAAAAATACTGGCATTTTTAGGGATGTGTACAATTTTATAATATTTTTCGGACCATAACACACACTTTTTCCAAGTGTGTGGCCGGTTGTGTGCACCCCCCCCCCAGCTTCATCAGTATAAAGCTTGTGTCAGCCGTTGATTGCGGCCTGCTACCTGTGCAGAAAGGCCTGAGTTAATGTGTCCGGCCAGCCTGCACGTGGGGTCTAGTGCGGCAGTTGGCACAAATTTGCAGGAGGCGGTGTAGTGGAGTGTGTGTGTGGAGGAGATGTAGAAGCGGAAGCTGTACTAACTCTGGGGGTCGTGAGGTCAGAAGCTGCCACCTCCAGACTGGCAAAGCATGCACGGCAATCCAGGTGGGATAATGTGTGGATAAGTTGACAGAAATGACTAGAAACTTGATATTAATTCTCTTACCTACGTTTTAATGCTAGTGTGTTTTGCCTTTTCTTTGCATTTTTATGAAATTTTAGGGGAAGTGGAGTTGGACAGCTGTTGGACAACTGCTCTCACAACTGCTCTCATCAGCACTAGTTTGGTATACATACTAGATTGATTCCCACAGTAAATTGTGTCTGCAGGGTTGTTTTCACTGTCACCAGTCAATAATTTCGATTGGAATTTTTTTCAATGTGTCTTTAAATTCTGATACACAAATAGCTGTAAAAGTTCTTCTTGTCTCCTGCCTTAAGACAATTCTTGTTCAGAAGTAAAAGAAGGATATCATGGTAGATATAATAAAGTATTTAATATATCAAAAACAATACATAAAATGTATAAATGTATATACCCCCATGTCTAATTGCATTTACCAAACTATCAGGAATCACTGGCATTTACTATCTGTAGATGATCATCTAAAAGATATAGCAAAGCAAGCAATTAAAAAGACTTTTGTTCATAGTGAACACAAACCTATTCTGGCCATTGTATGGCTTGTAAACATATTAGAAAACGGTAGCTCAGTCTAGATAGGGGGAATCACGTGGCACATTAGACAGCTCATTTATTGTAGGTCTAGGTGTGTGGTGTATTGCGTCTGGTGCCCCTGTGGGACATTCTACCTGGGGGAAACCACCTCGCCACTCAAGGATCGATTCCTACAACATAGGAGATGTATTACTAATGGGGTGACCCAAATTGCCCCACTGTTGTCATGAATGCGGCAGCCAGAATTATCCACTCCTCCAATCGCTCCATCACAGCGTCTCCCCTCTGTGAATCCCTCCACTGGCTTCCTATCCAGTCAAGAATCAGATTCAAGATACTGTGTCTGGCCTACAAATCTGTCCACAAAACCTGCCCAACCCATTTCTGATCTTACTCAGAGGTACACACCTAGCCGCTCACTCTGCTCCTCTAATAAACTTCGCCTGACCGCCCCCCGCATCACCCAGTCTCATGCACATTTCAGGACTTCTCAAGAGCTGCTCCAACACTATGGAACTCCCTACCTTCCCCCATTAGTGTTGCCCCCTCCTTCAACATCTTCAAGAAGACCCTCAAAACACATCTTTTCACTCTGGCCTATCCCCCCTCACTGGTACTCTAAACCGGCAGCTAAACTCTGGTCTCCTACCTTTCATGTACCTACCTCTCCCCCTAGATTGTAAGCCTTCGGGCAGAGTCCGCCTCATTATGTCTCCTACCTGCTCACGCACCTCCATTACCGTACACCTATGCTATGGATCTGAATGAACTCTTGAGGGAACTCGACTTGTCTAATTTCCATGCTCCCATCCAGTGACTGACTAAGGATTACTTTGTGTGGTTGTGAGAGGAAAAAAAGCACAGAGAGGTCCAGGAGCCCAATATGGTTCAATATTGTTAATAGATCAAGGGGGTGTAGAAAAAGATTCAACAGAGATTATACATACAAAATTGGGCTGCTGAAAGAGGCAACCACTCTTTTCCGCATGTGGAGAAGTGCCGTCTCCACTCGGCCTTTCCGGTGTTTGGCGGTCGCTGCTCCAAAAATTGATTTATTGGTTGAAGTAAATTCGACCAAAATCACCCCTATGAATAGGGGATATATAGATAGTTCTAAGACAGGGTTGCACCAATAAACCTGACCTTTTTATTTTGAAATTCTACTATCCTTTATCCATAATGGGACATCTATAAGGTAGGACAACTCTTTACAAAACTATTGCTGGAAACTACCATATATAGCTACCAGTTTAGAAACATAGTATAGTAGATAATGATTCTATGATTTTATTCAGTATGTGTTTGTATGTTATGCCCTGGTCCTGTAAGGGTTAATGTATGGAGATACTTCCCTTGGAGAGATGTTCCCTCCCCCCTCCCAGGTATATAGGCGGGTGTGGATAGGAAGGGGTAAGCCTGGGTGTCCAGAAAGGGCGTGGCAACACGTAAAACAGCTGTCGATACGGGCGGCTTTTTTAACCCGCTGTAATTTTTCTGTGCTTCAATAAATGGCCTTGCATCCGAGTGCTGGAATCCGTTATCCTTCTTTCCAATCAATACACATGGCCGGCCTTTGCCCTGAGCGACCGGAGCAGTCGCTCAGGGCGCCGGCTTCCAAGGGGGCTCCTATAGCTGGTAGCCTATACTGAGGGCGCCTACACCTGATTTCCTATACTGGAAGCACTATAGCTGGCAACCTTTACTGAGGGCACCAACACATTGGCTACCTATACTGGAGGCTCCTACGCCTGGCTCCCTATGGGGGCGATGGAGACTTTCAACTGAATTCCTATACTGGGGGCACCTATGCTTGGCAGACTATATTGAGGGCACCTACACATGAGATCCTATACTGGGGGCACCTATACCTGGTTACCTACCTATACTGAGTTTGAGGGCATTTTTAGGGGGGGGGGGGGGCGCACTGCAGCTATAACACGTGGTGCAAATTGTCGGTGCTGTGCTATCATTCTTAATTGGGAAAGGGGGGGGCAGCTAACTGTCCCACTGATTGTTTTTATTAATTTTCCTAATAGGTTTTAGCCTTAATTTTTAAGTGTATTCAGGATAATGCACTCTTTCCATCATTCATGGTTATTATTAATATTTCTTCTATTATACATATGTGACGTGTCACGGCGATCTGAGCATTTAGCGTGATGTGTCACAACGTCAAAAAGGTTGGGAACCACTGTCCTAGGAGATATCTCAGGAGAAAAGGTGAATTGCATATCGGCCTGTGTGCGTGCGCACGCGGGAAGAGGATGAAGGGGAGGCACAAAAATCAGGTTTCGCTCAGGGCGCTGTGAAACCTAAGGCCGGCCCTGTCAATACATACATTGTGTCTTTTCGGAACAAGTCACAGGAACCAGTAGACTCACCCCTTAGTTTTACCTCATCAAAAGAATTACTTAATTAAAGTAATATTTTTACTCTGCATCACCTGCGTCTGATAAATACACAATGTTCAGTGGCATAGGGATCACCATAGCAGTGGTTGCAAAACGAGGCCCTGGGGTCTTGGTGGGTGAGCAACATACCTCATGGAGAACTGTGGCAGGCCCCCTGAAGTGCAGAGTAGTAAGCAGACTGTAAGAGAGAAGCAACCTATCTCTCCAGGCACCACCACCGATCTACCTTCCTCCTAGATGTCCCTTCTCCATCATGGGACTCTCTCCTAGCAGTCCTCAGCTCCACCTCAGACACTGTACCGACCTGAAGAAACAGGAAATACTTATGATGCGTATTGTCTTAAAGTGATTAAGAAAAGTTTAGATTTTCTTCTTATTGAGGTAAACTGCATACCTGAGTGGTGGGAATATGTCTTCCCCATATGCCTATACTGATGAGGATGATGATGATGATAATGAATATCTCGGCTTAGTAAGTGCCTCTCCTTTTTTTTTAAGCCTTTTACACATACAAATACAACACTGTATTTGTACCCTTGTGCTTTCTTGGTGGTCTTTTCTTTTTCTGGAATATTTGCCACCCCCTGACCAGCACCCTCCTCTAGAATTAACTGTTTACATTCATGTATATTAGACTTCTGGTTAGCCTCCTCCCTCCTCTGGACCTTTCTTCCAAAACACATCATTCATACTCCAGCCTTAAAAATCTTTCAGTGTCCCTGAATCCCTTTTCAGAAAAGAATACTGTCTAACCTAGGCCATTTCACTTTAGCCTTTGATCAAGCTCCTTCATGCTGAATAAAAAGGGAATTGCTTCTAAATAAGCACCTTATGTATTGCCCCACTTCTTGCTTCCTCCCTGTTCCTTTACATTGCATGTTCACAAGGGCATGGTTCTCTCAGTTTAGCTCTTGCCGTACATTTTGTTATTCACAATATATTGGTCACTGTAATATTTATGTTGCCTACCAACTCTGTATTATACGCCAGTGTAAGTATTTTATTGTGCACGTTTGTTTCTTACCCTGTACCGTGCCACAGTGATGAAGCTGTATAAATAATTAATAACAATGTTAATAATTCTGATGTCACAAATGCACTTACACAGCTGCAATATAGTGATGGAAAGAGTAAAAATAATCTTTGCCAGACACTAGGTGGCACCAGATGCTATACAATGCAAAAATACTGCAGGCTGTTGTTCTAGGAACACACTGGAGTGAAATGGTAATTAAATTTATATGAATATACTGCAGTTAGTTACTGATTATATTTTGTCATTGCCTGTTCCACATAGAGGAAAGAAAACATAGCATAAAGTTCAATGAACTGAAAAATTACCCTCATACATTTAGCATCAGCAAATGCAGGCGTTCATATTGTAATTCCTTTGAAGCCTGATATGAAATCTAATAAATGCTGTGACAGCAGGATTAGTTTTGCTCAGATGTATGTTGACTCTGTAGGTGCATGTCACAGAGTATGTGGGAAATTGTACACACATACAATGTATTAGGTAGATAGATAGATAGATAGATAGATAGATAACATTTGTGAGGTAAAATTGAAAGGTATCCAATACAATACAATACAATAATACAATAACATCTGTAACGCGCTTTTCTCCCATAGGACTCAAAGCGCATAGTTGTGATTAATACAGGGTTGCAGGCTGGGTTGTGTTACAGAGAAGATAGTCAGATGTTCATGAATGCCAGACTGAAGAGGTAGGTTTTCAGTTTAGACTTAAAGGGGAACTGAAGAGAGAGGTATATGGAGGCTGTCATGTTTATTTCCTTTTAGACAATACCAGTTGCCTGGCAGCCCTGCTGATCCTCTGCCTCTAATACTATTAGCCATAGCCCCTGAACAAGCATGCAGCAGATCAGGTGTTTCAGTGGTTCAGACTTATAAGTCTGATCTGACAAGACTAGCTGCATGCTTGTTTCTGGTTTTAATCAGATACTACTGCAGAGAAATAGACCAGCAGGGCTGCCAGGCAACTGGTATTGATTAAAAGGAAATAAACATGACAGCCTCCATATACCTCTCTCTTCAGTTCCCCTTTAAATGCTTCCAGGGATGGAGCTGTCCTGATTCGGTGTGGTAGGGAGTTCCAATGTGTAGGGGCAGCATGACAAAAGGCTCTGTCTCCAAAGGTTTTGAGGTGGACTCTGGGGGTGACCAAGGTGTTACGTCCTTTTGATCTAAGATTGTGGGGGGTGTGATGCAGTTGCAACAAGTCCTTCAGGTATCCAGGGCCCAGATTGTGCAAGGATTTGAATGTCAGTAAGCCAATCTTAAAGCGGACCCAAACCAAACCTTTTTTTTTATTAAAAATATTTAGTTGCACCATTCTGACACATACAAAGATAAATAAGCACTCCTTCAAACCTATGATCATTTCAGTGCATGCTTTTCACCCTTCTCTTTATATAGCTAGGGTTATACTGGGGGCAGCCATTAGCAATTCCTCTATTGCCAGACACCATCTACTCCACCAGTTTGCCGGAAAAATCCCGGCAATTTGAAAGGAAGGGAGGGGTTCCTCCAATAAATGTAAAATATTTTATATTTGTCATCATGCAGCTGAAAAAAAGGCTGCTATTTATTATTATAATTTAGAAAATAGATTTTATTCCTGAAATCTTGTATTTTTAATTTGGGTCCACTTTAAGTAGAATTCTCCATTTTATCGGTATCCAGTGGAGTGAGCACAGGGTTGGTGTTATGTGGCAATGGCAGGGTTGGCTCGTTAACAGCCTTGCGTCGGCATTCTGTACTAATTGCAGGCGGCGTAAGTCTTTGTTATGCAGGCCTGTGTAGAGGACGTTGCAGTAGTCTAACCTTGATGTGACGAAGGCATGAACTAGGGTTGGAAGATCCTCTGAAGGAATTAGGTGTTTAATCCTTGCAATATTCCTTAGGTGAAAGAAGGAATGTTTCACAACAGCTGAGATTTGATTCCTGAAGCTTAATTTCCCATCAATCAGTACTCCAAGGCTGCGCACACAGTCTGAGTTGTTCAGGTCTGAGCTCCCTATCCTTAGCGGTGTTGGTTGAGACTGGGGCTGCTTTGCTGTTGAGCCCTGGCCCTCGATAACAAGAACCTCAGTTTTGTCAGCATTAAGTTTTAGCAAATTATTATTCATCCACTCCTGAAGCTCAGCTAAGCATGCGTTTATTTGTGGAATAGGGTCTGTGACGCCAGGTTTGAATGACAAATATAGCTGGGTGTCATCAGCATAGCAATGATATGTCAGGCCATGTTTTTGTATGATTTCTCCAAGTGGCAGCATGTATATGGTGGAAAGTAAAGGGGATAATATTGCGCCCTGAGGTACACCGTATTTTATTGGTACAAGGTAGGAGAGGAAGGGTCCTAAGGCTACCCTTTGTGTTCTGCCAGCCAGGAAGGAGTTGAACCGGAGAACAATGTCATCTATGCCACAGTACTCTTGTAGCCTGTTGAGCAAGATTTCATGATCGACTGTGTCAAAAGCCGCTACGAGTTCGAGCAAAATCAGGATGGAACATTGACCCTTGTCTCTTGCAATGAGCAGATCATTGCAAATCTGGGTGAGGGCTGTTTCACAGCTGTGATATTTCCTGAAGCCAGATTGAAGAGGGTCAAGGATGTTGTTTCTGGAGAGCCTGGCTTCAAGTTGGAGGTAGACAGCCTTTTCAATAACTTTTCCCAGAAAGGGGAGGTTTGACACAGGCCTGTAGCTGTTTAGAGCATCTAAGGATGGTTTCTTGAGTAGTTGCCTGACGATTGCTTCTTTCAGAGTAGAGGGAAACCACACTTCTTGTAAGGAGTCGTTGACTATTTTGTGGAATGCCGGTGTAAATAGTTCAGGGCATTTCAACATGAACTTAGTGGAGCCAGGGTCCAGATCGCAGGTAGTCTGGCAAAGGTTTGAGAGGATATCCAAGATGTCTTTTTCAGTCATTACCCTAAAATCAGACCATGGTGGTAGGCTATTTTTGCACCTGTTATATGGCTCTGCATGGGTTTCTGGGGCTGTGAATTGAATGGCAGATCGTATGGAGGAGACTTTGTCTGAGAAGAAGTGGGCAAATTTCTCGCACAGTTCCTGTGAAGGTCTGATGCTGGATTTCCTGCAAGATGGATTGCAGAGACTGTCAACCGTGCGGAAGAGTTGGGCAGGTCTGTTGGCTGCATTTGCAATTTCGTGAGACAGGAATAAGGACTTCTTTTTGTTAATCATCGTTTGATATTTTTTCAGGTGAGCAATTAGGGAAAGTTTGTCATCAGGGGACTGATGTTTGCGCCACCTTCGTTCCAGTCTGCGTCCCTGTTTCTTTAGTTCTTTTATAGAGTTGTCAAACCAGCGAGCGTGATGTAATGGTGCGGAACGTTTAATCTTTAAGGGAGCTATGGCGTCAAAAGCGGCTGAGACATTGTGGTTATATTTACGGACCATGGATTCAAGGCCTAAGTTGTGATCTGTCAGTCCGCCTAGATTGAGGCTGTTCTGAAGGTGTTGGGGTGTCAAACCTTTCAACGAACTATATTTTATTAGTTCTTTCACTTGGTGTTTTGTAGCCGGTGCTGTAAAGGAGAAGTGGACAGTGTGGTGGTCTGACCCAACTACTGGATCAATTTCCACTTTGGATATTAGGAGTTCTGAATGGAAAATGAGGTCCAAAGTGTGTCCTTTTCTGTGGGTAGGGAGGTTGACGGCTTGAGAGAAGCCCAGTTCATTCATGGAGAGAAGTAGCTCAGTTCCAAATTGGGAAGAGTGTGTATCGACCCATGCGTTAAAGTCTCCCAGAATTATTCACCTAGGGTGTTTCAGTGTTATGCAAGATACAAGTTCTGCTATTTCCTTGAGAAAAGCTGAGCCAGCATCAGGGGGTCGGTAGACAAGCAGTATGTTTATTTTTTTTTCAGCTGAGAGCTGGGCTGCCAGACATTCAAAAGAGTGGGTGGGGGCTACAGCGAGGGGTTTAATATTCAAACTGGATTTGAAGCACAGAGCTAATCCTCCTCCCTTGCAGTTTTGCCTTTCACAGTGTAAAACTGAGTAATTGTCTAGTACCGCAGCTGCGAGAGTGGGTCCTGAGTTCTGATCCAACCATGTCTCTGTAACTAAAGCTAGATCTGAAGCTTCTATTAGATCGTGAATAACAGCTGTTTTGTTGTTTATGGACCTGGCATTGCAGAGTACTGCTTTAATGTTGTTTGCCTTAACTTTGAGGCCTGTGTTCCTAGCTCCTGGCTGGGGGTTGTAATCAGGAGTGTGACAGCTATCTCTGTTATCTGGGTCCTTTACTGATACAGCTGATTTATAGATATGTGAGGATTGCTTTGGCTTTGATTTATGGGTGCCTGCACATCTTCCCCTCTTCCCCCGCCTTGTTTTCTTGAGAATCCCAAGGGATTTTAGAGGGGTAATCAAAGCAGAATCTATTTGTAAGAGTTTCTTGGGAACATAGGTTGCAATATAGATAAGCATCTCAGCTGAGTATTTTAATGGTGACATTTGGACAGCTGATAGACACCCTGCTGAGATCAAAGGGAAGGGGTCTTTTGCAAGCTGTACTTCTCAGAAAAAAGGAGATGCTCCAGATTAAAACGGTTCCTTGTTTCAATTTAAAAAGTTTGGAATAAATGTAGAAAGAGGGATAGTCATATAACATGCAAAGCTCACAAGGTGTTTATTTGCCATTTCCGTTACTTACAGAAAGGATCAGGAGCTGAGGGTTGAAGAAAGTTGAAGAATTTCAAAGTTTGAGGTCAGCTCCTAGCAGGCTAGGCATTTTCAGTCCAAGTCCAATTTTAATCCAGTTTAAATCTCAGCCATCCAAAGTGATCCATAATTTCTTATGAGCTGTAGTTGTTGCCAGAGAGGTGATGAATAGGATTCCTCTGTATTTTGGGTCCTGTCTGTGCCCAAATGTATTTAAATAGTCAAATTTCTGAGACAAGATGTGGAGCAGCTTGAGAGAGCTGCAGCCCAGCTTGGGCGTGCTCAGTACTATCCAAGGGAACCTCTGAGTGGAATATGGAGGCTGCCACATGGATTTCCTTTTAACCACTTGCCCACCACCGGTGCATATATCTACGCTCCTTTCAACACCCTTTCACCACCAGGAGCGTAGATATACGCACCTCCCGCCGCTACCGCCGCTGTCCACGATCCCACGCTCGTGCACGCCGCCGGCCGCTCGCCCGGAGACCAATGAACGGGAAAAACCGCTCCCGTTCTTTGATCTCAGCCCCCCAAACAATGACCGGCTCCTTCTATGAGAAGCAGCGGGATCATTGTGAAAAACAAAAAGTTTCCCAGCCTCATTGAACTTAACTTTCCCAGCCTCATTGAACTTCCGACGCTTACAGGACGCAGTCACAAAAAGTTACTGTGGCCATCTTGTGGCCAAATAGTAAAACTACATCCAAAACATTTTTCATATACAAATACATACTTTTTACACTATAAATTAACTCATTACCTCCCACACTCCCCAATTTATTTATTTTTTGTAATAAAAAGAAAAAAAATTACAATAAAAAAAAACATAAATCGTTACCTTAGGGACTGAATTCTTTAAATATTTATGTCAAGACGGTACAACACTGTTACTTTATAAACTATGGGCTTGTAATTAGGGATGGACACAAAACTGAAAAAAATTCACCTTTATTTCCAAATAAAATATTGGCGCCAAACATTGTGATAGGGACATAATTTAAACAGTGTAATAACCGGTACAAATGGGCAAATACATTTAATGGATTTTAATTACAGTAGCATGCATTATTTAAAAACTATAATGGGTGAAAACTGAAAAATAAAGATTTTTTTCCCACATTTTTACCTATTTTCCCATTAAAACACATTTAGAATAAAATAATTCTTGGCTTAATGTCCCACCTAAAGAAAGTCTAATTGGTGGCAAAAAAAACAAGATATAGTACATTTAATTGCGATAAGTAATAATAAAGTTATAGACGAATGAATGGAAGGAGCGCTGAAAGGTGAAAATTGCTCTGGTGCTCAAGGGGTAAAACCCCTCAGTGGTCAAGTGGTTAAACAATACTAGTTACCTGTCTGTCCTGCTGATTTTACTTACATCAGTACTGTTTGAATCACACACCTGAAACAAGCATGCAGCTAACCTTGTCAGATTTTTGTCAAAAAACATTTGATCGGCATGCTTGTTCAGGGTCTATGGATAAAAGTATTAGAGGCAGATCATCAACAGGACAGCCAGGCAATGTGTATTATTTATAATTAAATAAATATGGCAGCCTCCATATCCTTCTCACTTCGGGTTCCCTTCAAATAGCTGCAGAAAATTAGTTTTTATTAATAATGCACAATTCATTATCATTCCAGGTATTTTTATGTCAAATCGAATAAAAATTAAAGCATGTGCATAAGTAAGTATTTAAAATCACTGTATGTGATGTGTGTCACAGTTTGAAAACAACTTTTGTATCTGGCTAAAAGTTTATGAGTTTCTGCAGAGATTTTTGTTCACTCCTAAGACAACTTGTGCCAAGTATCTTCAAATATTCAGCTTCCCATGAACAAGAAGTTCAATTGTAATTATATAAGAAATGTACCTGTAAGTGGTGAAAATGCCACCGAAACCTGGGCAGTAGGGATGATCGGAAGCGGCGAATTTCCGATATCGCGGTGACTCCACCTACTGCAATAACGAGATTCCGCTACCGCTACATTCCGGCGGTTTTCCGCGGTATTCTGAGGTATTCCGCATTCCGGCAGTACAATTTCCGCAATGTTAAAGGGAACCAAATGGATGTTTCCTTTTAAACAAATACCAGTTCCCTGGCAGTCCTGCTGATAACTTTGGCTTTAGTGGTGGCTGAATCACACTCCTGATTACAATTTTTGTTTGGAGCAGCAGGAGTTGTCGTAGGCAATGGGACCTACAGGTGGTTTCACAGCAGTCATTATATTTTTTTTTTTGGAGCAGCAGGAGAAGTTGTAGGCCATGGGACCTTGAGGTGGTTTCACAGCAGCCATTACATTTTTTTTTGGAGCAGCAGGATAATTTGTAGGCCATGGGACCTAGAGGTGATTTCACAGCAGTCATTACATTTTTTTTTTGGAGAAGCAGGAGAAGTTGTAGGCCATGGGACCTAGAGGTGGTTTTACAGCAGTCATTATAATTTTTTTTTTTGGAGCAGCAGTAGAAGTTGTAGGCCATGGGACCCAGAGGTGGTTCCACGGCAGTCATTACAATTTTTGTTTGGAGCAGCAGGAGTTGTCGTAGGCCATGGGACCTAGAGGTGTTTCCATGGCAGTCATTACAATTTTGTTTGGAGCAGCTGGAGTTGTCGTAGGCCATGGGACCTAGAGGTGGTTTCACAGCAGTCATTATAATTTTTTTTTTTTGGAGCAGCAGTAGAAGTTGTAGGCCATGGGACCCAGAGGTGGTTCCACGGCAGTCATTACAATTTTTGTTTGGAGCAGCAGGAGTTGTCGTAGGCCATGGGACCTAGAGGTGTTTCCATGGCAGTCATTACAATTTTGTTTGGAGCAGCTGGAGTTGTCGTAGGCCATGGGACCTAGAGGTGGTTTCACAGCAGTCATTATAATTTTTTTTGGAGCAGCAGGAGAAGTTGTAGGCCATGGGACCTAGTGGTGGTTTCACAGCAGTCATTACATTTTTTTTGGAGTAGCAGGAGAAGTTGTAGGCCATGGGACCTAGAGGTGGTTTCACAGCAGTCATTATATATTTTTTTTGAAGCAGCAGTAGAAGTTGTAGGCCGTGGGACCTAGAGGTAATTTCACAGCAGTCATTACAATTTTTTGGGGAGCAGCATGAGTTGGCGTAGGCCATGGGACCTAGAGGTGGTTCCACGGCAGTCATTACAATTTTTTTTTGAGCAGCAGGAGTAGTCGTTGGCCAAAAGCATAGGTTTGGATAGAATATAACGTCATACAGATGCAAAAGCTGCATTTTTATGATCTTAAAATGCAAAAATGTGCTATGATAGTGATAGGCAGCAGAGTTTGAGAGAGAGACCATTTGAGGCTTGAGAAAGAACACTGGCGGCGGGGCATGCAAGAACCTCCAGTGCATACTGAGTGAGTTCAGGCCAGGTATCCAGTTTTTTTTTCCAATACTCCATAGGGTCATCATTAATCTCCATATTGTCTGGAGCACTGGCCGACCCCAAGTAATCATTCACCATACGGGCCAGCCGCTGGCGGTGACTACTTTGCACGCTGGTGGTGCTGCTGCTACAAGGAGTATTGGAAGAATCTGGCATTGACTGGTAAAATTCCTTCAACATACTCAGCAGGTTCACAGATTGGCTATTGGCGCTTTTGCTAGAAGTGGGACCACCAGACCTTTGCTGAGTATGATGAGGCTTGGTAGCTTGGGCCCGGGATACAGGTGCAGGAGACACATCTTCTACCCAACGAAGAAGGGCATCCTGGATGTGGCTCTTCCTGGCATCTGCTTGGGAGGGGGTATGAACTGCCACATTTTTCCCTTGCACCGGGGATCTAAGATGGTGGCCACCCACATGTCGAGCCTTGATTTTAAAGCTTTAATCCGGGGGGAGATGTCTGCCACAAATCACCTCATCCTGGCTGTCAGAACTGTCGTCATGCTCCAGCTCCACATCAAAATCTTCTTCCCACCCCCGGACAATGGGCTCTTCCACTTCCACAAGCTCTGCCTCCTCATCCAGGACTTGAGCATGCTCACTCACTCCCCCACTTGACTGACCACTGTTCAGTAGGGCTTCCTCCTCCTGTCCGAACTTTTTTTCAAGAGCCTTGTCCAGCAAAAAAGACAAGAGGGAGCACTTCTGATATGCTGCAGTGCTCCTCACTGACCAATTTTGTTGCCTGCTCAAACGGCTCCAAGAATTTACACACCTGTCCAATCAGCTGCCACTGGTCCCCAGTAATGTAGTCCAGTGACCCTGTTCTGGAGGAAGATGTCTGAGACAGGTATAGCCTGACCACCATTCGCTGCTCCCACAACCTCTCCAGCATGTGGAGGGTGGAGTTCCACCGCGTCGGACAATTAGAAATAAGCCTGTGCTGCGGCAGGCTATGGCGGCGCTGCAGCAGTTTCAAGGCCGCGGTGGCGGTTGCGGAGTGACGGATGTGGGCTGAGGCCACAGCGTCCTTCAACCGATCAAAAGTGCGTAAGAACTTCTGCACTACAAGGTTGAAGACGTGGGCCAGGCAAGGTAAGTGAGTGTAGCCACCTTCAGAAATAGCGGCCAGCATGTTGGCACCATTATCAGACAACACTTCAACCCACGTGGCGGCACCACCGGCTGAGATGCCCCAGATCTTGCACCCTCCTCGGCACCATGGAGGGTGACCCAATGGGCGGTAAAAGTTAGATACTTTCCCTGCCCATGCCTGCTGCTCCGGCCATCCATAGTGAAGTGCACCTTGCCACCGACAGCGTGATCCATAGACCGGCCGACACACTCCACAATGTGCTGGTGAAGGGTAGGGATAGCTTTCCTGGCAAAATAATGGTGGCTGGGGATCAGCCATTGCGGAGCAACACTGTTCATCAGTCTGTGGAAGGGGGCAAAGTCCACAAACTGTTAGGGCAGCAGCTGTTGGCCCAACAGCCTTGCCAGGAGTGCATTATTTTTGACAACAAACGGATCAGTTGCAGGGAGCATCCGCTTCCTCTGCAACATTTCTGGCACAGAGGCCTGACGCTGGAACACTGGTGATTCAGAGGAAACCAACAAGGGTGATGATGAGGCACTTGCCGAGGTTTGGAGCCCTCTTCCAGCCTGGCATGCAGAGGGATTTGAAGTAGAATGGGACTGAGCAGGTTGGATAGGGACAGGATGACTAGAAAAAGAAGAGGAGGGGCCTGTTGCTGCTGCTTTTCCTCCCCCATCTTATTGTAATTCTTTACACATTCGAACTCCCGTCTGTGGTGGATGCGCAGATGGCCTATCGGCACTGAGGGGCCGAACCCGCTGCCCCGATTTGCCTCTGCTCACCAATTTACGGCACACAAAACAGACTGCCCTGGATTCATCCTGTGCAGGAACAGTAAAATAATTCCATGCAGGGGACGTGCGTCCACGTGGAACAGTGGTGCAACCTGTTCTTGCACGTCGATGCTCAGCATTGGACTGGTGGGTACTACTGACAGACAAGAAAGCACTTGCAGGCTGCTGGCCAACCGTCTGCTCTGTTTTTCCATGCTGCTCATGCCTGCTAGTGCCTAACCCACCAGATGGCGACCATGTTGGATCAGCCACCTCATCATCCAGAACATCATCCAGTTCAACCAAATCTCTGTTAACCATAAGTGACTCTTCTGGACCCTCCACCTGGCCACGAAACACCTCTGTAGTTGACTGGTGATGTTGATTGGTGGTGGTGACACAAGCTCCCAGGTGTGATGGATTACTGGATGAATAAAATACAGGGGCCATTTCTGTCACCACAGAACCCCCCACTTCTTGGGAGCTTGGTCCCATGGTCTCCTCCAATGCCTCACTTAAACCTTCTGCACATCTCTCTCATCGACAAAGGTGTGCTTTAATTATGGAGGAGAGCAACCTCATCAAGATGAGCAGCTGCGGTCGGGTTCTGGTCATAAGCAGGGATAGGCTCAAATCGAATTCGGGTGAATCCGGATAGTAGCTATCCGGATTTCACCCAGATACCTGTGCGGGGTGGGCGGGGGGGGGGGGGGTCAAGCTTACCTATCTGACGTCTTCTTCGGTCCGTCCCTCGGCACCTCCCACGATGGTGCTGAAATTCCGATTTTAATGCAGAAATCAGCGTGTTTTAAGCTTCTGTGATGGGTCTATCCCTTGCGATCCTTCTGATTGGCTTAAAAATTCTGCCTAACAGGAAATGCAGCTTTTACACGCTTCTGATTGGCTTTTAATTTCCAATGGCTCTGATTGGCCAAAAAATTCCGACGAAATTCCGCTATTTACCGATTACCGCTATAGATGTTCTGTTCCGGCTTACCGGAACGGAACTGCCAATTTCCAGCTGGAATCGCGGAAATGTCAATTCTGCGGAATCCGACGAGCAACCCTACTGGGCAGATTCTGTCACTTCCGGGTCTCTGCGATTGTTCGCCGCTGCCCGCCCTACTGGTGACTCACAGTTCACACAAGCTGAAAGGCGGACGGCACGTTCGCAGTACGCCGTCCACAAGAGTAAACAATAGTCAGCTGACCTGCTCAGCTGATTGCAGCTCGGTCAGCTGATCACTTCCATTCAGGACCTTGCTGTGTGATTGGTTGTGCGGAAGGTGGCCAGCCACTGATTGGAGAATGATTGATATTTAAATGTGCAGAGTGCTCCCAATCATCGCCCATGATAAGCATAGCTTTGGCTAGTTGCTGGGTGCACACTCTGATCTCTGCTGATATTCTGGACTTCGACCTTGGATTGTTTTTGACTACTCTGTTGTGTTTAACCTCTGCTTGATTCTTAGATAACCCTTTGCTTGCTGCCTGGACCGACCTCTGCTAGTTACTGGACTTCCCTTGCTTGCTGCCTGGACCGACCTCTGCTAAGTTACTGGACAACCCTTGTTTGCAGCCTGGACCGCCCTTGGACTGTTATTGGATATCTATGTATGCCACTACTCTGGACAATAAGAATAAGGTCTACTTTCCTTACCAATCAGTTAACACTGTGCATACTCTCACATAAACTTGTCATATATCATCTGGAACTTCTGTTAGCTGTTTACATAATCTTGCATGCAGACTTAAGGAACTGTGTCATATCACATCCATTATCATCTGTTGCTATTCTGCAAGCAAGTCTACTGGAACAGTTTCGTAAACTCTGATCACAATTGCTATTGCTGTTGAATAGTTTTTCATGAAGATATTATACTTGGATTGCTCTGCCTGAACTGTGTATGTAATACTGCGGAGCTGTGTTACTAGCCTCAGTACTGGCCTCTGGTGGAGTATCTGCCTTCTCTGTCAGCTTGTATACCTTATTTGCTAAAGTCCTAATTAGGGCCAGCTAGTGGTGTGCCAGGCAGGGACAGTTAGGTGTCAGTTAGTGTGTGTCAGGCAGGGATAGCTAGATGAAGAGCGAGACCAATAGCCTTGGCATACACGCTGACCCCTCAAATTATACCATCAAGCCTTACAAATTGTTTAATAATTTTGAGCCTTTGCGCAGCATGTTTGTGATCTACAGATCCACTAATTTTCAGTGATAAGTCTTGAAATTGTGAGGACCATCCCAAATACACTGCCACAATTTCCACAAAGAGGAAATAATAATTTGTTCATCATTAACAGTATTCATTATAACATAATATCTTTGGAAATGTAGTATGGAGAGAAGTGTTAATTACATTGGTTATTTCCAACAGGTCCGATCTGATTTCCAATCATTTTTCTGATCGGTTAGATAGAAGTGATTGAAAAATTTATCAGAAAAATGATCAGATTGGACCTGTCGGAAATAAACAATTTGACCCATCTATATGATGGGAAATTGTATGGTGTGTACCAGGCATTAGTCTCAGTTTAGGAAATTGGCATTGATATTGTAAGAGCATAAAGGGCTGGAAAATTATCCTCACTGGACTGAAATGTGTTCACCTAGTCAGCATCCTGTGATGTCACCTAAGTGAGAGCCATTTCCACTAGCTGCAGTGCAATGCGATCTTCACATTGCACTGCACCACATGTAAACCGAAACCAATGCAAGTCAACGGAGTAGTTTTCATTGACACAAATTACCTTTGCGGTGCGATGCGGGGAAAATTATGGATAGCATGGTGCAGATTTCCACAGCTCACATACAATTCCCATAGCACTAGTACACAGCCGCATCTGTGCGGCATCACAGCATGTGGCTAGTGGAAATGGGCCCTAAGCCGGTAAATTGACAGTTACTGAGCTGCTTAACCACTTTATCCACCACTACAGTATATCTACGTCCTCTGTGACTTCATGTAAGCCACGAGTCAGTAGATATACATCTTGTAGCAGAAGCAGTGCTGTGCAGTAATGGGTTTGCTCCTGTGCACATTTCTGGCACTATCTGATGCAGCACTAATTGGTGAACAGGAATATATGATTTCTGAGCTAATGAGATTGATTTTTACCATTAAAAATACTTTTATTTTCTCAGTTCATAGTGAAAAATACACTGTGTAGCATTATTTTAGAATCAAATATCTTAACAATAAATTGTCAGGAACATAATCTAAGTTTTGTGATAAGTGGTAAGAATAGCCAAACAAAATTTGTGTTTTTTATCTACAGAAGCACTTTTTATTTTTTAACAGAAATAATGTGTTTTTTCTATTTTTTTCCTTGTTTTCCCATTACAATTCATAGAAAACAAAATTGTTCAAGGGAAAAAATGGCATACAATGAAAGCCTAGTTTGTCTTGAAAAAAACAACATATATTTCATTTATGTGTCATAAGTAGGGATAAAGTTATTTTTGATGAAATAAGGACATAGCTAAACTGTCAAAACTGCTCTGGTCCATAAGTGGGAAACCACGTCTGGATGCAAAGTGGTTAAAGAGGAACTGTCGCAAAAATCATAAAATTTAAAACACATACAAATAATAAGTACATTTCTCCCAGAGTAAAATGAGCCAAAAATTACTTTTCTCCTATGTTTCTGTCACTTGCAGTAGGTAGTAGAAATCTGACATTACCGACAGGTTTTGAGCTAGTCTATCTGTTCATAGCCTTTATACTTTATAAAGACATTCCCTGAAAATGATTAATACAAAGATGCAGGCCAGCCTCCCTGCTCGCTACACACTATTTTGGCAGTTGGACGGAGCAACTGCCATTCACTAAGTGCTTTTAAAAATTAAGAAAACCCTGAGAACCCCCCAATGAGAAGATGAGCTAGTCCAAATTCGGTAATGTCAGATTTCTACTACTTACTGTAAGTGACAGCAACATAGGAGAAAAGTAATTTATGTCTCATTTTACTCTGGGAGAAATGTACTTCTTATTTGTATGTGTTTTAAATTTTTTAATTTTCGCGACAGTTCCTCTTTAATTGCGAGGCCTTCATGCTTATCTTGAAAAGACCGGTGTCCATTAATCACATTCACTTATTAAAAACCTTGAGTAAAAGCAAAGGATAACCTTAGACAATCAAGGGATATAATACTGTAACCAGCATTTCTTGCCATTATTTAGACTTGATTTTGAGTGTTCATTTATATGGTGAGTGGGTAGCATCTATAATATAAGTTATCCAGACCGTCAGATTACAGAACGGCCATATGCTTTTTGGCTAACAAGTGGACAACATGAAGGTTTATCTCCAGTGGTCTATGCAACATTGAGGCTAACTCCAAGATGACCAGGCGGAATTGGTGCTCAATCAGTACAAATGGCTTAATATTGTAAAGATGATTTTAGCAAGACATTGAATCCTACTGTCAATCAACCATTGATGATAGGATCAAGCTTTATTTGCTGATGTAATCCCCTGCTAGGAACAGCTGAGGAGTTGCTAAGAAATTACAGACATTTGGTGATAAACGATTTGCAAATGCCATATCACAGTAGGGACATAAATGTTACTAAAATCTATCTACATGATTACATTTGTTTAAATCAATCAATTAAAGTGTCTACTGTATAAATGATAATTGTTGCTCATTGAAACAGTGATCATGTACACATTAGACACTCTGATTAGCTTTGGGGACATATGTTTCCATTCACCAATCTGTGCTTATACAGTACAAAGGATTGGACGAGTATCTGTCCCTGGGAGCTCAAGTGAAGTTCTCATGGACATAGATACTCATCTCAGAAGAGAACTGGTTATTAAAGCCAGTGTTTTCCGTGTGTGTGTGGGGGGGGGGGGGTGATCCACAGCCTGGCGTTAGGGCATGTGGTAAGACCACCACTTTGTCTGAAGATGGCTTTATCAATGGCAATCAACCATATTTACTTCAATGGTTCAAAGTAGGGAAGTAAGAGAATAGAGGAATAGGCTGCATATTGTGAATTACAGTTCCGATACAAACCGGATAGACTTTACAATTTGGAGTCTTTCTTTTCTTACCCTTTGCCCCAGTATGCATAATACAATTGATTAGTACTCTCTGGTCAGAATAATTATCAGGGAATAGCAACTGATGTGTCAAATACCAGCATTCAGTCTGGATCTCAGAAGTGAGTTGAAATCAGATTGAAATTATTTTTTCCAGTTTTGTATTGTTTTGATGCACTACATAGTTATAGGCCCATTGATAACCTCACAGAAACCTACTGCCGCCTCCAAATATAACACAGGTATTTAGTTGCTACACTGTCTGAGATCAAACAGAAGATATGTTTGCCACCAATGTAAGTGGTTGAAACACACAACAATCATGTATGGGAGCGATTTGCATGGTCTGGTGGCTAACAGGCCACCACACACCTTGCTGATTCAAGGTATGATGAGATGAGCTGCAGTTGCTGACTGCTCAGAAACTATTAGGATTTCCTTCATAGATACAATGAAGATTGTGGTGCAAGGAAGAATTCAGGGTCCCTAATGCATAAGGATACTTATGGTGATTATCCATTTGGATCCCAAACATTCTGGTCCTGCAGGACTTCCACGAGAGCTGGCCTCCAGCAATTGCTCTCACTGTGGCAGTCCCATTAACGACCTACATAGTGTGGTAGTCAGAGGCCTTCAGATATTTTCAAGTTCAAGACCATAGGCGGCATGCCAGGCACGCCCTCATATATTGCAGAACCTGGCAGGTTATTGTGGAAAGCTTTTTTCAGAGACAGCAGAATCAGTGGGCAACCGGTTCTATCCAGCACACATCATAAAGCCCTGTGCGACTTACTGTGTCAAAGGGTTTGTTAAGGTCTACAAAGGTCATGTAGTGTGGTACGTGGTGTTCTCTGTACTTTTCTTGGAGTTTACGGAGAGTAAATATCATATCAACTGTAGGTTGTCCGGGGCGGAACCCATATTGGCTTTCAGGGTTGATGCACATTGCTAAGGTTTCTAGCCTTTTCAAGACTTACAGTATCTTTCCAAAAGGTTTGCCAGCAATGCTCAATAATGATATTCCTCTATAGTTGTTGCAGTCTCCTATATCAACCTTGCCCTTATATAATGTGACTATATCAGCATCTCTCATATCTTGTGGTATTGTGCCTACAGTCCAACAGCAGCACTGGAGAAGGGCGTACAGGGGATGCGAGACACATCCAAGATGTAAAAGCTCAGCTGGCAAGTTATCATGACCAGTGCTTTCATCCAATTTCAGCCCTTTAAAGAGAAACCGTGACCAAGAATTGAACTTTATCCCAATCAGTAGCTGATAACCCCTTTTACATGAGAAATCTATTCCTTTTCACAAACGGATCATCAGGAGGCGCTGTATGGCTGATATTGTGGTGAAACCCCTCCCACAAGAAACTCTGAGGACCATAGTACTCCTGGCAGTTTCCTGTCTGTGAACATTGATGCATTGTGGGAAATAGCTGTTTACAGCTGTTTTCAACTGCCAAAACAGCAAGCAGCAGCTACATCACCTGCCAGCAGTCACCATGTGATAAATGTCATAATGTAAATAAGAGATTTAAAAGATTTTACAATGGGCAAACACTGACTAAATAATTTATACATAACTAGTAAAAAGGCCCGCCCGTTAATAAATGGACGCTAGGCCACGACTGCGACCCCCCATCCCCCTGGAACGCGTGCACAGATGCATCCCGCTCGCCCGTCCTCCACCGCTGTCTGCAGTATATGCACACAGGGAGATGTTGCTCACTTGGCAGTTGGAAAAAGCTGTTATTTCTCACAATGCAATGAGGTTCACAAACAGCAAACTGTCAGGTCTGGAAGCACTGACACAGGGACATGGGACGCAGAGACACTTGCAAATTATTATAAAGGATTATTGTAAAAAATTAAGCACTTTTTTATTACATTATTTTCACTGGAGTTCCTCTTTAAGCACAGAGCAGAATTCTTCACACGAAGGCAAATTAACAAGATCAGATGCAATTTGAAAACGTGGTAAGATGATCAGCGCTTCTGGGTTTATGCTGACTTCTTCAAAGTACAGGTGAGTATAATGGTGTGCCCTTCTTACAAGCTGTTTGCCTTTGTCCATGATGGAATCGCCATTTACATCTTTGATGGCTGCTTGTTTCCTAATAGTCGGTCCAGTTGCACATTTGGTACCCTGGTACATTCCCCGAAAAAGGACAACATTTTGACAGTGTTGAATGGATTTGCAGAGTTTTACCCAAAATTTGTTGGCGAAATGACGAGAGATGCATTGAAGATTTGCTTTTGCAGTCTTGTAGGCAGATTATTTAGCCTTATCTGCAGAGTTATTCAGAAGATTTGTACTGGCAGTTCTTTGGTGCTTGATAAAAAGACGCAACTCCTGTTCATATTCAGTAAACCAATCTCCGTCAACTTTTCATGCTGTTCCATATGTTTGAGTGGCAGTCTGAGAAATCACTCTCTTTATTTGGGACCACATTTCCTCAACACTCATTTCCTCCACCAGCATTTCAGGAGCCAGTTTATGTTCTAGATCTGTCACCAATTGTGTGTAGAGGTTGTCGTCTACCATAGCTAAGTTTGCGACAAGCTTTCTTTGCCTAGTGGATCTTTTTTTTGGTACAAGGCAGGTCTTAGCCACGACTAGAGAGTCATCAGTGTCACAGTCTGCGCTATGGTATGTTCGAGCACTGAAGATGCCACGTAAATCACCCCTTTTTGTTATGATAAAGTCAAGCTGGTGCCAATGACCCGATCGTGGATGATGCCAAGACTCTTTATGTGTAGGTTTGTGCCGAAAGTAGGTGTTAGTTACACAGAGAGAGTACAAAGCACATAATTCCGCTGTCCATTTTCAATTATATTTCCGACCCCATGCATTCTGGCCAATACAATAAATAATAATAATAATAATAATAAATAATAATGCATTCTGGCCAATGTCCAACATTGCTTTAAATTCTAGCATTGAAGTTACCAAAAAGTAAAAGCTTATGAGAACTACGTACTCCTTCAAGACTTTCCCCCAATTCTTCATAGAAGTTGTAACAACAGTATTGATCGGGGTTAAATTGGGCTTGAGAAGGTATATTTATGTTATAAGTATGCTTATCCTTTAAAGTGATCCAGACCTGGAAATCAGCACCAAGACTGCTGACTTCTGGGAAAGGTTATTTGTAAAGAGTGCATACAAATTATAAGTAAGTACTCACCATGTTATTGTAAACCCCATCCCCTTCTTTGGAGGTGGTTGGGGATGGCAGTCACAGAGGTTGGGAAGAAACCATTGCCCCTCAGTAGCTACACAAGGGTACTCTGTGGGGAGGGGGCTTTATCACCAGATCAGTGATAGTAATGAGATTCCTTTAACAATGCATTGTAATATTATCAGCATAGGCACTACAGTAGGTACGTTGGGAAACACACACCTGCTTGTAGTCCTCCATTGGTTCCTAGAAAAATACACATACATACACTAGAGCCATTTAAAATACCAACTTGGAGCACCAGTATGCTTCCTGGCCTATGAGAGGAAGCTACAACACACACAGGAAAGTCACATAAAATGTTAGCATATAACTGGACCAAATAAAAACCATCATGAGTGCCACAGTAACGAAGGTCACTTTCAGATATGCAATGCTGACACTTTATAGCTTGACTCTGGAAACTTAAAATTGCAATGCTCCCAGAGGATCATATAAATGTCTAATAAAGCATATGAAATATGGATGCAGCAGCATCCACAGGAAGACTTTTCAGTAGATCTCCCTGTTATCCACAGCTTAATTGAAAGATTTTTACATGCAGTTCAAAAGAGCTGCTCTGGCAAATCTAAGGCTTGCTGCAGGAGTTAATTTGTCTTTCCTGCTCTTATCTGACAAACCAAGACATTTATGACAACCTTGACATGGTACTTTACACTATAAGAACTGTTTTTTACTGTTTTTATGTAGGTCATATAAAACATAATGATACCCTGCACACTGAAAGAATCTTTAAACAATAAAGCAGGAAAAAGAGAGACGAGATCTGTATTATTAATGTTATTCTAGCAATTCCTAACCTAGAATATGTTACACTGAGTATTCAAATGTCAAAACTATTGCAACACTGCCGGCTTTAAACCTAGCGCCAGACACACATGTAAATATATCATCTGACAGCTTAGTTAAAAAAAAGTCCTCACAATACATTTTTTTGTGGAAAAAAAGAGGTTTCTTAGAATATGTAAAACAAAAATCTGATCATTCGACCTTAAAGAGACTCTGTAACAAATTGTTTATCTTTATTTCTTCTATGCTATAAGTTCCTATGCCTTTTCTAATGTGGTCTGGCTTACTGCAGCTTTTCCTAATTGCACAGTAGCTGTGTTATCTCTGTTATATGATCTAATCTTCTCTCTATAGTCGGCACAGTCAGGCTGAGGCAGTCAGACTGGAATGTGCAGGGCTGCTTGTGATTAGCTAGAAGCTGTACACACCCCCTGCAGGCTCTGTGTGACTAACACACTCTGCTTAGCTGAGCCTATTAGAAGCTGGTTAGTTTGTTTGTAAACACTGCCTAAAACTGGCAATTACAAGCCAGGTTTGCAGCAGAGAATGGCAGAAACAGCACAGAGGGGACCAGGAGCACATAATGAATAGAATGGTATGCTTTTTATTGTAAGAATTTCAGAGTACAGATTCTCTTTAAAGAGACGGTCCGAGCAAAAAAAGAAAAATATATATATAGTTTACCAGGGCAATCTTCCAGCCCCTGCCAGCCGTCCTGTACCCTTGCTGCAGCTCCGCTCCCAGCTGGTGGCCCAAGGTTCCCTCCATTGCAGATACCGACCTCACCAGGTCGGCATCTACTGCGCCTGCACGAGAGCAGCTCTTGGTCGCCCTGGCGTGGTCTGGAGTGTACTGCGCAAATGCAGTAGTGCCTGCACAGAACACTCCAGACTATGTCAGCTCTACCGCAAGCGGCTCTCGCGCAGGCGTAGTAGATGGCCATCGGCATCTGCCATGGAGAAGACTCCAGGCCACTGGCTGGATGTGGAGCTGCAGCAAGGGCACAGGACGGCTGCCAGGGGCTGGAGGATGCCCCGGGTAAGTAGATTTTTTTTTTTTACATTTGCTTGCTTCTTTCCTTTAAAGAATATCCAAGTTGAAAATGGATGAACAAAAGTAGTTCATACATACCTTCTTTAAGTTCTCCACACCAAAATCACTGCCCCTGTTTTCCGCCATCAGGCTCCTTTCTCTGCAATCAGTCCTGGGCAGGGAAGTGTAGTCGACGACCTCTGAACCGGATATTTTTCACCTGCACATATGCAGTTTGCTCTTGGATGCCGTTCTGGCAGGTGCAGGTGATGAATATCCAGTTCCAAGGTTGGCAGCCACTGGTGGTTGGGGCCTATTCCGAGACTAATTGCCAGGAAATGGAGTGTGTGTTGTGGATTTGTAATGGTTTTAATCTGTAATATCGCTCACTTGAGCCATAGGGAAACATAGGCATTACCTTGCACATCAATTGGCCTTTCAGTTATAACTGAGAGCAACTCATATATGTAAAGGAGCACTAACGATTAACATGTTTTTTTCAACTGAGATAGGAATTGTTTGGGAAGTGCTTTTATGTACTGGTGTATACATTTCATTGCTTATCTCTTTGTTTACTGTTATCAAATTCCTTTCACACTTCAGTGTCGTCAATTCTGACAGACCAGTGAACCATGAGGGGAGGGGGAATCCCTCACACTACATCTGTTAACCCTGTGTGTGAGACAGGTCTGCCTGTGTCCTGTGTCTCTAACAGAGCTGTCTGCAGAAAGCAGAGGAAGTGTAACTTATGTGCAAGATAAAAAAATTTAATAGAATGTGAAACCTGACACCCAGGCTTTTCTTATAACTCTGCTTCAATATTACACTGTTCTTAGCATGTCAGACTGCAGAGATTCACCTTTGTACATTCCAAACGTAACTAAAACCTACACACAATGAATTAAAGCTTTTGCCTCTGATATTTAACATGAAAAGTAGGAAAATGTTTACACAGCTACTTAGACATTAGTTGTACATGTCATTTTAGAACATTTTGTTCTGAGAGGAATTGATAGTAGGTAGGTATGTAATATTTATTTTCAGGTACGTTGTGTGTTTATTTTAAATAATTTTGCTCAGTTCATGTTCTCTTTAATCATTGTACACATGTTGCCTGTTTCCATAACTTTAGAATGATAACTGTTTATATATTTGTTGAAGATAATTAATACTCAGGTGCTTACTTTTGGATACAAGTTAAAAATATCTTAATTGAAAGCAACTGTCATCAGGTCCTGCAGCTTTACCATTCTTCTGTGACTTTAGAGAGACTGTATATTCCGTTTCAGTGAAAGGTTGGCTGAGGTTGTCAATCTCCTGAGCAGGTATTCACTGTTTCCACCTGATGCCTCGCCTTAACCAGGTGGCTCGCAACTTGGTTAGGTGTGATATTGTAGGTCTGCTCTGACTATGTTCACCATAGAGCATTGTTATTGTTGCCCATGCCCACTTGAAAACGTTGTGATATCAGGCGCTTTGTGTATGTGTGGTCAATCCTTTTGCAAATCGTGCATACGCAGAATGGTCCTGGCAATGCAAGCGTGATTGAGGAGGAGCGCATGTGTAGTAGCCCAGGACGAAGCTTTTTTTGGAGATCTTTCTAAAAGGGACACTGGCATCTGGAGGACACCAGGGATCTGAAAGACTATGGGGGGTGGAGGAAACCCCAAGTAAGTACAAAAAAAATCAACTTTTTTGTCACAGTTAAAGTATGCTTTAAAGCAGGAGGATCAGCTAAACTATCCCAGGGAAAAACACATATATAAGTAGATAAATACTTGTTCTACTTGCATAACATATGTAGTGTACTAGCCACACTTTCATTTCATTGAATTTTACATAGTAAATAAAGAGAAAACTGTTCCTGGCATTTTCTTTTTAATTCCCTCTGACTGAAGCCAATGCTGTTGTAATTTCCTTTCTTAATCATTTTTTTCCTCCCAGAAATTGCACTGTCATAGCTAGCTTGCTTTGTAAACACATGTTATCTCAGCATAGATCAGATTTCAGCAGCTCACTGACCTGCCCTCAGCCAATCAGTGAGGAGCAGGAATGTGGGAGGGTTGATGACAAGCTTCCTTCTTGTCAGCAATGTACCAAATAGAGCCAGGCTGGCTTCAATAAGATTTATTACAGCAGAAACATTATCTGATTAGATTGGTGTGCTTGCAATGCAGGGTAAGGTTGCAGGCTGCATAATAGACACAGAGCAGTGGGTAAATGGAATTTGATTTTATGGCTGACAATCCTGCTTTAAGTTATGGACCATATTAGAGCAAAGCTAGATTTGAGTAGAGAGTCCTCAGCTGGGGAACACTGAGAAGTTGTGAGCAGCCAACAAGCCCAGCTATATACAACGTCCTGCTGACACTGAGCCACACACAGCTGGACTAAGAATGCATGAGTTGCAGAAATTAGGTAAGCTTGCTGCTTTTAAACATGGCATTTCAGAGACCTTTTCCATGATGCACATTATCTCTGATGAGTGTTATTTGGAGCCCATTATCACAGTGGCTGCTCTATGCACTGGCAGCTCTAAGGATTTTGAACAATTCCTTTAACCCCTTGATGGTGATTTATTTTGAAATCTGTACGTAGTACTGGAAGAACCTATATTGAAGCCAATGAATGATAATGGTCAGGATATTTATCTGACATGCAGGAGTGTTATCAGGCTAGTTGGGAACTCCAGCGATATTGTTCATAAGCACTTTCTTTGCTTTTTCCTTATTTGGTGAATTTGGGAAAGTTTAGAGGCAAGTCTGTTATTAGTCAAAATCTTTTCTTTGTTCTGCCTCACATACATCTGCCTCTTGTCAGCGCTGTTTTATATTTCCCTTTTCTCGTTACTTCCTACAGTTTGTCATAACAGAGGGCTTACTACCTAGGGAGCAATTTGATTTGGAAAGTTTAGTTTTGCTGTAAAATCTAGTCACAGCAATACAATGCTTCAAGTAAGCATAGTAACACCTTACAAAATGGATGGATAGCATTCGTTTACAAAAACTGTCAGATTATAAATGTATGGGGTAGCTCACTGCAATGTAACAATTGTGTGCTAAAAGATATGACAGACTTTCAAGCCACAAAACAGAGAACAGTCTGAAACCAGCTTTTCTCAAACTTTTTATACTGGAGGAACCCGTCAAATAATTTTCTGATCTCAGGGAACCCCTGCAGTAACGCGGGGGGGGGGGGGGGGGGGTTTATATTACATTGGTCTTTAAAAGTGGGTGAGGTTAAACACTTTATTATTGTAATAGTCCCCATCCCATATTTCTCCTTTACAGACAGGGCCGGAGCTACCATAGGAAAAAATGGGCAATTGCCCCAGGGCCCCAGAGCCTGTAGGGGCCCCCAAGGTGTCCCTCCCCATCTTAACTGTTGCTCCCCAGGGACTCTGCATAGTCTGTTAAGTTGGGAGGTGATTGGGGGAGGGTCAGCAGCCAGCTCAGGGGCCCAGGAGGGAAATTTGGCTGCAACAAAGGGCCTCTAATGATGCTTTTTGGTCGGGGGGTGTCTGTTGGGGGTCCCCAGGCTAATTTTGCCCTAGGGCCCAATTGTTACTTGAACCGGCCCTGTTTACAGAACATCCATTTTTTTGCCCTCCGCACTCCCCAATATACTTAAGGTGGCCATACACTGGCCCGATTTGCGCCCGCTTCGACAGCAGATTCGATCACTGGGATCGAATCTGCTGCCAATCGTTCACGCTACACGCCGAATTTCGATCCATTCCGTCCGATCCCGTTGATCGCGCCGTGCGGAAAATAACCGTTGATCGCCCGCGGGTAAAGAGCGCATCGCTAGCGGCGTTCGAGTGCCTGACGACCGACGCAATAGAGCTGCAATACGACTCCCGGGTCTCCGCTCTTCTTCTCCGTCTCCGCTCTGGTTTGGTCTCCGGCATGCTTCCCTTCTTCCTGTCCCGGCAGGAAGTTTAAACAGTAGAGGGCGCTCTACTGTTTAAACTTCCCCCAGACAGGAAGAAGGGAAGCATGCCGGAGACCAGATCAGACCAGAGCGGAGACGGAGAAGAAGAGCGGAGACCGGGGGCAGTCGCACCAGCGGAGCAGGTAATGTATGCGGGCGGGGGGAGCGGCGGCAGCACCACCACAACAGATTGTGATTGGTTTCAGGCTGAAATTGGTTCACAATCTGTTTGCAGTAAAGGTAGCCATACGATCCCTCTCTGATCAGATTCGATCAGATAGGGATCTGTCTGTTGGTTGAATCTGATGGCAAATCGACCAGTGTATGGCTACCTTTAGGGTTTATTCTTCTTCCTCCTTCATCTGCTGTACACACATCTTCTGGCATCCCACATGTTTATTTATCACCAATGTAATGAGTCACAACAGTCCGGTGGCCATTGTAACAGTGAAGAGTTATTACGGAGGCTAAAATTCAGGATTGACAGAAAATGAGTGAAGAGGATGCTGAGAAGCTAGGGACATCGTTTTGAAACTTTCTCAACCAGCCAGCTCAAGCAGTTTACCTCGAATACGAAAAATGCCAGGGAACCCCTGCAAAGTCCTCAAGGATCCCTGGGGTTCCAGGGAACCCTGGTTAAGAAAGGCTGGTCTGAAACACTAATTCTGCTGCCGGACATGTTAAACGTGATACGAAGAAATCTCAGGCTCCACGTTATTCAACCCTTTTGATCTAAGATTAGGGGGGTGTGATGCAGTTGCAACAAATCTTTCACGTATGCAGGGCCTTAATTGTTCAACTATTTGAATGTAAGTAAGCCAAGCTTAAACAGAATTCTCCATTTTATCGGTAGTTAGTGGAGTGAACAAAGGGTTGGTGTTATGTTGCAATGGAGGTCATCAAAAATGACTTTTGGTACACTTTCAAGTCAAGGAATAGAATTGAATGTACAGTTTACTAAAGTTGCAGGTATGATCCTAACTGCCTTCAGGATACCCTAACTACAAGGAAGAACACTTGGTTGAGCATTCTTGTTACTGGTATGAAAGGCCAGCCACTCTGCCAGACAGCACTGACAACTGATTATCATAGTGTCACAACAACAATCAGACATGGTTGTCTGTGAGGAACTTATTGGCATTGGCATGATATTATCATCCAAGCTGACAATGACCTTTAAAAAAGATATGGAGGGCCTGAAGCTAGTAATTACCTTAAATTAACTTTCTGCAAGATTTCGAGGGGTTACAGCCTTTGTGGATCACAAGGGTGATGTCAGTGGTGTACTTTTATGTGCAGCCACATTTGTAAGTGACATTCCTGAGTCCTGCAGCAACAACCATCCCTACTTTATACAATGTTTTTTTTTTCCTTTTCAATGTTTGCTGCTTCTCTTCTGATACAGTAGGTTGGTACGCCTTGAGAAATTTTAAAATGAATTATGTGATTTGAACCACAAGATTCTATGTAAAAGCCACGGTTTATCTAACTATCCATGTGATTTGGCATAATACAGCAATTTAAATGGTTCAGACTAAGACTGGATAATGTTCTCAAGAAAACATATTCTAAATTAAAATCAGGCATGCTGAATGGTCAAATAAAAGACACTTGGAGTACAATGCTTAATATAAACCATATGCTGAAAGTGTGGAAGTATGGTGCTCTGTACACATGACTCATTCTACTTCGCACTGCACTCAGATATTCCTATACCTATATCAGCACAATATAATGATTTTGATGGTTGTTTCTGCACTACTATACATTGCTACCTTCATAAAACAGAAGGTAAGTAGAGGTGATTTCGCCCACATTCTGGAGGTATGCTCATCTTACAAGGGCATGCAACCCACTACACATTATTACACTATATGGTCTACTCAACCTGCAAATTGTGCAAATTAGGCACCCACCCCAATGCAGATCTCTACCATGTCTCATCAATCAATCTGACAAAGCTTCATGTTTCAGATGAGATGATATGATTCGGTTTTGACTTCAGTTAACATAAAGAAGAAATAAAGTTTATTTACACTTGGTGTCATTGTTTTATTATTATTCACACTAATGGTTATGGCTTCTATTAGGAGACCCCTATACTGATAGCCCTTGGTGGGGGTGCTTTTTTAATCACTTTATTATCAGAATTTTAGAGCCATCATAGAACCAAAAACCTCTTTCCATTCTTTAACAGCACGGTGGCGTAGTGGTTAGCACTCTTGCCTTGCAACGCTGAGTCCCCGGTTCGAAATCCCAGCCAGGACAACATCTGCAAGGAGTTTGTATGTTCTCCCCGTGTCTGTGTGGGTTTCCTCTGGGTACTCCGGTTTCCTCACACATCCCAAAAACATACAGATAAGTTAATTGGCTTCCCCTAAATTGTCCCTAGATTACAATATATACACTACACAATACAGATATATGACTATGGTAGGCACTAGATTGTGAGCTCCTCCGAGGGTCAGTTAGTGACAAGACTATATAAACTCTGTACAGCCCTGCGGAAGATGTCGGCGCTATATAAATACTAAATAATAATACATAATAATAATGATTCCCACTGAGCCAAGGGAATCTCCGAAGAATTCCTTTGCCCACCAGCTGTGGCCTCCTGTGAAAAGGAAAATCTGCCACTCCGCTTTGGGGGGGGGGGGGGGTCTAATACACTTACTTGGTCTTTCCATGCTCATTACTGAAAACAGGAACTTTTGTCATTTTATACAGACAATGTATGTCTACTATAGCTTTCTTTTTTGGGGGGTTTTTAATACTGAAGCTTTTCGGTTCATCTTAGCCCCTTGTACTACCATACATTATCATGACAACTGATTGCTCTATGTAACTCAAGTCCTGCTCATAGAGGCATCTCAATCCATGTGTTACACTGATGAAGGTAAATCTTACTTGAAGAAGCTGTTTGCAAGTTGGATTATATGGTATGTAAAATGAATAGGCAATAAACATACTGTACACAAGAGGCTCTGAATAGGCGGAGCAGATAAAATGGACAAGCGCCTATAAAAATGGTGCCGCCATAGGCGCAATATTACAAGCCATAATTTTCTTGTACTATTGCCGCCTATGTGGCAGAGAGTAGGTAGAGGCAGGGGGGTTAGTGTTAGACAGTGGGGATGGAGTAGCTCAGTGTTAGGCAGTGGGGGAGTGTAGTCCGGGGCTAGGCAGCAGGGCTTGTGTGGATAGGTTTAGGCATAGGTAGAGGGAGGGAACAATGTGAGAGCAGACAGAGGGGTTTATATACATTACTTCTCCTCTCCACCTTGTTAGTTTGAATGAGTCCAGCAGCCAGCCAATAATGCTGAGACTGTGGCTTCAGTCTCAGAATGGTGATTGGCTGGCTGCAGGAATCTTGCAAAGTAAACAGGAAGTGGAGGAGGAGACGGGATCGCAGGGACCAGGTAATGTATGAGAGATGCCGCTAATGACATCTTATTACTAAAGTTATTTAGCGTTTTAGGACATTTCAGAAATGTTAAATAACTTTAGTAGCAATCATGCCATTATCGGCATCACCATACGCCATTTTTGCGCAGCGCTTCTTTTGTATCTACCTCTGAATGGGTGCCTGGCTTTTCAGGAACTGATGCATGATGGGAGTTCCTTCCTGTCCATGTAAAGCTGAATAATTGCAAATACTCCCTGTTTGAAGGTGGGAAATGTATATTTTGGATAAATTAGTGAATAGATACATTTCATATCTTTGAAAAGATCAGATTTTCCTATCCAGCTGCATTATCTCCGCATTCTCATTGAAATGAGGCACCATATAACCTTTCTTGGCTTATCATAATAATTTAGGTAGGAGATCACCCAATCTGTGAGCTCTATCACGTTACACACAATTACCTTTACATTTATCCAACAGACTTCTTAAATATAATTTGCAGTGAGTCATACAGCTCTGGATAGACTCCGGAAGACCTTTCATTTTAATGTTATATTTTAATGTTACATCTTTCCTTGTGTTCATCTTTTGTTGACCTTTTATCGCTATTTTCATCTTGCCCACCTCTTGCCTCATAGCCTCTGTTGTTTTATCAGCCTGAAGTGGCTCTTTCTGAAAACTGACAGTAGAACATAGGTTGTGAGAGCTTCAAGAAGCCATGTGTGATGTGAATTGTTCAATGCACTCTGTAAAATACCGTGGAAAATGTGTCTGCACTATAGAAATGTGCAATAATGGTAATGCTAGGAGGTAGAAGAACTTCGTACAGACTCTCTCGGCCCTTGTTTATCAGAACCTATGGGACACTAATGCATTTCCCACAGTGGAATGTGTGGCTACTCACACTTCCTCTCCAGAAGCCAATTTTTTAGTTTTTTGTAGCATCTAGTAAACTGGCTATTACTTCCATATTAAATTATTGCACATTTAAAGTGGATCTGAACTCTTACACAGGACAGAAGGAAAACAGAGAGAAATGCACCCTGTATGTATTTAGAGAGTTTAGCCTGTCTAGTTCCCCCTCATCATCTGTGACTAATCATAACTGTAATGTAATCTCTCAGCTGTGTCAGCTGACTGCCTTGGCAAAACAGCTAATTTGTAAACACAGAATGTTAACCCTATGGGCTTGATTCACAAAGCCGGGATAACTTTTATCATGGTCGCGCTAGCGCTATAACGCACGTAACATTTTCAAATTCGTGTTTGCACGCGAAAAACGTTACGTGCTTTATAGCGCATGCAAAAACGCTAGCGTGACCGTGATAAGAGTTATCACGGCTTTGTGAATCAAGCCCAATGTCTTCTTCCATGAAAGCAGGAAATATACACACTGCAGATTTATAGCAGAATTTTTATCAGCTGTAACAAAGAAATATTTTTCTTTAAAGGTTATTATGCTGTTGCCTAACTTTTATAGCAGAGAGCAAATTCTGAGTTCAGGTCCTCTTTAACATGTTTTTTTTTTTTTACCACAGCAAGCTTCCGGCAATCTAAGCTGATCTTTCTGACATGGGTGCATTTAGAATGGGTAGACACTGCTTTTTTGGGTGCTTCCTAGATATTATTTGGATCCATATACACTTGTGAATTGTCTGTTCCTCTCCTCAATCAGTCTGCACCCCCTAATCACTCTTAAATAGGAGGGGTCAGGTATCACGCCTTAATAGGAGGGGTCAGCTATCACGCCTTAATAGGAGGGGTCAGCTATCACACCTTAATAGGAGGGGTCAGCTATCACGCCTTAATAGGAGGGGTCAGCTATCACGCCTTAATAGGAGGGGTCAGCTATCACGCCTTAATAGGAGGGGTCAGGTATCACACCTTAATAGGAGGGGTCAGCTATCACGCCTTAATAGGAGGAGTCAGCTATCACGCCTTAATAGGAGGGGTCAGCTATCACGCCTTAATAGGAGGGGTCAGCTATCATGCCTTAATAGGAGGGCTCAGGGGGAATGAGGAAAGGTACGGGCAATGTACAGAAGTATGTGGATCCAGGATGAACACACCTCTGTGCCTCTGGTTCAGGTATCCTTTTAGGCTGCTTTCACAGTGGGACGTTACAGGCGCATGTTAGAGCAGCCTGTAACGCAGCCCACCGCACAGTAATGAAAAATCAATGGGCTGTTCACAGTGCCCACGTTGCTTTACATTGTAACGCTGCAGGTTCTCTGAAAGTACAGCATGCTGTGAATTATACGCGGTTTTAGCCACGTTAGACTGCTTGCACATGCGCAGTGATTAGCCACATGGCTAATTCATATTCACTGCACTGCTGCCGTAATGTATTTCTTCCTGGAGTGGCCGCTGTGTGCGCCGATTGGCTGGCGGGACCACGTGATGCGGAGTGTTCCGATCACGTGGTCTCCGCAGTCTACAAAACAAAAAAGGCGCACCAAGAGCTGCATAACGTGGCTCAATCTGGCGTCCTCCTTCAACACCACTAGGCGTTGCGTTAGGGGCACGTTATGCAGCCTTAACGTCCCCTAAAACGCATCGTCCTGATGTGAAAGAGGCCTAAGGGTGAGCAAACATCATATTTGCTAATTCCAATAATCAATCGCAATCATAAATAACTGCTACAAGAAAAGTTTAATGTGTCTCTCTGTCAAATTCAGTAATTACCATTTTTTTCAGAATCACTGTAGATATTTGACTTGTTTGTGCTATTTTCAACTTTTACAAACATTTTTATTCCCAACTAGGGAGTAAATTGCTCAGCTCAGTAAAATGAATAGCCCCGATGCTGATATGTGTTGCAGCTTCAAGGTCCAGATGAGCAGCCTCTCTGGTAACAGGACCAATTGAGCAACCTCTGAAAACACTGAAGAGTTAGGGGTGGGGACAGAGAAAGCTGGTTTAATAAACTATTTCAGCAATTACATTATTAATGGAGATTTTCATACACTGCAGTTTGGCAGCATGCATGGAGATGAGTGCAGGTATACGTTTGAACCTTCCTTACAAAAGTCATTGCTGGGTCCACTTGATTTAATAGATGGTCCTGGTCCCCCTGCAGTTGCACATGCTTGACACCAGACCTCCATAGAAGTCTATAGTCAGTCACCTAAATGGATTAACTAAAAGGTGATGGAGCGCAAGGTCTCTAAAGGGCCATAGAGTTGCATTGGATCTAATGGCCCAATAATGCATTTAGATAGATTTCCAATAGATTTCATTCTGAAATCTATTGGAAATCTGTTCCTAGTGTGTGGCACTCATCAGATAGATTCCTGTCAGATTCGACTTAACAGGCATCTGACAGGAATCTATCTGATGGTCGAATCTGCTGCAAATCTATAAGTGTATGGCCACCTTAACATCCACTAGCTTGTTCATGGAGGAGTGGAAGAGGATTCCAGTGTGTACCTATGAAGCTCTAATGAACTCCATTTCTAAGAGAGTTAAGGTAGCCATACACTGGTCGATTTGCCATCAGATCGACCAACAGATAGATCCCTCTCTGATCGAATCTCATCAGAGAGGGATCGTATGGCTGCCTTTACTGCAAACAGATTGTGAATCGATTTCAGCATGAAACCGATCACAATCTGTAGAGGTGGTGCTGCTGCTGCCCCAACCCCCCCCCCCCCTGCCCGCATACATTACCTGCTCCGCCGGCGCGACTCCCCCGGTCTCCGCTGTCTTCTCTTCCGCGCCGGTCTCCGGTTCCGGCAGGCTTCACACCTTCCTGTCTGGGGGAAGTTTAAACAGTAGAGCACCCTCTACTGTTTAAACTTCCTGCCGGGACAGGAAGAAGTGAAGCTTGCCGGACCAGGAGACCAGCACGGAGAAGAAGACAGCGGAGACCAGGGGGAGTTGCGCCGGCGGAGCAGGTAATGTATTGCAGCTGTATTGCGTCGGTCGTCGGGCATTCGAACGCCGCTATCGACACACTACCGACCTGCCGGCAATCGAGAATAATCTTCCGCACAGAGGGATCGACGATAATCGACGGGAACGATTGATTTTGGATGGAAATCGATCGTTCTGTCAGTGTTTGCACAACGATTTCACAGCAGATTCGATCACAGTGATCGAATCTGCTGTATATCGGCGGCAAAATCATTAGGTGTATGGGCCCCTTTAAAGTAAACCTGAGATGAATGAAAAGAAGAAATTTATATATACTTGGGGCTTTCCTCCAGCCCCTTTCAGGCTTATAGCAGAATGGTCCCAACCACATGAGCGTGCTCGGCCGGAGTACTCACTTTTGTTGCCAGCAGTTTCAATGGCTGTGTTGAGTTATTTTGATGGGGCAGCAAATTGACACTGTTAAGGCCCATATACACGGGGTACGGCCGTCGCCGCAGCAACGTGGCACGCGCGTGTTGCGGCGACAGGTCGCCCTTTTAAATAACGCGCGCGCCCGAACCATCGCCACACCGGAGCTGTCGCCAGGCGATTGACATGTTCAATCGCCGGCTACAGCTGTCGCCGCGACTTCGCCGGAACTGTCACTAGTCCCGCGTGAGTACGCGGGCTAGCGACAGGAGACCTACGCGAGTGAATGGAGCATCCGGCCGGGGGATGCTCCATTCACAAACAGCTTCCGCCGCATCTCTGCCTTTCTGGCGAGACGTGTGGACAGCTGTCGCCGGCAGGGAGCTGTCGCTCCCTGTTCGCGTGCGCGCATGCTACGGGGGACAATTGTCCCCCGTGAGTATGTAGCTTCATACAAACTGTGCACTGACTACTTTACAGTGTATCAAAATGTCATATTACAATAATAATAATGCTAACATATGTATAGGGCTGTCCAAGGTTAGACTCAAAGCACTTGAGAATCTTCAGTGGTGTCCTATGAAAAGATATAATAACATATTTACAAAAATGTGAGAGGAATACTCAGTTTTCTGAGACAATGTGGGCATCATGCAAGGAGCTGCACTCGCCTCCACCAGTGCTGATGAATGATGATGGGTAGAGTTCTTCTGTGAAAGATTACTCATCCACAAACATATGAGTACTGGTTGCTTATATTAAAATAAGAAACATATCTACACGTCGTATGTGGCGTGTATACACAAGATCTCCAGGCAAGGCACACACATAATCTCATGGATTAGGGGTAACAGCTTTTCATAAAATAAAGACTGTTTTTTCAAAGACTGTCAGTAATTTCATAAGATAATTTATAAAGTGCCTGATAATGTGTCTCATATGCCTGTTCTTACTCTGTGGGAAATCTGTGTTTTATGGGAGTAAATGTAATGCATTGGGCTGGGTTTCCACCCTTCCCACTCAGTATACTGCATGAGCTGTGCCTTGTATGAGTGCTGCGCTTTCTATTTAGGAAGAAGTGACAAAAGACGCTGAGGCTTTTATTATTATTATTTGTATTTGTATTGCACCAACATCTTCCGTAGCGCTGTCCATAGTACAAAACAAATATTGGGAAACATATATCCAGCACATGAGAAGTTCAAGACACTGTACAGTCATGACATCCAGCAATACAAGTACAAATACCTACATACTGTAGGTAATGTGTGGATTGAAATATCACTAAAATTGGTACATGTTCATATAGTAAATTGCAGCAAAATAAGAAACAATAGGAGGAGGTCCCTGCCCTTGTGGGCTTACAATCTAGAAGGTAGGGGGGTTGAAACAATAGGGAAGGTAACACAGGGGTTAGTGAATGAGGCCGTACACTTCCAATGCTACCTATAGCAACTTATAGGCTTGTCTGAAAAGATTGGAAACATGGCGGTGGGAGAGAGTTCCAAAGGAGAGGGACCACCCGTGAGAAATCCTGGATGCGAAACTGAGGTTCTGAGTGGGGAGATACCTGTAGATTAATTAGGAAATGTATGGAGGTGGCAGCTTGTGTAAAGCTTTGTATGATTGATAGCTGTCATGATCGCTGCTGCAGCAGGTATTGCTGGAAGTAGTAGTGCTGCAGCTCAGGCAGTTCTGATCTCTTTCCATGCAAGCTGCATAGCTTTGTCTGCCTTTCCCTGCTGTCAGCTTGTGACTGATTATCATTCACCTGTGTGGGAATCTGCATGTCTGCTCCCATTGGATGACCTCAGTATAAAGATCTGCTTCCTGCAGGACTCCTCGGGTTTTCATAACTTCAGTTTAAGCCTGTCTTGCTGTTGCTTCAGCCCCCGATCGTGTTTCTTGTTCTAAAGATACTATGCTGGTCTTTGCATCATATATTGGTTCATTGCCAATATATATGCATACCAGCACGTTTATTATTTTCCTTGTATTCGTGTTACGTTGATACATCAGTGTCGCTGATGTATACGTACACGAACTGTTTATATCCTGTGTGCAGTTAGTCAGCTTTCCAGCACGTTTTGGTAGGTTGCGCGTATCGTGATCACCCGTGCTGAGTTAGTTACCCTGCTCCTGGTTCTGTTTGTGGATTGCGTTCATCTCTGCGAAAAGATAACGAATCCTTCTGAATCCTGTTCTGTTACCGTTTGTGGATTGCGTTCATCTCTGCAAAGGGATAACGAATACTTCTGAATCCTGTTCTGTTACCGTTTGTGGATTGCGTTCATCTCTGCGAAGAGATAGCGAATCCTTCTGAGTCCTGTTCCCTGTATTACTCCTGTCCTAGTCAGAGTTCCTGCTTATGTCATATATCAGTTCATTGCCGATATATACATATGTTAGTCAGACGTTACAAATAGTTTCATTGATAGCTGTAATTGTAATACGCTAGGAAAACATACTTATTGTATTTTTGTCTGTGTTACGTTCATCTATCTTGATCCTGCTATTTCCTGACTATCCTGTCCTGTCTTTGTGAGGCACGCCATCGCTGCTACGCATTGCTGCTTCATTCCAGTCTGTCTTGTTGTGGACGCTTGCTGTCACTAAGTAGCGGCTAGCTAGCAAGCGTTCATTCTGTCTACCTGTCCTGATCTCCTCAGTTTTGGTTTATGCGCTCAGTGCTACTTTGCGCTGAGACGTTATAGCGAAAGTATTGTTTGTGGCTGTCGGATCTGCACCGGCTCTGTGCGCCACAATCTCCTATTGGAGTCAGTCCTCCCCTCCACTATACTAGGGATAGCCTGTTTCCTTGTGCTAGTGTGTGTACCTCCTCCACGTCAGCTCATGCGTTGCATGCTGACTGTGGAGAATACACCACCAAGCCTTACAATAGCATGAAAAGTTTAAACGGGATCCTTTGAGTAATTGGTAACCAATGGAGAGATTGGCAAAGAGGGGCTGCCTCAGAGGAGTGGGAGGAGAGATGGATGGGATTGGCAGCAGAGTTTAGTAGGGAATGGAGGAGTGCCGGTTTGCATTTTGACAAACCACAGAGTAGGGTGTTACAGTAGTAAAGACGGGATATGATTAGAGCATGAACAAGCATTTCAGTTGCCTCCTTTGAAAGGAAGGGACGAATTCTGGAAATATTTCTTAAATGGAAGTAACAGTAGGTAGTTAATGCATTAATAAGAGGAGCTGTTAGGTATAGGGTCTCAGAGAAAAAAAACACATATATCAGTAGCTAAATATTGGCTCTACTTACATTACATATGCATTTCACTGTCCACGATTGGATTTCACAGAATTTTTATATAGGATTTGCAGAGAATGATGCTCCTGACAGCTCATGGCAGGTTCCATGTTTGTTTGTCTCCTATGAAGCCAATTGTGATGTCATATCCTCCCTGCTTCCTGATGATTGGACTCACAAAAAAGATCCTAATGGACAACACTACTGTGTAGTGAATATTAATTAGCCATGTGGCTAGGAACAATAGCGGACTCATGCAATATACTCTAACAGAACATGTGCCCTGTGATTTTTCAGTGTTGTGAGCTTGGCTGCCAATTACAAGCTGCTGTAACATGAGCCTGGCTGTAACTTCTCACTGTGAAAGCAGCCTTAGGGCAGGATAGGGAAATGAAGGGGATGACCCAAGGTAGTGCAGTGGGGAGAAGAGGCAGCCCCAGAATGCTTTGCAGTATCTGTTATGCGTCCTGCTGGCCTCCTTAGAACTTGGGAATACAGAGTCTTGCTGTTCAGCACACATCAAAGTAAGAGAGATTTTTAACTTCAGTATTGCCTTTTTGGCTTCCTTCTAAACTGTTTAACACAGGAGAATAGAGGTTTAAATTAGCTTTTGCAGCCTGACAGCTACTCTTTAATATATGTTGTAAATTACACCCAGACAGCAAGCTTCTGGAGTTGAGGTTATTAGGGTGTTTTTTACATTGATGGTGACTATGGTAGGTGTAACAGAGAGCGAAGGTGGAAATATTACAATCTCCGTTTTGCTCATGTTAACAGTTTAAGGAAATGGGATGACATGAATGTGGATACGGCGGATAGACAGTTAGGGACTTTAGATAGTAGTGTGGAGAGGTCAGGGGCTGAAAAATACATTTGGGTGTCATCAGTATAGAGGAGATAGTGAAAACCAAATGAGCTTATTATTTGTCCCAGGTGCAAGTGTAAAAGGAGAAGAGGAGGGGTCCAAGGATGGTGCCTTGTGGTACTCCCACAGACAGTGGGCATGGAGAGGAGTTGGTATTGGAATAGGAGACAGTGAAGGAACATCCAAACAGGTAAGAGTGGGTCCAGGAATGTGCTAGGTCCTTGATTCCCAGTGTCAAGAGGGTCTGGAGAAGCAGCGGATGATTAACAATGTCAAATGCGAAAGAGTTCTAAGAGTATTAGTACTCCACTGTGAGCATTACGATCTGAAAATTGTATCAGATGCAATTGTGTGGCATTCCGGAAATCACAGGGGCACAGTGATTGTCACTGTAATCACAGTGCCCTTTTTCTGCTGTGGTTATCGGGTGCGATTTTTAAATGAGCGCAATCAAACTACTTGCTGAAGTTTTCCTGTGATTGAGCTTAGGTAATAATTAGAGATGGCCCGAACAATTCGCCGGCAGACAGTTCCCGACGAATTTCCGCTGTTCACGTTCTTGGCGAACTGTGAAAATATGGCGTCTTCAACCCACCCCTATATCATCATGGAGCCAAACTTTGATCCCTTACCTCACAGTCAGCAGACATATGGCAGCCAATCAGCTAGCACCCCCTCCTGGACCCCCCTATTAAAAAGTAGTTGCGGTGGCCATATTGTATTCATTCTCTGCTGGCTGCTGACTGTTAGTGAGAGCAGGATCAGACTTACTGCAGATAGGTAGGGAAAGCATTAGCTTGGCCTGTGTTCTTGTTCCTCACTTGCTATGAAAGCACCCTAAACAGCCCTTTTGAGGACTAGTACATCGGTTTCCTGTGGGTTTTTTTTTTGTATGTGTGACAAATGACAATCCACAGATCACTGACACCCAGAGCTGTGTACACACTACTGCTGTTGCTACATTAAGTTGCAGGTACAGTACCACTCCAGTGCATAATTATTTCATTGTATTCTGATACTACTATTGCGTTTTACATTGGCCTCTATTCATAAAGCATTCCCGCATGTGGTAATGCTCAAAACAGCTGACTTTCCCGACCATTTAGCAAAGTGTTCATTCATAAAAGCTGTTTCCGCATTAAATGATACAATTCCTTAGCAGTGCGGGAAATTACCGCCTTATGCAGAGATTAACATGTCACTGAAGGTTAATTCATACAGATTAGAGCAGGCAGAATTCTGTCGGAGAACGCCGGCTGTTTAGATAAGGCGATAAGCCAGTGGTAACAGCTAAGATAACAGCTAAGTGAATGAGAAAGACCTCCCAGGCAGCGCAGCAGAGAGAGCATTGCAGAGAAGGCATTCCGGAATACCAAGGCTGTGTTTTTTTTAACCCCTTGGGTACCTGTTTTCAGATATATGTCACATCAGAAAGCCTGGCATGTGTAACATTTCTTGAAGTTCTTCTAAACTGTGGCAATTAAATAGATTGTTTAGAAAGACTAATAGACAGATTCAGTGCAGATTCAGGAAGAGAGGCAGTTTTAAAAAGAATGCACATGTAAAGGGATGCTGGGGCTGCCTCCTTTAGGGCCCGTTTCCACTAGTGCGACGCGATTTCGCCGGCATTCCGACGCTTGTAAAAACGCATGCGGGTGCGTTTCCGCATGCGTTTTACCCGCGATTTCGCGTGCGATTTCGCATGGCAGGGTGCCATGCGAAATTAACCATGACACTGCCAGGACAAAATAACATTGGGAAGGGTGCGAAATCGCACGCGAAATCGCGGGTAAAAACGCATGTACCAAACGCATGCGTTTTTACTATTAAATACATTAGCGGCGATTCGCACGGATTCCCGACGCAGGCGAAAACTGTGGGTCCCGCCGTGCAGATTTGGCCCGCTGCCAAATCGCTCCCGCACGCCGCACAGGTGGAAACAGCCCCATCCACTAACATTAGCTATGCGAATCCGCATGCAGTGCCCGCATGCGGATTCGCCCTAGTGGAAACGAGCCCTTATAGTAACTCTGTCTCTGCACAGAGAAATGTATCAACTGAGCCAGCAAATGTAACAACTCAGCAGCACCGCCAGTTCCCTGACCTTACATCGCAAGTGTAAACTTTTTTATGAATTAGCACACAAAAGTCTAAAATACCGATGCAGTGTTTTCCCTCCAAGATTTTTTTTACCGCAAATGTTTTATGAATAGAGCCTTATGTGTGACACTTCACAGCCCACTGACACCCAGAGCTGTGCACACTACTGCTATTGTTGCTATATTAAGTTGCACGCACAGTACCACTCCTGTGCATTATCAGTAGGAATGTTATGGCTATCATTTATAAAGCATTCCCGCATGCGGAAATGCTCAAAACAGCTGAATTTACCGAGCACTTAACAAAATCTCCATTCATAAAAGCTGTTTCCACATGAAAAGCTACAATTCCTGAGCAGTGTGGGAAATTACCGCCTTGTGCGGTGATTATCTCAACACATGTCACTAAATGTCAATTCATAAAGATTAGAGCAAGGCGGTATGAGGACGGGGAATACCGCTCCCTTGGATGTGGCGATAAGCATACTAAGTTAATGAAGACAGACCTCCCAGCCAGCAGCAGCGAGAGCGGAACACGGAATAAATGTATGAAATCAGGCAGCTTCTAGTGTTACCGCAAGCTTAGAGCCAGCCTACCGCCAGCCTAGTTTGGGAAATCACCGCAGGGCTATCGCAACTGTACACAATTTTATGAATGAGCACACAGTAGTCTAAAATACTAAATGCGGAATGCCCGGATTTTCTTTACCGAACACACTTTTATGAATGATAGCCTATGTGATTTCTGCCCCTTAGGGGTTAAAACCCAATTTTTTTGTGGGACTTTTGGAATGGATCCTCCTCTGGCATGCCACACACAGTCCAAGAGCTAGACCCCTTAAAACAACTTTTCCATCACTTTTGCAGAAACAGTCTTTGTAGGTTTTAAAATGTGCCTGCACATTGAAGTCTATGGCGGTTTGCCTGGTTCACATGTTCGCGAACATTTGCAGAAGTTCGCGAACCGAAAATTCTATGATTGCGACATCTCTAGTAATAATCTATGGATTGCAGAACTACGTTACTATGCGGTTTTTCTGTGATTCACCTATACGGCATGAAGCTCCGCCCCTCACCTCCTGAAAATCACAATCATGCCATGCATAATGACAAACACATGAAACATTGCACCACAACGGACAGGAAACAGCTTTTGCAAAACACTGCAATTCACTATCATTTATTTATTCAAGTATTTATATAGCGCCGACATATTACGCAGCGCTGTACAGAGTCACTAGCTGGCCCTCAGAGGGGCTCACAATCTAGTCCCTGATCTTTAAACTATTTCTGAGGCATTTGACTACCTGTTTGTTTGTATCTTACATTAGGCTGTAAGAAAATATAGATTGTACTTTATGTATCCAATGTATAACCTGCATATTCAGTAATGGCTGAACACAGATAAGTGGAAAATCTACTGTTATATTTAACATTCTGAGGTTAGTTTTTCGCTTACATCTTTAGTTCTTTTTACTGAAAGGCTACAAAGATGCCATTATTAAACCACACAACTGAAAAAGAAAGAGTAAAATCAGCCAGCCAATATTGCCAGTAATCCTCATTTTCAGGGACATCCATGTAATGACCAGTGTCTAATGAAATGAGTCAAGTAAATTGCCATATCACCTTTTTCCCCCGTTAGTTTAGTCTCACATGCAGCTGTACTGTATAAATGTCCATCTGAATGTACCTATAAAGTGGCTGCAGTAGCCCCATTAATCGGTTCCTGATTTTTCACAGCACATGAACTGTATATGCGCTGTGGGTTTGTTTCCATTTCAATTAGACCATTAAATATCCAGGAGAACATGGCAGTAAAATAAATGTTTCCTTCAATGCCTTTAATTACTTGCGTGTCACGTCATCTTATATTACGCAGCCACCTCAAATTAGATTTCTTTTCTTCCTGTTCCAGCTATTTGTTTTTCTTCGCCTGTCTCTGACACACCGTGGTGCCTGTCACAAACAGTACACATTCTGAATGGTGTGTATAATGGCCTAGATTATATATCCAGCCACATCGCTAAGATTCTCTCTGTAGGCGAAATGATTGTGAAGGGCTCCTGAAATCTGTATGCGCATTTCCCAGTTCACATAAAATCATTTCTGCCATTTTCTCTCTGGGGCCGGCGTGCATTTTCTTTTCACATAAGTATTTGTTCTTCCAATGAGCATGAACAGATCAGTATTGAGTTCTGCACGTTCTATGACTAGCTGCAGAGGTGTAATGAAAGGCAAACCAGGTTGAACACATCAATATTGATAACTTCAATGTGGCCAAACTGGCATTTTTACCTCAGAAAAGTGTTTATGAAAAGTTTAGCAATACAAAAACCTCTGGAAAAAAAAGAAAATCCCACTTTTCAAAAACTAAATAAAAAAATAAGCTCCTTTCCTGGCAAAGTGAACCCATGTCACAGAGCACAGACACCCCAGCATCAAATCCAAGGACCACACCCAGTAAGGCTGCGTCCACACTAGGTCCGGAAACGTATCCGTGGCTGCGTTTTTCAAACCTGATGAAAAACGGAGTCCCGGATACTAATGTTTAAAATAGCAGCCAGCCTCACCCAAGTAAAAAACGGATCCATCTGCGTTTGCGGGGATCCGTTTTCAAAACTTGAACGGAAGGTCCGGACCTGCTGCATTTTCACGCAACGGATCAGGACCACGGACATAGCCGGCCTTTGATATGAGCGACCGGAGCGGTCGCTCAGGGCGCCAGCTTCCAAGGGGGCGCCTATAGCTGGTCGCCTATACTGAGGGCACCTACACCTGATTTCCTATACTGAGGGTACCTATAGCTGGCTACCTTTACTGAGGGCTCCAACACCTGGCTACCTATACTGGAGGCACCTACGCCTGGCTACCTATGGGGGGATGGAGACCTTCACCTGACTTCCTATACTGGGGGCACCTATGCTTGGCAACCTATATTGGGGGCACCTACACATGAGATCCTATACTGGGGGCACCTATACCTGGCTACCTACCTATACTGAGTCTGAGGGCGTTTTTGGGGGGGCGCACTGCGGTTATAACGTGTGGTGCAAATTGTCAGTGTTGTGCTATCATTCTAAATGGAGGGGAGGCGGCTAACTGTCCCACTGATTGTTTTTATTAATATTCCTGTAAGGTTCTAGCCTTCATTTTTAAGTATATTCAGGATAATGCATCCATTCGTGGTTATTAATAGTATTTTTTCTATTATACATAATAGAAATCTGAGATCTGAGCATTTGGCATGATGTGTCACAATGTCAAAAAGATTGGGAACCGCTATCTCAGGAGAAATGGGGAATTGCATATGGGCCTGTGTGTGTGTGTGTGTATATGCAGGTGTGAAGAGGATAAAGAGGGGGGGGGGGGGGGGCACAAAAATCAGGTTTCGCTCAGGGCGCTGTGAAAGCTAAGGCCGGCCCTGACCACGGATACACGCAGGGGTAGTGAAAGCAATGAGAAAACGCATCTCCAGCTCCACAGGCAAAAAACGGATGTGAAAACGGATAGCCTGAGCTTTATGTTTGGCCCAAAAAATCCTCCCACTCCTTCCTAATGATAGAGACGTTTTCTGTCAGGGAAAAACCTGAACGGAAACTGATGCAAAACTGATGCAAAACTGATGCACTTTATCAGTTTGCAGTACGGTGGTACTTCCCCTAATCTTCCCCGGATCCGGACTGCAGTGTCCGTCCTGCATCTGTGTCTAGTGTGGACCTAGCCTAATCAACCAGTGATTAGCCAGTTACCTCCCTATAAAAGGTAGAGGCCACACATTTTTGTTCCATGTGTTGTTTACTAATTTATATAGAAAAATAGGGTGAGGTTCTATAGGGTTGATCTTGTGAAGTATCTCACCCTACTTATTGACTCAGGATTTAGGGCATATACAGATGGGCGGCTGCCAGCGACCATCTATGTCATTTAGCGTTGGGATCCGCTGCACCCTATATTAAGATGAATAGAAGGCTTCATCTAAATGCGTTTATTGTTGATTGCTGCCGATTGAATGACCACCACAGTCGATTGAATTTTCCGAGACACTGCATGTAGCTTCTAGCGCCCTTGGCGTTCATGGCTCCATATCCCCCTAGGGGCTCAAAACACAATGGAATGACAGGAACCAATGGCAAACCCTTTTCTACTTGGTAGCAGAAAGCATTTTGCATCAACTGAACAAGATGCCAGAAGCTGGTCATGTGAACCAGCCACAATACCGCCTTATCAGTCTTAACTCCTGATTTACCTTTCCTTATCTGACTTCTCTGGGGATTTATCTCTGCTTATCTGACCTGACTCATGATTTCTCTGTGCTTATCTTACTTACAGTAACTTGTGATATCCCTCTGTATCTGTCTTAATTCCCATCTGTTTCTCCTTGGCCCTGATTCACACATATGCAACAAGCATTGCCCAAATAACACATCTATTTACATAAAGTGATTATACTAGCAACGCTTGCATTGTGTGTGTAATGCAAGTGACACTAATGGCGCAATGCCCGCTATATTGCTTGCGTAACATCAGTTTTAATGCTAGTTCATGTATCAGGGCCCTTATCATCACTGTCTCCCAACACAGTAATGCTTTACACCCCTCCTTAAAGTCACCTTGCAATGAGAGGAATATGGAGGCTGCTATATTTATAGAATATTTATATTACTTTAACCACTTGAGGACCAGGGGATTTTTCCCTGCGCTGTGCTGGGTGGGCTCTTCAGCCCCCAGCATAGATCGTGTTGCAGGCAGGGCGATCAGACTTCCCCCCTTTTTTCCCCACTAGGGGGATGTCCTGCTGGGAGGGTCTGATTGCCGCTGCCTGTTTGTGCCTTGCGGGGGGGGGGGCTCCTGAAAGCCCCCCTCCGCAGCGATATTCTGCCTCCCTCTCTTTCCCTCCCTCCCCTTCTCTGTACGGGTGGTACAGGACGGCGATCCATCCTGTACCGCCTCTGATAGACTTCAGCCTATCAGATGCCGGCAATCCCCGGCCAATCAGAGGCCGGCGATCGCCAATCTCCTGTACGCTATAAACACCAGGGATTTCTTCCCCGGGTGTTTACAATTAGCCTGCGAGCCACGATCGGAGGCTCGCAGGTTGTTCACGGAGACACCCTCCGTGAACTGACATGGAACGGCTGCTCGTTTTTCCATGGAAACCCACTACCGACCAGCCGCCGTCTATCGGCGTTAGGCGGTCGTTAAGTGGTTAAGCAAAGTCAATTGCCTGGTTGTGCTCCTGATTCTTTGTCTGCAATACTTTAAAGCGGACCTGAACTCAGAACTTCCTCTCTAGTCTAAAAGATACACAACAGCATAATAACCTTTAAAGAGAGTCTGAAGCGAGAATAAATCTCGCTTCAGACCTCATATATAGCAGGGGCACGTGTGCCCCTGCTAAAACGCCGCTGTCCCGTGGCTTAACGGGGGTCCCTGTCCCCCCAAACCCCCTCCGTAATGCGGGGGAGCGCTTCCTGGTTGGGGCAGGGCTAACCGCCGCAGCCCTGCCCCATGCGCGTCTGTCAGCGCGTATCTCCGCCTCTCCCCCGCCCCTCTCAGTCTTCCTTCACTGAGAGGGGCGGGGAGAGGCGGCGATGCGCGTCTGATAGACGCGACTGGAGGCAGGGATGCAGCCGTTAGCCCTGCCTCCAGGAAGAATATTACCAGCGACCATTTTCCGACCAACTTTTGCAGGGGGTGGGTTGGGGGTGAAGGGACCCCCGTTTAGCCGCGGGATAGCGGCGTTTTAGCAGGGGCACATGTGCCCCTGCTATATATGAGAGCTGAAGCGAGATTTAGTCTCGCTTCAGTGTCTTTTTAAAGAAAAACAATTCTTTGATATAGCTGATACAAATCCTGCAGTAAATCTGCAGTGTGTCTACTTCCTGCTTTTATGAAAACAGACACAGCTGACCAGATTACACCTGTAATTAGTCACAGATGAGGGAGAATTAGACAAGCTAAACTCTCTAATACAAACATGGTGCATTTCTCTATGTCTTCCTTCTGTTCTGTGCAAGGGTTCAGGTCCACTTTAAGACACTGCTTATTGTTATTAGTACAGCAGGGGACTTAAAGCCAGGCGTATTTACTAAGAAAATCCGGTACAATTTATGTGCACAGACAGTTTTATACAAACTATGTACTCACAACAACTCTTACATTATTTGTATACATAAGAGAATTAATACATAAATATATTGTTTCCTTTCACTTATCTATATATATAATAGAGTAAGTGCCTCAACCTTCAAGCAAGAAGAAGAAGTAGCGCCCTGCCCCCAGGGCCGGTCCAAGCAAGAAGAAAGGGCTGGTCCAAGCAAGAAGAAGAAGTAGTGTCATATCAAACCAAGGGCAAAGAGGGATAATTTGCATATTCAGTAGTAGTGCATTGTGGGTAACCACAAATGTTCACTTATAGCTGAATTATTGCAGATGTGCTTCTGTTTTAAGAAGGAAAATTACACCAAGCTTTGCTTTTTTTTAGTAGGAGAGCTTTTTGGTCTCTTTTATCCTCCTATACATTCTTAGTAGTTTGGGTCACCCTGAGCTGCTTGGTTACTCTGTTGTACTGGTCCAACCCCTATCTCATACAGTCATATCAATCCCTGCTATGTACTGATGAGGACCAAATGTCTGAAATTGGCTGTCACATGTGGGGTTGATATGACTGTGTAAAACTTAAAGCTATAGGCTTGCTTGACTTACCAAGGGTGAAAAGGAATAATTTAGTAGCAGTGCAGTGTGGGTAATCACAAATGTTCACTTATAGCTGAATTATTGCATATTTTCTTCTGTTTTAAGAAGGAAAATTACACCAAGGTTTGATTTTTTTTAGTAGAAGGTGTTTTTGGTCCCTATTATCCACCTATACATTCCGAGTGGTTTGGGTCACCCTGAGCTGCTTGGTTACTCTGCTGTACTGGTCCAAGCCCTATCACATACAGCCATATCAATCCTTGCCATGTACAGATGAGGACCAAAAGTCTGAAACAGGCTGTCACTTGTGGGTTTGATATGGCTGTGTAAAATTTAAAGCTATAGGCTTGCTATACACCAGTGGTTCTGGATGCTTGCTTGGCTTACTAAGAGTGAAAAGGAATTATTTGCAAATTTAGTAGCAGTGCATTGTGGGTAACCACAAATGTTCACTTATAGCTGAATTATTGCATATTTCCTTCTGTTTTAGGAAGGCAAATTACACCAAGCTTTGCTTTTTTTTAGTAGGAGGTCTTTTTGGTCCCTTTTATTCCCCTATACATTTCGAGTGGTTTGGGTCACCCTGAGCTGCTTGGTTACTCTGTTGTACTGGTCGTTGTACTGGTCCAAGCCCTATCTCATACAGCCGTATCAATCCCTGCCATGTACTGATGAGGACCAAAAGTCTGAAACAGGCTGTCTACATGTGGGTTTGATATGACTGTGTAAAATTTAAAGCTATATACTTGGTATACACCAGCGGTTCTGGATGCTTGCTTGGCTTCCCAAGGGGGAAAAGGGGTAATTTGCATATTTAGTAACAGTGCATTGTTGGTAACCACAAATGTTCACTTATAGCTGAATTATTGCAGATTTCCTTCTGTTTTAAAAAGGCAAATTACACCAATACAGTGTGTGGCATTGCAGAAAGTGACGACAGTGGAACGCACGATGGAACACGGAAGAGGTGAGTCATCCCCGCCCGCTGCCTCTTACTAATAGTGGCGGCTGCTAACCCCCCTCCCCGCCGCTGTGCCAAATACCCCCTTCCTGCCCTCTACCCTCTTATGCGGCGTATGCTACGCCGCGGGTCGGCTAGTGTTTTAAATAATAAGAGCACATAGAATTCCATATTATATACAGTACTTATGATATCATGTAGAGAAGTGCTTTTTTTAGTTTAAAATGGTGGTATGTTGAACTCTGTACACTTAAAAATGCCTTTCTGTATCACAAATTACCACTTAATAAAATGTTTTGAAAACATTATTAGTATACAGTATTACGCATTACATAATATAATGAACAGTATAAAAGTAATCTACACATGACACAAGTTATGCACACTATAAAATATTCTGTATGTTATGTACTTTGTGCAACACCTGGCACAATTTAAGTCTTCTGTTTGTGCGTGTACATTTTACCATTTTGGGGTGAATGCACCTCGTGTGTACAGTAGAGACACAAAAACCTAAATTACATCGCTTGCAGACAAACTGTAAGCATATATTGTGCGGTAAAAGTTGCAAATAAATCTCAAAGTTAAAAACGAAGGAATTGAAAAGTCCTTGCACTAAATTTAATCCACATAGATCTGAACTAGAAGAATAAAGACTGTCAGGTTGCCATGGGGAACAACATCTAACACGTCCCAGTTTTACACATTAATCGAGGCAAAGTGATTAATGCTCTGCATCTGGCTTCATTCATTCCACTCTGCAGGAACTTTGTGCTGAATATACAGTTCATTACGGTGATGTGCTCAGTAGGAAGGTAAATTCCCACAGTGATAAGCTTGGAGTCTTCTCTGAACTTGGTAGGAGGGCTCAGTAAAGCAGAGCTTTTGTCATGACTGTTCTCACACTAACTCTACAGCTTGTAAAGAATGAACATATTAGTCCCATGCAAACCACTCATTTTGTGTTTTTTTTTTTTCCTTTTTGTGAAATACGCCTTGATAAAGCCCTAATTAGTGGGCCTGGCCAGCAAAAATGTCACTGCTAAAAGATGATCAGTGAGACGCTAGTTTTCAGAGTTTGCTGCAAACTGAATCCTTGCTCTGTCAATAAAAATGGTCAATGAGATGCAAATGGTTGTAGGTTGCATGCAAATTTCATACAGATTGCATACAGCCTGGAACTGGGCAAATTAGATTTAGCTAGAACTGCATTTGACTGGCGCAGCAGCTGCTAGAGAGATATGCAAAGAGCGCACTTCTCTTACGTCAGACTGGCTGTGACTGGAGGAAGTAACGGGACCTGGTACAGAAGACAGAGAAGATTTAGGACGGTGACCTGGGAGCAGTCCGTGTGCATGGGGCTGGAGGAAGCCCCAGGTATGTATAAAACTGTTAGAAGCATTCACCTCTGGTACACTATAAGGCAGTGCTGGAAAATAATAAGGCCCCAATTTTGTACTACTTGAGGATCACTGACATACATTTTGACCACTGACCTCAATTCAGTCTGCCCGAAAACTGCTATTTCAGAATTTGGATGCACATCAGTCTGCAAACAGATTTGATGGGTCCATGTTGGCTGCTGTCAGAGAGGGGAAGCATAAATTTGGTGCTGACTGAGATAGGGACTATGGTGGATGCCGATACAGAAAGGAAGCCTATGGTGTATGATGAAATGATGAAAGATATCAAAAGCCATGCTGCACAATGACATACATGGGAGGGGGGCATAGTGAGTGCTGAAAGAGATGGGGGATCATGTGCATACTGACAAGGCTCAAGATTACTTATGACAGAGATGGGAGACCAAGTTTTCTGCTGACAGAGATGGCGGTTGTGGCGGTTGCGGAGATGGCGGTTGTGGAGCCACACACTGCACAGTTCCCCAGATTCACACCACCATGATGCCACACCAGTAATCCAGCTCTCTCATTCACCTCTTGCTCTTTCATCTGCCCCATATCCGTAGCCATTGGTCAGCTCCTTGGTGGAGGCAAGACTAGAGGATGGGTTTCTGGTGGAATGTGTGGATGGGAGTAGGATCTGGGGCAGTGGGAAGGATTGCAGAGCATGGGGAGAAAGCCAGAGGAGCAGACATGGAAGAGGCAATGGTGTTGTGTGCCAGGAACACCAACACCAGTTCTCTGACACGTGGGTGGTGAGATCCACCATATTATCCATGAGCCTGGTGCTTATATATATCTAGAGGTAAACACACCCCAGGATATGAATAACTACAACTGGGAAGAAGTAGTATAAATGGTATCATCCTGATTCAAAACGTCTTGCTACAGCTGGGAAAGAGCCTTGCTTTTACAAGCTTACAATCCTTTGCAGCTTAACCGCTTGTATACCAACAACTCTACATATACTACAGACAGCTGTCAATTCTCAGTCATTCTGCTATATATACAGCTGCTGGTCCCCCCCTTACACTGGTAAACAGATTTAGAACCTGCTATTATACTTCCTGTAGTTCCACAGCTGCATGCACAGCAGTCAGTCAGTGCGCTTCAACTTACATAATCAGCGTGATCACACTGATCACATGACATGAGAGACACAGACACTGTTTCAGGTCTACTTTCTCTCTCAGACTTTCTCTTTCCCATAGACTGTTGTCAGTAGCATCTCAGTCCCTTAAAAAAACAAAACATTTTAGTAAACTACAGTATTATTTAAAACACATAAAAACACATATAAAATAAAACAAAATATCAATTCATAATTAGATATTGAAAACTATGCTAAATTGATACTTTTTATACTACATGCAAACGTTCCATTTTATAATATAATTTCTCTTGTCAAAATAAAAAATATGCATATTTTACCAAGACTGTGTGAGGTTTTTTTGTACATATCTGCATTTTCATGTGTCAAGTTAAGTATTTGGTACTGAGAGAAAGCCCTAATTGTCTTTTACGCCAAAATTGTGTACGTCTGGTAAACTATGTGAGAGCTGTGAGCAGAGAAACTGTCACACTACTAAAGCAAAGGAAAAAATGCCTCAGTAATGAGATGTGGTTGTACTGTCCAAGGACAAGAGACATGTATGAAGAGGGGAGGAGGACAGAACACCCAGAGGGAGGCTTCCTGGAGAGGTGAGTATCAACTCTTCTCCCCAGTAATTGGAACTGAAGTAGCATAGATTACTTTGTCACTGTGTGCAGGGAGACGAAGAAGATGTGTGACTGAAGAGGAACATCGTCAGGTTATATGCTTTCCTGAAGATGTGAGATTTACAGCAAAGGCACAGTTTTCATATGCATTTAGTAGAACACCATCTTAAATGAATTGCAAATGTAAGGGTTTTAGGGCATATTCACAGTGGGACGTTGCAGTTTAATGCGACATTAAAGTCGCAAAGTGTCTGCGTTTAGAGGTAATGCACTGCAAGCAGTGAGTTACCACAACGCAACATTTTTCAATGCGACATTAACGCTAGGATTATCATTGCAGTGCGGTAAGCTGCGTTATAGGACTTTACAATGCAGCTCCGCAACGTGGCACTGTGAATGCGACCTTATAAGGAAAATGTATTTTTTTGGGGGGGTTTTCTTTGCAAAACAGATCACTATCTGCTCCACCAGTCTGGAGATTCTCAAAAACTGACCACTGCCTACTTACTGTACAACCAGAAGAGTCTGAGACTCTCCCTCTTTCAGTCACACGGAGGGGGAATGGGTTGACTGCTGTGTAAACCAATGCCCTGCCTCCCTGCAGACTGACAACCTCTCAGGGTTTCAGCGCTCAAACACACTATAAGCGCTTTCTGAGAGCCTTTTAACCACTTAAGGGCCGTGGTCTTAAACCCCCTCTAGTGACCAGGCTATTTTTTACAAAATAGGCCACTGCAGGTTTAAGGTCTCACTGCAGGAGCCATACAACTCAGCACACAAGTGATCCCTCCCCCCTTTTCCTACCACCAACAGAGCTTTCTGTTGGTGGGCTCTGATCACTGCTGTGTTGTTGTTGCTTTTTTTTTTTACTCATTGCATAGTTGTGTTCCTTTCATATACAGTACTTTATAGGGTATTCCTCAAGCTAAATACTTTTTTTTAAGGTTTAAGGTCTCACTGCAGGAGCCATACAACTCAGCACACAAGTGATCCCTCCCCCCTTTTCCTACCACCAACAGAGATTTCTGTTGGTGGGCTCTGATCACTGCTGTGTTGTTGTTGCTTTTTTTTTTTTACTCATTGCATAGTTGTGTTCCTTTCATATACAGTACTTTATAGGGTATTCCTCAAGCTAAATACTTTTTTTTTCTTTTAATACTCTAATTCCCTAAAAACTAAACAAGCCTCGCCCACAGCTTCTCCAGAGAGCCTTGGCACTCTGAGACCCATGTAACAAGGGTTTATAGGAGCTCAGTCTGGGCAGGAGGAGGAGGTGTTACTAGCCAGATATTTCAGAGGCAGAGGGGAGGAGGGAGGAGGAGAGGGGAGTGAAGTTTTCAGAGGCTGAGGGGTGGAGATGCAGGCAAGCTTGCCTGTGTAATGTGACAAGCAGAACATGGCTGATGTCATTGTATCACAGGAAGAAATAATCATATACTGTTGAAGCTGTTTACAGCTAGATTTGCTGTGCAAACTATCTAAACTTTAGATAAGATATATAGACAAGTTACTTGTTATAGTAAGTTTTTAATCTCGGATCGGCTTTAAGCACTTTTCTGAGCTCTTTTTTGGCGGGTGGGGAAATACAAAAATAAAGAAAAAATAGTATTATTTATTATAAAAAAATATATAAATATTCATAAAAATAAAAAAAAAGCAACAACAACACAGAAGTGATCAGAGCCCACCAACAGAAAGCTCTGCAGCTATCAGCGCGAGTTAAAATCCTCAGCACACAATACAGGCTGTGTAGCGCATGCTTCTAACTTACGCAGTCTCCCTTGTATTCAGTGGCCGCTCTAGCTACAACTAGAAAGTACAAATAGATGAGGATGATACTTACCTAGCCTGTTTATTACTTTATTACTCACCTAGCCTTTTCATTAGGCTGCTTGGAGAGGGCCAGGTATTTAAGCTGAGCTAGGAGTTTGCAGAATGCATTACGATGTTGGAGTGAGCCAGATGATTTATGAGCTTAGCTGGTTATTTGCAGTGTGGAGGCTGAGGGTGTGGTCTGAGATGGGTGGAAAATCCTCCTTACATGCAAATCATCTCTAACCCCGGATGATGCCATTACCACATACAGTATGTTTAACCACTTCACCCCAAAGCGTTTTTTACCCTAACGGACAGGAGCGATTTTCACCTTTCAGTGCTCATCCCTTTCATTTGCCAATGGCTTAATCACTGCTAATCACAATGAAATAATCTATATCTTGTTTTTTTCACCACCAATTAGGCTTTTTGGGATTGATATTTGTTTTCAGTAATTACTTTATTTTCTATGCCTTTTAAAGGGAAAAACAAGCAGCGGGGCATGAGGATGTATCAGGAAGTATCAGAATTAAATGAAATGCACCCGTCCTGCTGCTCCGTGCTGAAATGGTGCTGAATGCATGTGTTCGGGTTCCGGACCATACATTGCTGTATTCTAACACTAAAGGTGGCCATACATCAGGCCCATCCGATTTGATTATTAGAATTAAATTATATGTAAATCAGTGCCGCCAAGCGCATACCCAATCAACAATGCAAACAATTTTGGGCCGTAATTGGTCACATGTATCGGTCGGATATGGGGTGTGCAGCAGTAACGGAGAGTGATAGCGGGTCGAGCGATGGACATGATGGATCACCAGGTGCTGTTTCCCCACTGTTTAAATGTACCTATGTACATGTGTGTATTTATACATTACCTGTCCTGTGTCGCGGTGCCCGTCCATCTTCCGAATCCACCGCTCTTCCATCAGCCCCACACACGATGCTGCCGATGAATAGCTGTAGGGCTAATAGAAGAGCGGAAGATTCGGAAGACGGACGGGCACAGCCTTTTTTTCTCCACACATAGTGCTGTGTGTTTCTTCCAAACAACTCAACTTTGATTTCATCTGTCCACAGAATATTTTGCCAGTACTGCTGTGGAACTTCCAGGTGCTCTTTTGAAAACTTTACACATGCAGCAATGTTTTTTGGGGGGGACAGCAGTGGCTTATTCTGTGGTATCCTCTCATGAACTCCATTCTTGTTTAGTGTTTTAAGTATCATAGATGTGTTAACAGGGATGTTAGCATATGCCAGATACTTTTGTAAGTCTTTAGCTGACACGCTAGAATTTTTCTTCACCTCATTGAGCATTCTGTGCTGTGCTCTTGCAGTCATCTTTACAGGACGGCCACTCCTAGGGAGAGTAGCAGGAGTGATGAACTGCAGGCTTTTGGAGATATTTTTATAACCCTTTCCAGCTTTATCCAAGTCAACAATTCTTAATCATAGATCTTCTGAGAGCTCTTTTGTGCGAGGCGTCATTCACCTCAGGCAATGCTTATTGGGAAAAGCAAGCCCAAAACTGGTGTGTGTTTTTTATAGGACAGGGCAGCTGTAACCAATACCTCCTATCTAATCTCATTGATTGGACTTCAGCTGGCTAACACCTCACTCCAATTAACTCTTGGAGAGGTCATTAGTCTAGGGGTTCACATTCCTTTTGCACCTGCACTGTGAATGTTTACATGGTGTGTTCAATAAAAACATGGAAACATTTCATTATTTGTGTGGTATTAGTTTAAGCAGACTGTGATTGTCTGCTGTGACTTAGGTGAAGATTAAATCACATTTTATGACCGATTTGTGCAGAAATCCATAGAATTCTAAAGGGTTCATATACTTTTTATTACTACTGTAAATTAATTTTGTTGATGCACTAGCACATTTATTGTTATATATTATTATATTATTGTTGAAGCTTTACATGACCTGGGTCCTTATATGGTTTTGTTTTTAAAGGAGTACTGTAAGGGTTAAAAAGAAAAAACTTACCTAGGGCTACTTCCTGCCCCCCCGCAGATGTCTTGTGCCCGCTCCGGGACAAAACGTACTGCAGATGCCCTGTGCCCGCGCACGTCCTCGTACCCGCTGTCTAGTGGCCCCTGCCTCTCCTATACAGTTCCCTGGTATCTAGTGCTGTCCCCCTCCCCATATGGCTTCTCTGGTGATCTAGGGCTTATCCTCCAATATAGCTTCTCTGGTGGTCTAGAGTGGGCCAAACATAATGCAAATTGGGGAAACCACCTGAGGGCCAAATCTAATTGTTCCGAGGGAAAGATTTGGCCCACGGGTCGGAGTTTGATATGTATGCTTTAGAACGGGTCCTCTTCTTTCTGCTATTGTCTAAATTCATGGCTGCATGCTATGCTCGCTGCATGCTATGCTCGCTCTTGCAGCAAGCATAGCATGCAACCTTGAATTTTGAGGGTGGTGCTGGTCATGGAGCTTCTGCTGCTATAGCAGCGCGGCTTCATGAATCAGCCCCATTAATTTTTATTACTTCTTAATCTTCATCTCAATTATAATAATAAATATGTTAAAATAGCGGCATTAAAAAGGACGCAGGGTGAAACCAAATTTGCAATGTATATTGCCTATAACAATGAAATTGAAGAAATATAAAATGAGGTTAGGAAAACATTGGTAAATATTACAGATATTTTACTAAAACTTAAACTTACCCTACTTTCACACAGAACCCTCCCTCTCCCGATGCCTACCCTAACCCACCTGGTGGTATCTAACCCTAAGACCCCCCCCCAATATGGTGCCTAACCCTAAAAAAACCCTTGCTGACACCTAACCCTAAGACTTCCCTTTCTGACACCTAACCTTAAAACCCTTCCCTCTGCTGCAAATAACATTAAAAAAAGAAAACATTTCTAAGACAAATTTCAAAACAATAATTTCTGAAATGATAATTCTCAAAACAAATTTCAAAATGATAAAAACAAAATAAAAACTATAATTTACGAAATTATAATTCTCAAAACCAATTTCAAAATGATAATTTTCAAAACTATAATTCTCAAAATGAAAAGTTTCAGTTGGACAGGCCCGGTGCCGGCTATTTATCGGGCACCAAAATTCCTGTTTTTTGCGCCCAATAGCCGATATTTTGCATAAGCGCCTATGGGGCGCTACAATAGTCCAATAGCCCAAATTTTCTGCTTCCCCCAAGAGTTCAACAGGCTAAGAACTAATGCATCTGAACTGGGCATGTCCAGTAAGGCTTTGTTCACATCTAAAATCGCAATAGCTGAGGCCAGCGTTTTGCGATTTTGTGAATGACTTTTTTAGCACCTCCCGGCGCTTACCTGCGTGCTTTGATTTTTTGTAAAGCGCTTTTCTAAGTGCTTTTGCAAAGCGATGTGTTTGTTCACTTCCTGATGAAAGTCAGGAAGTGAACTCTTTGACCAGGAAAGAATAAATACAATGTATTTATTCTTAAAAGCGCTGGGGAAATCGCTATACAAGGCGCTTTTTCAAGTATTTTGCGATTTCCCTATACCTTTCATTGAGGCAAATTTCCCCAAAAATGATACAGGCAGCACTTTGGTGAGCAGATCGGAATCGAACCGCTCAGATGTGAACACTCTCATAGGGAATCATTGCACAAGCGCTATTTTAAAAATCGCCGGTGCTTAAAAAAAGGCGAAAAACGCCCTTACTGTGAACAAGCCCTAAGTGCTTCCTGCTACTAGGCATGTGCGGTTCAAAACTCTTGTATGCTCAGTTCAAAGCTTCTTGTGTATGGCCACAGGCATTTACTGCAAAGTCTACTCGACTGAGGAGCCAGACAAATATAATAAAAAGGCTGGGAAAAGGAGGTACCTTTCAGGAGAAAGTATATTATATATTTAATTTTAATTTGTAGTTTCGCTTCACGTGTACTTGAATGGCCCTTTCATACCAAGTCCATTTCGTTGCATCGTTGAAATATCATTGCATTCCAACATGGTGCAACTATATTCCTATTGTACTTTCACATCTAGTCTGGGATGTGCGTTAATAGGGAAACCAGTGCATTTACAGTGAGTGGGGCAGACTTTTCAGCTCCATTGTTTTGCGATTTGATCACAGCACACAGGTGAGCTGGCTACCTATACTGAAAGGGGAGAATTGGGAAAAGGAGGGATTAAGGGAGTCATCTGGCTACCTATACTTGGGGGGGGGGGGCATCAGGTTACCTATACTGGAGGGAACCCCCTTGCCTCCAGTATAGGTATCTGGCTACCTATACTGGAGGGGGGGGTATCAGGTTACCTATACTGGAGAGAAGGGGGGAGGGGTCATCTGGCTACCTTTACTGGAGGGGGGTTATCAGGTTACTTATACTGAAGGGGGGCAGCTGGTGACAGCAGCCTTGGGCGGTAAAGAGTACACATCTGGCCCTGCTACAAAGTAGAATTCTTTAAATCAGCTTATCCATTTGAAATGACAGACAAACTGTATTGCAAATTTGCTATAATATGCTGCTTCACTTTCTTGGTGACAATAAGGAGGCCTACATGAGGTGCCCCTGTTGAGATGAAAACAATTTTGCGTGGGCTGACTACTGCAGGGACAAGCAGAATATAGTATTGTCAGTTTAGACCCTGCATATTCTGGCATGCAGATGCGATTTGCATGTGCTGTGCCTTTAAATTTGTCAAGAGACATGTATGCTGCCAGGTATAAGTCAGGTGATACCTGGTATGGTAGCACACACCCTATGTGTTTCTTCTGTGCAGTTCAGTACATGATTTCTTCCATCATGAAGGGGAGGAGAGAAGAGTGGGTGGCTCCCTCGGGTAATGGCAGTGCCTTGGAAGGGGGCTGTCTGTGCTTCAAAATCCCTCCCCCCATCCTTTTTGGTGTAGTGGCTCCCAGGTCATGCTTTAAGCATGCTCTTGCAATTTTCTATAAGGTAGGAATCTGACCTTGGGGGGAGCAATTGTGGATGGTCCCCTCAGGCGGTGCCCACGCCTGGGGGGGAAGGGGTCTGCAGTTTCTCTGTTCCCGCCACCCCCCAGTCATGGTGCTTCCAGGCAGTGAGAGTGAGCTACTTCCCTTTTTTGATTACAATAAGGAGGCCCAGGGGCGCTTCTAGCCATTTTGTCACTCCAGGCGAGAAAACCTGTGGCGCCTCGGCACAGCCCCCCGATACTCCCTCGATAAGGCCCCCCACCTGGGCAGCCCCCCTATGAAAATAATCATAATACGGCAGTGTTTCACCAAAAAATAATCGTAATGCAGCAGCGTTTCACCACAAAATACACTTATTGCGGAAGTGTGTCATCAGAAAATAATCATAATGCGGGAGCGCTTCACCAGAAATTACACTTATTGTGGCAGAATTTCATCAGCAAAATACACGTAAATGCAGCAGCATTTCACCAGAAAAAACACAATGTGGCAGCGTTTCACCAGAAAATACACAATGCGGACAGCGTTTCACCATAAAATACACAATGCAGCAGCGTTTCCAGAAGATACACAATGCGGCAGCATTCACCATAAAATACACAATGCAGCAGCGTTTCACCAGAAAATACACATAGGCAGGGCTTCATTTTCATGAGGCACAAAGTGGGACAGAAGGAGGCACAGGGGGACTGAATAAGGTAGACAGGGCGACATAGGGAGGCACAGGGGGACAGAAGGAGGCATGAGGGTCAGAAAAAGTCACAAAGGAGGACAGAAGAAGGCACAAGGGAACAGAAGGAGGCACACAGGGGGACACAAGGAGGCACAATGGGCAACAAAAGGAGACACAATGAGGGACAGAATGAGACACAAAGGAGGACAGAAGGAGACACAAGGGGACAGAAGGAGGCACAAAGTGGGGCAGATGGAGGAACAATGGGGAACAGATTGAGGCACAAAGGGGGGGCAAAAGGAGGCACAGGAGAAAAGAAGGAGGCACAGGGGGACTGAAGGAGGCACACAGGGGACAGGAGGAGGCACAAAGGGGGCAGAAGAAGGCACAATGGGGGACAGAAAAAAAAGCACAAAGGGGCCAGAAGGAGGCACAGGGAGACAGTAGGAGGCACAAAGGGGAACAGAATGATGCACAAAGGGGGACAGAATTAGGGAGCAATTGTGGATGGTCCCCTCAGGCGGTGCCCACGTGGGTGGGAAGGGGTCTGCAGTTTCTCTGAACCCCCCCCCCCCCCTCAGTCATGGTGCTTCCAGGCAGCGAAAGTGTGCTACTTCCCTTTCTTGGGTGCAATAAGGAGGAGGCCTACATGAGGTGACACTGCAAAGATGCAAATTATTTTGCGTGGGCTGACTCCTGCAGGGAAAAGCAGTGTAGTCTGTTCAGAGGCGTATCTAGAGGGGTGCATTCATGGCTTGTGCCATGGGCGCCACAGCATCATGGGCGCCATGTTTGCCCCTGTGCTGGGCCCCCATGCCTCCCATCACTCATAACTCAGGTCAGAATAATTCTGTTAACTGGGGAACATGTAGGGCTCACTTGGTTTAGTGTTAGAAAAGAGGGTAGAAAGGGAATAAGAAGAGATATTTCCCAAAAAGTAACTTCAGAAATATCCAAAGCACAAAAAACACAGGCAATCATAGCAAATGTATGTGAGAAAAAAATGCTGTTTTTAGAGGGGAGGGGGCGCAATTTCAGAGTTTACCATAGGCTGTTTATTACCCAGATACACCCATGAGTCTGTTTAGACCCTGCATATTCTGGCATTCAGATGCAGTTTGCATGTGTAGTTTCTGTACGTTTGTCAAGAGACACTTATGCAGCCAGTTATTATAAGTCATGTGATACCTGGTATGGTAGCACACACCCTCTGTGTTTATTCTGTGCAGTTCATAATATGCATTATAAAGAGTGACTGAATTGGGAGTTTAAGATGAATTCAGTATTAGAGAATATCTCTCTTCTTTCTGCCATACAGTTTCCTCGATACATCATACATATCCATGTATACATCTGTAAAAGAAATTCTTCAAATTTCATAAAACTACATGGTAAATGAAAAGGCACTTTGTACATCTTTGGATTGCTTGGTATGTTAACAACACTTTTCCAGCTGAATAATGTTTCAAAATGGGAAGAAAGAAATAATACAATATTTCAATGCACTGGGAATAATATTATTTGAACAGAAGAATAGCATAGATGCATTTTCCACTATTATCTCAGTGACAATGACAATCACGACCTTATGTTTGATAAGGAGGTGTGGAACACTTATGCCTGAGAACATACATACTGTATATACACTGAAGTCACATCTACTGCTATAATCAAATATGTCTGGTAATTGAAAGCTGCGCACACCATTTCTACAAGCAATTCATGCAAATAAAATCAGTTCTCTTTATATGTCTTATATGTCGGCCGTAAACAGAGCTCTCCAGGAGATTCAATAAGCGTGAAGCGACAGATATTCTATATGCTAACAGTATGGAAGAAATCAATAAAGCCAACCAGAAATATCATGGAAGTTTTCTAGACTAAGCTATCTGCATTGCAGTAAAAAAAATCCAATGCCTAGAGGGTGCAGTAAACAGCTTAAATACTACTCTAGTGAATCCTCGTGTATGTATATTTAAAGGGCATGTGTGTGTTTAAAGGGAAACGGAAGTAAGAGGAATACAGACGCCTCCATATTTATTTGCTTATAAACAATGCCAGTTACCTGGATGTTCTGCTGAGCTTTTGGTTTTAGTTGTTTTGAGTCACACACATGCAACAAGCATGGGCGTACGCACGTATGGCAAAATGGGACAGCTGCCTCCCCCCTGGCCACCAGCTGCACCCCCCCCCCCCCCCCGGCCGCCCGCGGCCAAATCAGTGGCGGCGCCGGCGCCCCTCGGTAATCCCCCCACCCGACTCAGCGCAGTGAAGAGGGAGCATTTCTGCACAGCGGCGGAGAAGGGGAAACATCTCCCCCCCTTCCCTCACCTTGGGGCTCCCCCTTACTCGTTCCCCCTCCATAATTAAGCGGCGGACCAGGCGGCAGCGGCACACTTCCTCTACTTCCTGCATGCGAAGAAGATCTGTGCGTAGCTGGTCTAGGCAGTGACGTCAGATCTCCGTCTCGTGCAGGGAATAGAGGAAGTGTGCTGCCCGCTGCTAGCCACTTAATTATGGAGGGGGGGCCGCCGAGGAAGGGTGAGCCCCAAGGTGAGGGAAGGTGGGAAGATGCCCCCCTTCCCCGCCACTGTCACAACACTGTCACTACCTAAACTGGGGGGGGGGGACTGGGGGGGCTCCTGTCACTACCTAAATTGGAGGGGGGGGACTGGGGGGGGCTCCTGTCACTACATAAACTGGGGGGGCTTCTGTCACTACCTAAACTGGGGGGGCTCCTGTCACCAGGGGCGTAGCAATAGGGGGTGCAGAGGTAGCGACCGCATCGGGGCCCTTGGGCCAAAGGGGCCCCGAAAGGCCCTTCCTCAACTACAGTATTAGCTCTCTATTGGTCCTGTGTTCACAATAATCACTTCTATAGATACTTTGAATAGTGGTAATCATTAACAAGCTTTTCCCCATCCAGTTCTTGCACCTCTGACACTGTAGTTGCCATTGACAGGTTTTGGTGCGCCGTACCAATTGTTATGTATAGAGTGCTTGGGGGGCCCCACATTGTAAAACTTGCATCGGGGCCCACAGCTCCTTAGCTATGCCACTGCCTGTCACTACCTAAACGGGGGGGGGGGGGGCTCCTGTCACTACCTAAACGGGGGGCTCCTGTCACCTAAACTGGGGGGCTCCTGTCGCTACCTAACCTGGGGGGTCCCTGTAACTACCTAAACTGGGGGGCCCTGTCACTACCTAAACGGGGGGTCCCTGTCACTACCTAAACTGGGGGGCTCTACCTAAACTGGGGGGTCCCTGTCATTACCTAAACTGGGGGGGCCCTGTCACTACCTAAACTGGGGGGTCCCTGTCACTACCTAAACTGGGGGGGTCCCTGTCACTACCTAAACTGGGGGGCTCCTGTCACTACCTAAACAGGGGGGCTCCTGTCACTACCTAAACTGGGGGGCTCCTGTCACTACCTAAACTGGGGATTTCCTGTCACGATCTGAACTGGGGGGGCTCCTGTCACTACCTAAACTGGGGGGTCCTTTTCACTACCTGAACTAGGGGGTCCCTGTCACTACCTGTACTGGGGGGTCCTGTCACTACCTGAACTGGGGAGGGGGCTCCTGTCACTACCTGAACTGGGGGGTCCCTGTCACTACCTGAACTGGGGGGGGGGGGGGCTCCTGTCACTACCTGAACTGGGGGGGCTCCTGTCACTACCTGAACTGGGGGGGCTCCTGTCACTACCTAAACTGGGGGGTCCCTGTCACTACCTGAACTGGTGGGCTCCTGTCACTACCTGAACTTGGGGGTTCCTGTCACTACCTGAACTGGTGGAAAGCTGTCACTACCTAAACTGTGGGGTCCCTGTCACTACCTGAATTCGGGGGCTCCGGTCACTAATTAAACTAGGAGGCACCTGTCACTACCTAAACTAGGAGGCACCTGTCACTACCTAAACTGGGGGCCCCTGTCACTACCTAAACTGGAGGGCTCCTGGCGCTACCTAAACTAGGGGGCACCTGTCACTACCTAAACTATCCAGCCGAGCATCACCACCAGCCAGGCCAGCCCAGCATCACTGCCAGCCAGGCCAGCCCAGCATCACCCCCAGCCAGGCCACACATCATCCCCAAGCCAGCCAAAAACAGTATTGCCAGGCCAGCCAAGAACAGCAGCCAGTAGAGGAGAATGCAGAAGCCAGGTGAGAGGTGTCTACCATATTAAGGGGACATTATGCCTATTTATGTGAAATGTTGTCTATTTATGTGCCTCATGACTGCTGAATTTATCTTGTTGGGGGCCTCATGGTTACTGAAATTGTCTTGTTGGGCCAGGCAACTAGCATGGGTCAGACAACCAGCATTGTTTTTTAGAGAATAAAGACAGCAGCCTCCGTATTCCGGAGCAGATAAAAATGGTATTTTCTATTCTTCTGCCTTATTTCACTTTCCTTACATCAAGATTGCAGAGCCCATGTTGCACAACGGCCCCTGCAAGACTACTGCCAGGCATTGCCACAGTGCTGAAGAGTCGTTGGAAAAGTATTTTAAAATTCTCCCCGCCCCCCCCCCCCCCCCCCCCCCCCGATGGCTCTCCATTGATTCATTCAGTCCTTACTGTGACCAATGGGAAGTCCTGGCAGCAGATTCAAAGATGCTTTGTGCCTTTTCTCCCTTCCCGCAGTTAAAACCATGTGGTCAGGCTTTCGCTGCTGGGCTCTAAATTTCTGGGGAGTTAATTTGCCTTGGCAAAGGAAAGCCATGTTCTATTTTGAAATGTTATTTTAATAATATAAAAAAAAAAATCTAATTTCTATTTTGGACACATTGGTCATATGCATGCGTGTGCATAATGCTGTCCTAACTAACACTGCCACCGACACATCGCCTGGGTGCCATGCAAATGTATCAAAGAACCTGCTGAGATCATTCAAAAACATTTTTCCTGATATAATAATAATAAGAAATATTCCTAAAATATATTTCCTTGCGCTGTAAAATACATGTTAGCTGGAGAATGCTGCAGTCATTGCCATGGTCCAGGATTCCATGGTTGCATATGCTACTCCAACATTTAGCATACATGCAAAAACGGTGCCAGGGAAATCTGGTAACAGAGATAGCCCTTAGTAGAATATTGGTAAAATTACCAATATTCTATGATTGGGCAGTGGTCATTCCGATAGTAAAATATTAGTAAGGCTATACAATACAATACAATAACATTTGTAAAGCGCTTTTCTCTCATAGGACTCAAAGCGCATAGCTGTGTCTCAGATCAATACAGGGTTGCAGGCTGGGTTGTGTTACAGAGATAGTCAGATGTTCATGAATGCCAGACTGAAGAGGTGGGTTTTCAGTTTAGACTTAAATGCTTCCAGGGATGGAGCTGTCCTGATTGGGTGTGGCAGGGAGTTCCAAAGTGTAGGGGCAGCATGACAAAAGGCTCTGTCTCCAAAGGTTTTGAGGTGGACTCTTGGGGTGACCAAGGTGTTACGTCCTTTTGATCTAAGATTGTGGGGGGGGGGGGGTGATGCAGTTGCAACAAGTCCTTCAGGTATCCAGGGCCCAGATTGTGCAAGGATTTGAATGTCAGTAAGCCAATCTTAAACAAAATTCTCCATTTTATCGGTAGCCAGTGGAGTGAGCACAGGGTTGGTGTTATGTGGCAATGGCGGGGTTGGCTCATTAACAGCCTTGCGGTGGCATTCTGTACTAATTGCAGGTGTCGTAGGTCTTTCTTATGCAGGCCTGTGTAGAGGACGTTGCAGTAGTCCAACCTTGATGTGATGAAGGCATGAACTAGGGTTGGAAGATCCTCTGAAGGAATTAGGTGTTTAATCCTTGCAATATTCCTTAGGTGAAAGAAGGAATGTTTCACAACAGCTGAGATTTGATTCCTTAATTTCCCATCAATCAGTACTCCCAGGCTGCGCACACAGTCTAAGTTGTTCAGGTCTGAGCTCCCTATCCTTAGCGGTGTTGGTTGAGACTGGGGCTGCTTTGCTGTTGGGCCCTGACCCTCGATAAAAAGAACCTCAGTTTCATCAGCATTAAGTTTTAGCCAATTATTATTCATCCATTCCCAAAGCTCAGCTAAACATGCGTTTATTTGTGGAGTAGGGTCTGTGACGCAAGGTTTGAATGACAAGTATAGCTGGGTGTCATCAGCATAGCAATGATATGTCAAGCTATGTTTTTGTATGATTTCTCCAAGTGACAGCATGTATATGGTGAAAAGTAAAGGGAATAATATTGCGCCCTGATGTACACCGTATTTTAGTGGTACAGGGTTGGAGAGGAAGGGCACTAAGGCTACCCTTTGTGTTCTGCCAGCCAGGAAGGAGTTGAACCACCGGAGAACAATGTCATCTATGCCACAGTACTCTTGTAGCCTGTTGAGCAAGATTTCATGATCGACTGTGTCAAAAGCCGCTGAGAGGTTGAGCAAAATCAGGATGGAACATTGACCCTTGTCTCTTGCCATGAGCAGATCATTGCAAATCTGGCTGTGGGCTGTTTTACAGCTGTGATATTTCCTGAAGCCAGATTGAAGAGGGTCAAGGATGCTGTTTCTGGAGAGCCTGGCTTCAAGTTGGAGGTAGACAGCCTTTTCAATAACTTTTCCCAGAAAGGGAAGGTTTGAGACAGGTCTGTAGCAGTTTAGAGCATCTGGGTCTAAGGATGGTTTCTTGAGTAGGGGCCTGACGATTGTTTTTTTCAGACAAGAGGGAAACCACCCTTCTTGTAAGGAACTGTTTACTATTTTGTGGAATGCCAGTGTAAATAGTTCAGGGCATTTCAACATAAACTTAGTTGGGCCAGGGTCCAGATCGCAGGTAGTCAGGCGAAGGTTTGAGAGGATATCTGAGATGTCTTTTTCAGTGATTCCCTTCAGGCTAGGAACACACTAGGCAGAATCGCATATGCATTTTCCATTGTGTGCTATGGAAAACGCATGTGCAATTCTGCCTAGTGTTTTCCTACCCTAAATGTCACTGATATTTTTCTAACGTTACACCTAACTCTATTCTCACACAAGCCCTCCCTCTACCGAAACCTAACCGATTTTCCCACCGATGCCTAACCCTAACCAACCCCCACCTAGGCCTTCCCCTAACTGCCCCACAATCCAAAAATTTGCTGACATCCGCACCACCTTAGCTGCAGCATACATAAAATTAGTGGGCATCACAGAAGTTTGGCCACCCTGTAAACCAATGTTAATTGTAGCTATAAAGGGAAATAGGCAGCCCCAGCACCCACTTTTTGATGGACACCTAAATTTCACTTTACAGCTGCAATAACCTATGGGGTGCCCAAACTAAAAGATTAGTAAGGCTAGGAACACACTAGGCAGAATCGCATATGCTTTTTCCATTATGTGCTATGAAAAACCCATATGCGATTCTGCCTAGTGTTTTCCTACCCTAAACGTCTCACACAAGCCCTCGCTCTACCGATGCCTAACCTAACCGATTTTCCCACCGATGCCTAACCCTAACCAACCCCCATCTAGGCCTACCCCTAACTGCCCCACAATCCAAAAATGTGCTGACATTCGCACCGCCTTAGTTGCAGTATACATAAAATAGTGGACATCACAGAAGTTTGGCCACCCTGTAAACCCATGTTAATTGTAGCTATAAAGGGAAATGGGCAGCTCCAGCACCCACTTTTTTATTGGGCACCCACATTTCACTTTACAGCTGCAATAACCTATGGGGTGCCCAAACTTCTACAGCACCTAAAATTCCTGTTTCAAACCATTCAGGGATCCAAATGTATATTCACCAGTCCTTTATTGTGCATGTGTAACATAGTGTTCATTGTACTACAGTATATAAGCTCAATATTCTTCTCTGTAGCTCTAGTATTCTACTGCATAACCTCAGTATCACTATCAACACATTTAAATGTACTTAGAATATGTCAGACACAGCACATTTACAACCATATGTCATAAAGAGGCTTTTCCCAGATACTCACACGTCTGTACAAATAATTTATAATTTCTTCTATAACTGAGAATTTGTAGCAGACGTAAGATATTAATGGATCTCGTAAGAAGCTCTGATACACTGTGAGCTTTGGAAAGATGAGAAAATTTTAATTGCTATATTTCATTTGTCACATTCTGTAAACCTGTAAATTAAATGAAGAAGGGCATGACAGAAACCAGGTTTTAGAAAATATCTTCCCACATAGCAATTATACGTTTAGGTTATTTTATATGATGGTTGATCATTAATGGTTTTATTCTGTTAATTATGTTTATCATGCTTGAAAAAACTGGGGATGTGCATAACATTTTGTTTACCATTCACTGAAGTATTATTGCTGTATTATGCATTTATGTAGTGCTGAAGACTAAAGGCCCATACTCACGAGTGACATTTGTCGCCGCAACACGCGGCGCGCGCGTGTTGCGGCGACAGGTCGCCCGTGAGTATGGGCCGCCGCACGCGCGCGCACCCCGAACTGTCGCCCGTCGGTCATGTCGCCAGGCGATTGAAACTTTCAATCGCATGGCGACAGTCGCCGCTGCCCCCCCGCCGCAACTGTCGCTAGTCCGCGTGAGTATGCGGACTAGCGATAGCAACCTCCATGTAGGTACATGGAGCTTCCGGCGGGGGGAGGAGGAACGTCAGCGACAGCTTCCGCCTTGCCGCTGGTCCCTCTTCCGCGTGTGTACGCGGAGGGACCTGGCGAGAAGCTGTCGCCGGCCTGTCGCCCACACGCTCACGTGTGCTGGCGACAGGCCACATTTCTCGCCCGTGAGTATGGGCCTTTACTGTCCATCAGAGGGACACTCAATTTTACCATAGTTGCATCTAATGTATGGATCAGAGGAAATGGGAGAGAGTTAGGTAAGGGCATGTCATGGCATCATAGCTAGACACAGTGGGGTTGTGGGGCTTCAGGGATTAAAGGACACACAAGGCGAAAATAAACTAATAAAATAAATTATTGTATCTATCTTCCTTCTCCTAACAGAGTAACCAAGCAGCTCAGGGTGACCCAAACTACTAGAAATGTATAGGGGGATAAAAGGAACCAAAAAGCCCTGCTACTAAAAAAGCAAAGCTTGGTGTAATCGCCTTCTTAAAACAGAACAAAATTTGCAATAATTCAGTTATAAGTGAACATTTGTGGTACATGTGGGTTTGATATGGCTGTGTAAAACTTAAAGCTATAGGCTTGCTATACACCAGCGGTTCTGGATGCTTGCTTTGCTTAACAAGGGCGAAAAGGGATAATTTGCATATTTAGTGGTAGTGCATTGTGGGTAACCACAAATGTTCACTTTTTACTGAATTATTGCAAATGTTCTTCTGTTTTAAGAAGTCAATTACACCAAGCTTTCCTTCTCCTAAAAATGAATTTTTAAGATATTCCACAGTTTTATTTTATGTTTAAATCTACTTTTAAGTTTTAACTGTTTTATCGTATTTTCTCAATGACACATTCCTTAAAGTATGCCAGAGCTAAAAACTATGAACTATTGACCTTTTTTGTCTCTTTCCTGCTCTCAGAAGCCATTTTCTGTTAGGAAAGTGTTTTATAGTTTAAATTTCTTATCAGTGAGGGTCACACAGTAGTCATTTCCTGTCTGAGTCAGGACTGGCCATCTGCCATGTACCCATGCTATTTTAGCATGTTTTTATTTCTTTGATACATTAATAAAATTGGATTTTTGATGGTGCGGATCTTGAAGATTTATGAGTCAGGACTGAGTCAGCCACATACAGTGGGTTGCAAAAGTATTCGGCCCCCTTGAAATTTTCCACATTTTGTCACATTACTGCCACAAATATGCAACAATTTTATTGGAATTCCATGTGAAAGACCAATACAAAGTGGTGTACATGTGAGAAGTGGATCGAAAATCATACATCATTCCAAACATGTTTTACAAATAAATAACTGCAAAGTGGGGTGTGCGTAATTATTCGGCCCCCTGAGTCAATACTTTGTGGAACCACCTTTTGCTGCAATTACAGCTGCCAGTCTTTTAGGGTATGTCTCTACCAGCTTTGCACATCTAGAGACTGAAATCCTTGCCCATTCTTCTTTGCAAAACAGCTCCAGCTCAGTCAGATTAGATGGACAGCGTTTGTGAACAGCAGTTTTCAGATCTTGCCACCGATTCTCGATTGGATTTAGATCTGGACTTTGACTGGGATGGCCTTGCCTTGGTAGGTTTACAGTTGTGCCATACTCCTTCCATTTTTGAATGATCGCTTGAACAGTGCTCCGTGGGATGTTCAAGGCTTTGGAAATCTTTTTGTAGCCTAAGCCTGCTTTAAATTTCTCAATAACTTGATCCCTGACCTGTCTTGTGTGTTCTTTGGACTTCACGGTGTTGTTGCTCCCAATATTCTCTTAGACAACCTCTGAGGCCCTCACAGAGCAGCTGTATTTGTACTGACATTAGATTACACACAGGTGCACTCTATTTAGTCATTAGCACTCATTAGGCAATTTCTATTGGCAACTGACTGCACTCAGATTAAAGGGGCCCGAATAATTATGCACACGCCACTTTGCAGTTATTTATTTGTAAAAAATGTTTGGAATCATGTATGATTTTCGTTCCACTTCTCATGTGTACACCAATTTTTGTTGGTCTTTCATGTGGAATTCCAATAAAATTGATTCATGTTTGTAGCAGTAATGGGACAAAATGTGGAAAACTTCAAGGGGGCCGAATACTTTTGCAACCCACTGTACATGCCTGATATTGAACTCTTTCAGGCAGAGAAAAAAAAAAAAAGGAACACAGCATAGTTATTTGTGTGCTAGGCACTGTACATACCCATGTCTATCTCATGATGTCACATGTCACCTCGGGTATCCTTTAAGAGTGAACAAGAGGGTGAGGTTAAGGGTTGCAAAAAAATAGCAACACAGCAGAAGATGGAGTGGAAGGAGGGTCTTTGAACATGGCAGAAGGCAGAGAGAGAGGTTAAGGACACATACAAAAACACTGGGGAGGTTAGTGCTAGGTATAGAGCAGGCAGCATTAAGGTTAGGTACCCGGTAGGAGAGAACAACGAATTAAGGTTAGACGAAGGGCATATGAGGATTAGGGCTACACACTGGTAAGGAAGGGTCTATAGAGCAAAGCCTCATACACTTACAAGAATTCGGGATCAATCCCTCAGATGATAGTGTAGCCCTTTCAGGGGACAAAGTGTTATTGTTGCTGTTTCTGATATATGTGTTGTAGTACTGGGTATGGCAGACAGGTGGAGCCAAACAGGCGCATAAGAAAGGGAGTACATGCGAGCATATAGTCGCATGCACTCTCACCAGTCGCTTAGCAACCAGGATACACAGAGTAGGGAAGGTTTGAGGGGACAGCGAGCGACAGGAGCATAGGAGAAATGGTTATAACCAGTTTCCCTCACAGAAAAGTGCGCAGTTAGGAGGAGAGCGAGGGGAGAGGAGGCACACCGCGCTGAGCGAATGATTATCTCAAGTTGGCAGAGGGAATCAGGCGCGTTGATCAGCAGCAACTCAGGTGCAGAGGGGACGCTATAAAGATGAGAGACGACATAGGCCACAGCTGGGAGACCGTACAGAGGCAGAGAAGCCAGATCCATTTATAAAACAGCAAAGCTGAAATGTCCGATGAGTATTAATACCGCCACTGCAATGTGCCACAGTTAGCATTCAGAGCAAGAGTGAGAAAGACAAAGAAAGAAAGAATTCATTGTTGATTATCAAAATAAAGAGACAGTAACTACAGGATTAAAGGATCATACTCCTCTGATTAAAGTGGCGAACCAGGGTCTGCCTGCCTAATACAAACTGAAGGAAACAGTCACCTTTTTTGAAGTGCTGAACAGTGTAAGTATATATTATAGCAGTGTTGTGCCAAGGCCTGAGGAACTAAGACTGTGTCCAGGTTCTATCCCAGTAAAGCTTGAACTGTGTTGCCAGAGGATGTATAGCCTTCCTTGCCACCCCCATTTGATGTATAGCTCAGCTGCCAACTGTTGTTTTGTTTCTGGAACATATTTCCTGTTTTGCAGTACCATACCCTGGAAGAAAAGATTGAATTGATATATATAGCGAAGGAAATAGTTATGTTGTGAATTAATATTTTGGGTTGGATACTTTCCACTTTGACCATTTGTTTCGGTCACAAATAAATTCTTGATATTCTCATATAAGTCAATGTCTGGTGGATTTGAGAAAAGGGATCAATCTAGGCAAAGTTTAGGTATTAAATATGAGTAATCTAAAAAGGCTTCACACATATTTAGTGCAAAAATAACCAAATCAATTTTATTTAGGTCAAAAGTACATATCAGAAATAAAACACATTTAAATTAGTTAAAATTTCCCAATTGAAACTAATAGTAATTAGTAAACCTATCCCCAGGAGGTATCAAAAACTTCAAAAATTGTAGGTTATGTTAATGAGCCCCCGGCGGGCAAAAGGGTGAAAAAGTTGTTACTAGTGCGAATTGAAGGAGAGGGAGGTTTAAGTGTGAACCCGTTAATGAAGTATCAAGGTCAAGCTACGTCACTATTGCCGCTGCTAAGGAGCGCATACTATGCTGCCAGTAATACGTGCGCTAGAATTAAGTCAAGCTAAATTATTTACCCCAACGCTGTGTTATTGTTAATGAATCAGCCCCAATGGGAGGTACAAAAGTAATACGCTAAGAGATCATTTTAAAACTCATTTGATGTATATTATTTAATATTTATTTTATTTTAAGTATTTATATAGCACTGACATATTATGCAGCTCTGTACAGAGTATATTGTCTTGTCAATAACTGTCCCTCAGAGGGGCTAACAATCTAGTCCCTTATGTATAACAGTTAATAAAGCATGAAAATGGTCCTACAAACACAGGGATACACCGGTACATACTGTTTACAATATACAACCAGAAATTTTAGGATCAATTGGTAAGGCCGTACACGGCTCAATTAAAATTGTGGGGGTTGAGTGTGTTTATATAGTGTTGGCTCTGCCCACTTTTCCTAACCCTAACACACAATTACTTAATGACCAAGTATGTGAGCTTTGCGGTCTTTGGCATCAATAATTTGCAATGAAATAAAATTAATCTGATTGGATGTGGCCCTTTTCTGAATTTGAACCCCAATCACCCAATGGCCAACTGTACCAGGAACAGGTGATTAACAGTGCAAGAATGGCAGCAATTACATATTCCCCTTAAAAATCAATAGGTGGATTTTGATTGGCTTTTATAGGCTCCACCCACTTTTCTGAATATTAATCCCAGTCACCCAGTGACCAACTGTGCAAAGTTTGAGAACCCTACCATTAACAGTGTAAGAATGGCTGTTGTTTACATTTTCCCAGTAAAATTTGTATTTGTCTCCGCCCACTTATGACCCGGCATTGCCCGCTTATGTATTTGGCTGGTGTCGGCTGTGCCTACTTTTCTAACCCTAACACACAATTAACGTACGTCCAAACATCCAAACTTTCCCATTTATTATATTAGTAGGATATATATATATGAGATATATATATTAAACCACTTATGGTGTTCATGGTAGTATATCTACACCCCGCAGGACTTCAGTTCCCACACAGGGGCATAGATATGCGTCTATTGCCACGGACAGCCGCCGATCGCTCCCATGTGCATTCTGGTTCCATCAGCTAGCCTGAAGATCAGTGAATCACAGATCCCATTCACTGATCTAAGTGCCGGTCTCAATGATTGCCGGCATCAATTAGATGCCTGCGGTTATTGTAACTAAGTTACACTCATTACTTCCGTTTTGTGTACTATTAGTACGGTGGCAGGAAGAAAATGCATATGGACATCTTGTGGCCAAATAGTAAAATTACACCTACATATTTTCTTTTAGTAAAAAGACACATCATTTTTTATTAAAATCAACCCCTTACCCCCTCACTTCCCCATAGTTGCCCAAATAAAAAATTACATATGTATAACAACATCAATAACAATAATATTTTTATAGCGCTTTTCTCCCTGCCACAAAGCGCTGTGACCCTGAGCATATATATACAAAAAGACAAAAATATATAACATTAGGGACTGACCTTTTTTTAATTTGCATGTCATACTGTTTGTAAAGTGAATTACTGTTATTTTTACAATTATGGGTTTTTAATGAGTGATGGATGCAAAACAGAAAAAAATATACCTGTGTTTCCAAATAAAATATTGTCGCCATACACTGTACTAGGTAAATATCTTAACCTCTTGACGACCAGCTAACGCCGATTGGCGTAAACTGGTCGTCTGCGGGTTACCATTGAAACGGCCGCTCGATCAAGCGGCCTTTCCATGTCAGTTCACGGAGGGTGTCTCCGTGAACAGCCGGAGAGCCGCCGATGGCGGCTCGCCGGCAAAATGTAAACAGGCGGGGAAGAAATCCCCGCTGTTTACATCATACGGCGCTGCTGCGCAGCAGCGCCGTAAGGCAGATCGGCGATCCCCGGCCTCTGATTGGCCGGGGATCGCCGGCATATGATAGGCTGAAGCCTATCCTTCAATGCGCAGGACGGAAATCCGTCCTGCGCAGCACACAGGGGAAGGGAGAGGGAGGGAGCTGGCGAGAGGGCTGAAAGCGCTGCGGAGGGGGGCTTTGAAGAGCCCCCCCCGCTAAGCAACTGCAGCCGGCGGCGATCAGACCCCCCCAGCAGGACATCCCCCTAGTAGGGAAAAAAGGGGGGTAGTCTGATCGCCCTGCTGCACTCCTGATCGGTGCTGCGGGCTGTAGAGCCCACGCAGCACCGATCAGTGTAAAATCCCCTGGTCGGCAAGTGGTTAAACATTGCAATAACCTGGACCTGGTTTTATCCGTAGTAGAGCGTTTTATTTTAAAACTATAATGGCCAAACATTGAGAAATGTTTTCATTTTTTTCATATTATTCCCATTAAAATGCATTTAGAAATAAAATAATTCTTAGCAAAATGTACCACCCAAAGAAAGCCTAATTAGCGTAAAAAAGCAAGCTATACTGTAGATCATTTTATTGTGATAAAAATGATATCCAATTTAAATTCATATATACATACATAAAACTAGCAATAACTGCAAGAAGAAGTGTAGGCATATATTATAGTTATGAAGTGCATCAGATGTTAAATGTTGGTACCTTACATCAATGTTTTCCACGGCATCAACATTGTTCTCTTGTGTCTATGTGGGGCTTATGTTATGAGTGAGGGGAGATGGTGACAACATTGAGACGCAGACGCAGCATCAGGGAGTCCAGATGCAGAGAAAAATAGTAAACTCTCTAAACCGAGATACATATACAGTACATGGTTGCAAGCAATGGCAGACCAGAGAAACTGTACATTTTAACACTAGATAATAGTCCAAATGTACTAAGTTATTATCTATGGACAAACAACATTAACTAGCTTTGTATTAACTTGTCATTAGAACATTGCAGATATGTGTCTTCAATCTGCATCTAAAACTGTTTGATTTAATAACAATAGTTTTAGACAGTAAACTAAATACTACTTCAAATTATACCACGTCCCCCATTTGTAAATTCAGTATGTCTGTTCTGTCTGCACTTATAATTTAATACACAAGGAAGCATATCCTGTTCTACTTATCTCTGTTTTTCTTCAGTCATTGTACCACATCCTACTATCAAAGCACTAACCCTTGTAACTCAGTCTAGGATTGATTGATGCTTCTCTTTGATGGGGCGTTTGCTGACAGAACTAACCCTACATTCATCAAGCAGTCATCATGAGTGTAGTCTGTGTAGTGTTGTAATTGGTGAAATGTTACCAGCAATCAGCACTCTAAACTAGTTTGGATTAAAAGACTAACTAACTAGAAAAAAGACTGAGGAAGATATACTAAATAATAATAATTGTACCTTATTGTCCATTATGTAGTTGAATTTACCAACAGCTTTGTCTTAAAGAATAAGCTTACTGCATTACATCTTTATGTACATATAAATGTACATTCTGGAGTTCTGGTTGAACTCGATGGACGTATGTCTTTTTTCAACCCAATAACTATGTAACTATGTATATATAATGTAAATTAAACATATGGGGAACAAAAGCACTACTACATATGGGGAGTACTGTAAGGTATTAAAAAAAATTAGTTTAACTTACCTGGGGCTTCTAGCAGCCGGATAAACCGATCCTCCGGTCCCCCCCTGCCCACTTACTTCTGGAATTTGCGACTTTGATGTCGCAAATCACTGTGCCTGTGCGGCCCTCGTCTCGCTCGTCCTCTCTCCTGCTGACGCGTACTGTGGCGATGGGACTGGAGGATGGTTTTCTGCGAGGGGCCATTAGAAGCCCCAGGTAACTATCTTTTTTTTAATACCCTTACAGTACTCCTTTAAAACCATTGTACAGCAGAAAAAGTGCGGATTATTTACAGACGCCACCCCCCCCCCCCCAAAAAAAAAATAATAATTATTTGAAATCCATGAAATGCAGCAAACAATACCTCCAATACATGCAATGAAACAAACGTTACCTCCGACGCATTAAATGCATACTTCACCTCCCACACATGCAATGAGACAAACGTTACCTCCGACGCATTATATGCCGCAAACTTTACCCTTCACACATGCAATGAGGAGTTATCTCCCACACATGAATTGCAGTAAATGATACCTCTGACACATGAAATGAGGCAACACCACAAGAAAAGATGCCCCATCCAAAGACATGTATTATGAAAGTAAATACTCATCACATTCCATGTAAAGTGAAAACAATAATCAATTTTATTAGGTCTTATCCAAGCACAAAACATAGGTTAAAAACAATGAATTAAAAAAACACCTTCTAAATCCAAACTTGATAGGAAATCCACAGGAGCAGCAAACTATGGGCTTGATTCACAAAGCGGTGCTAACTGTTAGCACGCCTGTGAAAACCCCCTTACCACGTCTAAACAAGCATTTCGCGCATAAAACTTTACGCGCACAAAACTTTATGCGCGTAAAACTTTACGCGCGTACTGCACAGAGCACAGGGCGCACCGCGCGAAGTGCCCATTAAAGCCTATGGGACTTTACGCGCGCAAAGTTAGCGCACGATCTGATTGAGAAATCCGGTGCTAACCTACTTAGCACCCTGGTTAGCGCGTCTAAAGACTTTAGACGTGCTAAGTAGGTTAGCACCGCTTTGTGAATCAAGCCCTATATGTGTTACAATGTGAGTAATATTCTCAAAAGCATATATAAAGTGCATAATCCATATATTGCACAGCCCGCAATCTAGGTATTTAAGTGAAAAAATATAATAAAAATATATACAAATTTTTGGGCAAAAACTTCATAGAAGCAGCCGCACGCTGCGAACGCACAAGGCGTCCCCCTCCTCCTCTCCAGCAGCAGCCATATTTCACACGGGTAAGCACTGTACACCTTTTGTGATTGCTTTGTGTAATATGTTTTGAGCATTAGCACTTTTATTTATTGTGTTACAGGCTTTTTGCACCTAGAATATATGCACACAATGTTTAGCACTCAGCACTTTTGTCTCACACACCAGATTTTTGAAGTTTTTTCACAAAAATGTGTACATATTTTTATTATATTTTTTCACTTAAATACCAATGTTGCGGGCTGTGCAATAATATGGATTATGCACTTTATATATGCTTTTGAGAATATTACTCACATTGTGACACATATTGTTTGCTGCTCCTGTGGATTTCCAATCACATTTGGATTTAGAAGGTGTTTTTTTAATTCATTGTTTTTAACCTATTTTTTGTGCTTGGATAAAACCTAATAAAATGGATTATTGTTTTCACTTTACATGGAATGTGATGAGTATTTACTTTCATAATACATGTCTTTGGATGGGGCATCTTTTCTTGTGGTGTTGATTGATTTACAGCCCTTTGGAGACAGTTATTGGATTTTGACTCTATTTTATGTGGTACACATGCAATGAGGCAAACATTACCTTCAACACACGAAATAAAGCAAACACGAAATGCAGCAAACATTACCTCCCACACATGTTAAAATGCAGTAAACGTTTCCTCCCACACATGACATGCAGCAAACAGGTCAAATGCAGCAAACAGTACCTCTGACACATGTGACATACATATACATTACCCCACAAATATTAAATGCAGCACATTTTACTTCAAAATAAAAATGCATCAGATGTTCCCTCCACCGGGTGCTGGTGGGGTGGGATGGAGCTGCTAAGTGGGATGGGTGGGTGACACTGGGTGCTACTGGGATAGGGACACTGGGTGGGAAGAGGGTGACATTGAGTGGGGAGGGTGGCGCTGAGTGGGGAGGGTGACACCGGATGGGAGGAGGGTGACACTGAGTAGGGAGGGTGATGCTGGGTGGGAGGAAGGTGACACTGGGTGGTGGGTGGGAGGAGGCTTACAGTGGGTGGGGAGGGTGACACTGGGTGCCAGTATAGGTAACCTGATGACCTC